>NW_005841904.1:1861061-1861277 GCF_000455745.1 Alligator sinensis
CTTTATTAGCCGCAGCATCGCATTGCAGGCTCATGTTCATCTTGTGGTCAATGATGACCCCCAAGTCTCTTTCTTCCATAGTGCTAGCCAGTGTAGCACTGCCGAACCTATAAGGATGCTGCGTGTTTTTCTTCCTAAGGTGGAGAACCTTGCATTTATCGGCGTTGAACACCATCAGATTCTCATCCGCCCACTTGCTGAGCCTGTCCAGGTCAG
>NW_005841904.1:1861712-1865281 GCF_000455745.1 Alligator sinensis
ATCGAAGGCTTTTTTGAAGTCAGGATATATGACATCAATCTCTTCTCCCTTGTCCAGGTGATAGGTCACCTGGTCGTAGAAGGAAATGAGATTGGTCAAGCAAGACCTACCCGCAACAAACCCGTGCTGGCTATCCCTTAAGATGTTGGCGTTGGCCAGTCCATTAAGGATGGCCTCTTTAATAAACTTTTCTAAGATCTTCCCCGGGATAGAAGTCAGGCTGATGGGCCTATAGTTAGCCAGATCCACTTTCCTCCCTTTCTTGAAGATAGGCACCACATTGGCCTTCTTCCAGTCTTCGGGCACTACACCAGAGCGCCAAGAGTTTTCAAAGATCCGTGCTAGAGGCTGCTGCACAGAAATTGTCCATACCAGTATGCAAAAAGGTGGCACAAGCCCCAGGAGGCCATCTTGGCTCAATAGAAGCTGCAGATCTTTTGAAAAAGAAAAGGGCGGCTTACCAGTGACGGAAGTTAGGAATAGGCCACAAGGAAAACTGCATAAGATTGGCCCACACCTGTAGGGGGCAGATTAGAAAAGCAAAGGCAGTGACCAAATTCAGGTTAGCAACTAAAATCGAGGACAATGTCAAATGTTGCCCCTGCTTTTCCTCCGGCTTCCTACATATCTGAAAAAGGACTTTTTATTGTCCTTGATGCTCGAAGCTAGTTGGAGTTCAGCTGCAGCCTTGGCTTGCCTGGTATGCTTCCTGCAGGACCGGACCAGTGCAGAATAATCCTCCTTGGAGGTGACTCCCATCCTCCATCCTTTGTAGGCCTTTCTTTTTAGCCTCAGGAGGTCTTCTAGATCCCTGGAGAGCCAGGGGGGCTGCTGTGCCCTCTTGCCTTATCTAGGGGGTTGCCTAAGGTCAGGATGCCTAGCACACAGCTGCCCTGAGCCTACCCCTTGGGTTATCTCCTCAGAGCTTCAGAAAGATGCCTCTGTCCACTGAGGCTCCACAGGCCTGAACCATCTCCTGGAGGTAGGAGTCTATGCTTAGCAGCATAATAAGGGATGGACAACTGGGTCCCAGCCCCAGGTGCCCACTTAAAAGAGGCTCAAAAACAGCTGAAGTCAGCTTGGCCCCTGTTGTTCCTGCCACCCTGTCCAGGCCCTGGTAGTTACCCCTCCACCTAGGCACTTTCTTTCCAAGAATTAAACAAAGCCTACTCTTCTAAAACCTAGCATTTTATGGTGCCTTCCCCATTCTTACAGTATTGTAATTGTCAGAACAATCACCCACCTCTGCACAAATATATATCCTTGTATCCCACCATCCCAGACAATTCCCTCCTCACCAGGCTATATGCTATTCTGACTGTATTCCTTCTTCCACTCTAGTCCTGTCCTGGACATTAGGGTATTCTAGGTATATTCCCTACCCTTCCAATTGCAGCTGTGCTACTATGAAAAAAATCAAGATACATTTGAAGCTAGGAAAGAGAAAAGAAGGACAGAGAGAGTGAGAAGGAAACAGATGTATTTGTAGCTTAGTGGCTAATTAAGGGCTCTACTGGGAAGGGGGAATCCTAGATTTAGGTCCCAGTACCCAAGACCATTTATGTCTGCTTAATATAAAACACAGAAGCAGACAAGCCTAAAGGTGATACAAGTTCATTCATTTCTGTTCATTCATGTTTGGATTAATTGACACAAAATTATTGTAACTTTGTTTCACACACACTCCTTCCATTGATTTCAGTTGGAAATATCTCACCTTGAAAACCTGAGCAGTGGTACTGCATTTATTGTAAGTGCTTATGTTGGTAAATCCTTAATTATGTTTTAGGGTAGGTTTGGTCTCTAATGGCATTGCAACAAATTAGTCTTCTTTTGTTCTTGAAAAAAAAAGAGGCTGTCATAATTAGTGGCATCATTTTGAAGGTTGTTCCCATGAGGGACCCTGGTACTGATTAGTGTTAAATTGAGAATGCAATTATTCATTGGCCAGCAATCAAAGTAGAGACTTAACACACAGCTCCTTCAAAATATTTTAGTTAACATCAATTTTGTAATGCATTAATTGGACAAAGGATCTATTTTCTGATAGAACTGAAAGTTCATTTTAAGTATAATAATTGTATCTAAAGCATTTCACAACTGCTGCATTCAATGGCTGTGGTTTGAGGTAAAGCAGAGATGACTGATGTGATATTACTGCTTGTTACAGTGTTTAATCATAAAACATCTAATGAAGAAATGCTATTGAGATGTTTTGCCCCATTAATTGTGCTGAAGATGAAAAATGCAAAGATTTGTGTTTCTCACACAGTGAGAGTTAAGCCTTTGTAAAAACATTAATTGGGAAAATTTTAGCACCTTCAGAACTTCAGGAAAGGTGGTCAAATTGCCAGATGTTATCCATTTACTATGGTATTATTTACACCATCACTTATGCCTGCACTAGATTAATTACAATCCTCAGTAGTTAGCCAAAAGTAGAGTTTTGTGAGGGTTTTTTTCCAGTTAGGAGGAGAAATTGTTGTTGAAATCAAGTGTTTCTCTAACACAAACTGGCTTACGAAAATGTACGAAGTCCTTTTTCCCTGACTCCAACATGCAGGTAATTTTTTGCTTCTTCTTCATGGCTCTTTCAGTCACCACTCTGTCCTAAAAAATGTCTCCCTCTTAATTTTTCTTTTGACCACGTTCACAGTATTTCTTAGGGGTTTTTTTGGTGCTAACTTGTCAACTTCTCTCTCTGCTTCTCAGGTCCTACTGTATCTCTTTCATGGACACACAAGCCTTCACAATATAGGTGTCAACAAAACCTATCTATCCACCTGTGCATTATTTGGGCAGTGTACTTGTTTAGTGTGGAGGCTGCTTTTGTTTCAGCTATCTGGTTCCATCAAGGAGCTTTTATGGAACAAGACAGCTGAAACAAGAGGGTAGAATTACTTGAAATTAATTAAATGCATTTTCTACAGTTACTTGAAATAAAATGTTGTTTATGTAGGCCTCGCTGGAACATTGAGCATATATAAAGCTCACACAAAGGCTTTGCTAAAGCTTTGGCCAAAGTAGGCCTGACCAGCAAACCTGAGCAATGCATGAGCTCCTTACATAAGCAAAACTTGTGGGCCAGATGGGCAAGGGGAGTTTGCTGTACAAGGTATAGGATAGAGGAGTGCCTGCGTGATAAGACTAGAACAGGAACACTCAGGTCATGATATGAAACAATTGTACAGGATAATCTGAGACATTCAAGATACAGATGCAGTGCAATACGTAATTTGTTTCAATCACCTTATAAGACGAGGGTTGGAAAGTATGGGATCTTTCTAGTGGCTTAGGGGAACTTGCGTGGTGTTGTGCTGACTACTTTATCAGAAGTACTTGTCATGACCCAAAGGGTATGATTTTGTGTGTGCTTCGGCACTGCAGAATTGTTTCCCGCCACGGGGAGCTTTCTTTGCACGGTGCAATTCTCAGTTGCATAGAGAAAACCCCGGTGCAAAGGAGTTCCCGCCACCCGCATGCAAATTTGTTCCCCACTATTGGCTGTTTCTAAATTATTCCCACGTGGCGGCTAGCGATTGGCTTGCTAGCCGTATAAGAGGCTTGAG
>NW_005841904.1:1866133-1866586 GCF_000455745.1 Alligator sinensis
CTCTTTATGGTAGCGTCTAGATTGAGGGGTCGTGAGCTTCCATCCGAGCTCCGCGAAGATCTGGAGACGGAGGGACGTGCCGCAGATGAGAGGGTGGCCCTGAAATACGACAAGGGGGGAATGCTAAGTGCAACTTTTCATACTGTAACCGATTTAATGCAAAAGAATTTGTTTGAAAGCCCAGCTGCGTATGGCCATTCAAGCGGTCAAAGAAGCGGCTGTGAAAGAAAATGTTGAGACGCCACGACAAGATGGCGCCAAGCAAGAGGGAGACCATGTGGAAGAACCAGAAGAGAAAGGTGGAGCTTCGGAGGAACTTGCGAGAGTTTGGCCGGCGACCCCACCCACCGACGCAGCGTCGCTTCCGGCGACCACGCCTTCTTGCCGACGGAAGGGAGAATCGAGCGGAGGAGTGCATCCGCCCCTCCTGCCTGAAGCAATAACAGCAGCATC
>NW_005841904.1:1868080-1873920 GCF_000455745.1 Alligator sinensis
TTCACATCCATCTCGTGAAGAACTCTAAGCACACTGTGGAGCTTAACAAACCCCGCATGTGCCTTAGAGGAGGATACAGGGGCCTGATCAACCTCTAGCCTCTCCCCGTCACCGCCTGATCCCTCGACGTACCCTTCCCTGCGCACTCAGTCCACAGAGCCTAGCAAACTTTGTGTGTGTGTGTGTGTATCCAGAGCTCTTTCCGGGTTTAAGAGGCTCGAGTTTTCTACGGGTCTTGTTCATGCGAGTTTTCTTTTCATTTGTAACTGCAACTTAAGAGAAGTTTTTCCTGCCTGCACCGCAACCATCTACGGTGTAAGTAAAATAATCTTTAATCAACCGCTACGCATCTGTGCCTAATTCTAGTCCACCGTACCGAATTCCCTGACCCACGTGCCAGGGCTGCTGGCTACAGCCCGCCGCGCACCCCCGAAAGCCTTGGACCGCTCCCGGCCCGCACAGTACTAATGCCTTAATTGCTGGTCTGATGTACTTGTTAGGCCAAAACATGTTTGACCTGTGCTTGTAGACAATAAATGTGGCTGAATCTCTGCCATTGATTTAAGCCTGTGGTCATTCTTTAAGACAAGATTAGTGTTGGGATCTCCTGGCTGCAACTTTTGCCAGCATTGCAGTTCTTGAGACTTCAACACTAACAGCATATCAATAACACCTGATAAGGACAACAGCAACAATGACACTGACAACACCTGTTGACAGTTTACAGTACAGTTTCAGTGAGGCTTTGCACAAGTCATAACTGCATGAAAGGGAAGCAGTACAAGAGATGTAGTGCTCTTCATGGGGTATCGCAAATCTGAGACTAGAAATCAGCCTCCAGCAAATATCTTTGACCATGCAGTTTAGGGTACATACAGATGTTCACAGAGGTTAGGGGAAGGTTAAATCAAGAATGTCGGGGGGGGGCAAAGCCCTGTGTCTGCCCCCCCTCATCTGGGCCCACTCTTCCCCTTCCCCCGCACCGCCACTGCTGTTTTGGGGTCCAGACACCCCCCCCTTCCCCGCTGCTTTAGGCCCAGTCTGTTCCCTACCCCCACTACTGCGTTGGGCACACTCTTCCCCTTCCCTGCCACCAGCCCACTCCCCTCCTCCTCCCTACCCCACCAGCCTGCTCCACTGCATCAGGCCTGCTCCTCCCCTCTTTCCCAGCTGCCGCATTGAGCCCAGGTCCACTTCTCCCTTCCCGCTCCCCCTGTTGCATCAGGCTCAGGGCCTGGAGCCTGGGGCCCTTCCCCATCCCCTTCTGGCCCATTTCACCTGCTGCTGCCTCCAAGGAGCAGGGGGGGGGGCGGAGCTAGGCCAATGGCACTGGCCTCACTCCCCCACTCTGTCCCCTCTGTCATGGTAGCACTCTGCTGTGCTGCCTCTGCATCCTGTCCATCATGCTTTATTCACACTCTGATTGGCTGCCAAACAACCAATCAGAGTACAGCTAAAGCATTACAGACAGACAGACTAAGGCTTTTATATATATAGACTATTAATTGATTTCTAAAGGCCTGGTCACACAGTCATACAGTTCTCACAGCCTTTAAGGCAGACAGGGTGTCTAACACAACAAGGCCAATGGATATACACATAGCCTGGAAAATTGTGGGCATATACCACACTGTTCCATAACATCAGATAAGGTGGCACCAGCTCATAAGGCCCCAGAGTGGGGGGCCTGGGAGTTCCGGTTTTGGGAAAACAGATCAAATTAGGAGAAGGCCCAAAAAGCTCAAATTAGGATGTATGCATGTGATGGGCTTTTGAAACAAAGGAATATGCTGACAGGACAGAATGTGGGCAGTATGACGATCACAGAAAGACCAATCAGCAATAGCTGATAGTCATCAGGAGGTAAAAAGAATACAAAAACAGAGGCTTTAGAGCAACAATGGGTTCCTCTTTCCTGAGAGGAGTCCCCAGAAAGGGTCCCTGGCCCCAAGAGGGGGACCCAAGGCACCATGGACAGAGGGCATACCACCAGCCCGTCTCATCTACCCCCGTGGGGGAGGGGAGGGGCTCAGCCTCCAACCTCCAGGCTGCTGACTTCTGACATTCAAGAGAGAACCTCAGAGTGAAGCTCACATCCTGGCCAGATGTATCTTGACTCTGATGACAATCTTAGGATTGGTAGTTATAGAATTGCTTGTATTATTCTTTTCTGTCATCACTGTGTATCAATAAATCTGCCTCTTATCGAATGGAAAAGTAGTGGTCAGTCTGAGGGTTTTGGGTCCCCCTGGAAAAAGGCACCTGGGTCCTAAATCCATTGTCAACAACCCCAGGATGGCCCCCCTCCCCCCCTCCCTGTGGCTCAGCCAGCTTCCCCTTCATCCCCCCCCAGCCCAATTCTCCTGTCCTGGAAGGCACACCCAGTGCTGGTTTTACTAGCATTCATGGGTGCCAGGATCCAAGGAAGTAAGTTGGGGTGAGGAAAGGGACATGTGGTATGGGGGAAGGTTCACTAGGGGGGTTGTTCTTTTGGGGTGGGGAGGGTTGGGGGCCTAAAAATAGTCCCTGTTCCTCTGGGTGGAAAGAGAGCCCACCATCCCACTAACCCACCCCCTTCCCTCCCCGCAATCCCACCAAACTCTCCTGGACCCTATCAACCCCACTTGCCTCTGATCCTCCCCCATGGACCCCTTGCCCTCCCTCCCAATCCCCCAAAGCTCTCCCCACTACCCCCCCCATCCTAATTTACTTTAGATTGGGTGTCCATTTTTAACTCAATCTAACCTCCCTCTAACCTCCCCGAATATCTGTACATACACTTAGTGGTGAAACACATAAGCACTCCCTTTCCTTTGTGATTATCTAGTGTTTACAGAACCTTTCCAGGACGGGGCTGCTTTTTTCTCAGAACTTATTCCTTTCTAGAGGTAACCGTCTTTAGGATAGCACATTTTCACACATCCTTTCCTTTTGATATTCTCTTGGGTCTGGGAGATGAAAAAAACCCCAAAACATCCACTATGAGTTTCTCCACAAAATATATCTTAGGCATGTGGCCCCCTATTTCATTTTGTTTGAAGTGTTCTTGGTTTCCCATATAAGAATCTGATTCATGTGAGACAGCTGGCAGAAGCAAAAATGCTGTGGCAGAGTAGTTAAGACATCTTCCTATTCTAGAGATGTGAATTCAAGCTTCACTCCAGATTTGTGCTAAAGGTTGTTGCCATTCAACTGTAAATAAATGCATGGCTATTTGGGCTGTGAAGTTAAAGGTAGCCAGACCTGATGCCAGCCCTATCAGTCCCTTGTGTGTGTTTGGATTCATAGACTGGTATGTGGTGGCATATCTCATTGGTGACAGATGACAGAACAAGGAATAATGGTCTCACGTTGCAGCAAGAGAAATTTTGGTTAGATGTTAGGAAGAATTTTATCAGTAGGAGGGTAGTAAAACACTGGAACGGGTTACCCAGAGGGGTGGTGGAATCTTCATCCTTGGAGATTTTTAAGACCACACTAGACAAAGCCTTGGCTGGGATGATCTAGTTGGGGATGATCCTGTTTTGAGCAGGGGGTTGGACTAGATGACCTCCTGAAGTCTCTTCTAACCCTAATTTACTATGATTCTATGTTGTTACCATTCTATGCTGATGGTCCAGTTAGGCTTGGCTGGACCATGAAGAAAGCTCTGTTGGATACAAAGAACCTAGCTAACCTTCTTATTTGTACACTGTATATCTTTGTCCAGGGCCTTCTATCCCTTTCCAAGTTCTAAATTTTCTATTCATATGTTTCTCAAAACCCTAGAAGGGGTAGGCATTGTTCCAGCAGTTCCTATAACTATACCTCAACATAATCTCCAGTAATATCCAAGTTGCAGGATGATGATGACAGAAAATTGAACCAAGAAAAGTTTAGGGTCCATAGACTGTTTTGGCTTTAAAATTTGGAGGTGGGGAAGGGCAAAGGAAAAGGGAAATCAAGCTCCTTGGTTAGAACGTCTTGAAACAGAACCTTGGCTCCAGTACAAAAAAATTGCAAAGCTAGTCACATCCATTATCGTTAGGGGAAAACAGTTCACATGGGCATTTAAGCCAGTGCTTCTTATCCTGTAAAATCACATACCCAAATTTCACTTCTAGGAATAATGCCCAGCTTGCTGTGTGGCTCAGTTTTTGACAGATTAGATTTGCAGTTGATAAATTAATGGAATTGCAATCCTTCTTATATAACTTTCTTACTTCCAGTTAGAGCCAAGAACAGATTGTATTTATTGTAGCTGATTTGCAAAACCAGAAGTGACTGAAACAGCTGGTGTGACTTATAATCAGCACCAGGACTTTGAAAAGCTAACTCAATTGATTTATTCTGTCCAATAAGGGGGCGGGGAGAGAAGTGCATTATTCCTTTTGTAAAAGCAGTAAATATGAACATCTTGATTACTGTTCCAGGAACAACAAATGAACATTGAAACTCTTAAATGTAGTTACAAATCACAATGTACTTTTGCTGGAATCAAAACACATTAAACAGAACTTCAACTTTTTTCATAATTTTAAATACAGATACAGAGCTTGTTCTTCATCCTTATAAATAAGATTTCCACTTATTACTCCTTGGGCTTTTTTGCTATTGTGCAAAGCACATATCAATTAAAAATTCTTCATCAGTACTTCTGAATAGCTATTAGCACAATGAAGTGTTATAACTTATCTCTCTCATCCACTGTCTCTTGCCCGCTGAATTAAACCATCTTACTACTACTAGGTACTTTCCAATATTGCAAGGGGTTTACAAGTACATTTGGTTGCTTGAACAAGCATTATTAATTAGAGAAAAAATACTTAGTTCATAAAATTGATGTGTGAGGAATCTTAATGGTCTTGCTTTCTTCCCCACTGTGATATTTTCTAAGTTCCTAATTCCTCTGATAATGGAGTTGAATTTATTAGGTCTTATTGCCCTTTTGTGTGTGTGAACCTGAGATTATGGAAAATATCAGACTTACATTCCAGGGGAAATTAACCTAATCACACCTTGACTAACTTTCCCTTCTTTACCAAAGAGAACCCTGTTAATATGGGGATTAATGAAAATTTACAGCTTTCTATTAAAGTAGCTTGAGAGGAATGGAATGTATGATCTAATTTAATTGGCTAATTGTGCCTGAACACTGTCAGTAGCCTCTTGTCTCTCTTTTTACATACTGTACCATTTCCTGGAGAACAACATAGCAGCTCACACATCACAGTCAGCAACTTGTAAAACATACAACTATGCAAGAGTGACTCAGGTCTTAATCAGAGACACAAGTGAGTGAATGCTGAACCATGATCTTCTTTCATTTTTGCTTCTAATTGCTTCTTATACTAACTATACATTATTATTTATTTATTTATTTTTACTCACTGAGTTTAGGGTTCCCTAAAATGGCTGGTTACAATCTGTTTATATCAATTAGTTTTAGTTAGTGGTGGATTAAGATTAAATGGGGCAAAATCCAGGCCCTCCATCAAACCATGAGTTTGACTTTGGTTACTAGGCAATCTGCCCTCTCACCTGGGCCACCTGGTGCAAGCACTGAACTGAGTGGCTGCAGTGCTGGCTGGGCAGAGTACAGATTGACTTTTACTAGTACATGTTTAGGATTGTGAATCCAAAAAAGATGACTGTGCCCGCCTCTGCTCGACTAGGCGCTCTCGAGCTGCCTTCGCCCGGGTGGCTGTCCTAGCTTGCCCGAGCGAACGAGAGGACCCCGGAAGGTGCCTCAGGTGGTGTCGGGAGGCCCCCTACCCTCGCCTGCCACGACTTCGGATGGAACCTCAGTGGTGGGGGTCTCCGTTGACGCAGCCTCCAGGGTCGTCATGCCTTCGGCGGGC
>NW_005841904.1:1874147-1880735 GCF_000455745.1 Alligator sinensis
GCCTCAAGGCCTGTCGGGTGGCTTAAGGCCACTGACTCCCCCGGGTGTCTCCTCTCCAGGACCTTGGCTCCCGCTCTCTGTGAGTCTCGTATCCGGCATTCACTCTCTCGCCGGTTCCACTGCCGGTCCCTCCGCCGGTCCATTTGTCGGCTCTCTCGCCAGGTCTGCTGCCGGTTTCCTCACCGGCTACGCCGCCCCCTCCCCTACCCGGTCTGTTTGGTCTTGCTGCCAACGTCGTCTCCACCTTCTCCGTCGGCTCCAATAAGAATGCAGCTCTCGCTGCTGTAGCTGCAGCTTTCTTCACCAGCTCCCTTAACGGCACGGCTCTCGCTGCTGTAGCTGCCGTTGCCGTCCTCACTGCCGCTGCCGACGCCGCTGCCATTGCCACGACTTCCCCCGTCGGGCTGGGTACTTGGGCCCCGCAGGCGCGGGTCCCGCTCTTGGGGTCCCCTGCGGGCTTTCCCCCCTTCTGGCCCTGCTCCGCTCCCGGGGCTGCCTTTTATTTCTGCCGGGTGGCATCTCTTGCTGATGTCACCCGGCCCCAACTGGATATAAGCGCGGTTTACAAATTGTGCTGGCGGTTTTCCCGCGTGCGTGTCCCTGCTCCCTCCAGCTTCTGCGTGGGGTGAGTAAGTGTTTACTTCCCCCCTGGTTTTGCCCCGGGGTTTCCTTCTAACCCTGGCATCCCTGGGACAATGACAAAGTCGGTAGGGAAATACAGATCATCCGAGTGAGGGACTAACATTAGAGGGATAGGGGAATGCAACTAGGTTACAGAAAGTACAAAGTTAGCCACCTAAGCCCGGGGGTAGGGGAAAAGGGGGATGGGGGAAGGGGAGGGAGGAGGTTTGCGATGCTGAGAGAGAAAGAAGATAGTTACACACAAACCCGTTACAATGGTCCGCAATGGTGGAGGAAGTAGTTCGAAGAAAGTGTCTCAGTCCATATAAAGTCTCATCGTGGGGGTCCTCTTTGGGTGGAGCGGGGTCATCTGTTGCTAAATAATCCTCTCGAAGTGAAGTCCATCTGTTGCAGGGGCAGGGGTTCAGACGGTCCCCTCTGGGTCCAGTCCAGCGGCAGTTCATCTGGTGGGGTCAGAGTACTGGTGGTGGCCCATGATATGTTCCACGTAGATGTCACGGGACCAGCAGATGGTGTCAAACACCATGAGGCAACGCATCAGCTTGGCATAGTGGTGGGAGATGCAGCAGGCACGCAGGACGCTCTCTTTGCTGGGGTCCCAGTCTCCGAGCATTCCCACGATGAGCATGTCGACCATCATGTTGTAGCCGTGGACCCTCAGGATGTTGGCCAGCGGGATGTACTTCTCCTGCTTGTGAGCCTGGGCGTCAGTGAAGGCTTGGCACCAGTTCTTAAAGGGGGTGGTTACGTCCACAATCACGACCTTCTTGGTCTCTTCATTCACGATGATGATGTTGGGCCGTATCTGGCTCTCGCAGCCTGGGATGGTACAGTTCACAGAGATCTCCCCCACTGCAGCTGGGATGGCCCTCACTGGGCGGTCCTGGACAGCGTTGTGGCGGAGCTGCCAGGCTCTGGTGTGCAGCTTGCAGCTGCACAGCACATGGGGGAGGGTCTCTACCGCATAGCCGCACCATCGGTATCTCTTGTCCCGGTGGCCGAAGCGGACGGCCCTGTTCAGAGGCAGGCAGTTGAGGCAGGTGCGGTGGAGGAAGTGCCAGTCTGTGAAGTGCATGAAGCTCCTGCTGGGCATGAAGTGGTTGCTGGAGTCCCACTTTGAGGTGATGTTGAAGACCTTGCCCTGGTCAGGTTTGGCCCTCGGGTTGCCGAAGTATTTGTTTCGGATGGTGTCCTTCAGGAACCTCTCCAGGAGGGTCCTCATGCGGGGCATCATGGTGACGCGGTTGGCGTGTGGGGCTGGTTGCTGGGAAACTCCCAGCTCCCGGCACTCCTTGGCCCAGGTCCAGGCACAGCTGATGCATTTACTGATGTGGCACATGGTGTTGCGGGCTCGGCTCCACAGCTAGTACATTTGGGCTTTGGCTGCTCAGTACCTCACTATGTAGTTAACTCAGGCTTGGACCCCAGGCTTATCCTGTTGTGCATCTGGACTCCCTGGTTCCTGATCCTCATCTTAACTAGGACTATGAACACAGATATTGCTTTGAATTAGGAATATAACCCTGACTACCTGGTTTTGACCCTTTTGGTGCAGCTTTGACTCCTAATCAGACTGCAGTACTTGGCTAACCCCACCCTCCACAAGGCTGTTTATGTCAGCCTCCTTACAGTTTGAGCAGCATGAAAGGTCACTTCACCAGCTTTCCAAGGGGAAGTACACAAGTACCTAGCATGGATTTGTCCCTGACCCCTCTCCCAATGGAGGCTTTGATGATCAGCCTGTAAAACCTATAGGCTTGAGTAGGGGTCCTGATGGCCCAGAATGCAGCCCTGCTAGCTCATATTGAAAAGCTGGAGGAGGAAAATGTGTCCCTGCAGGCCCAAGAGGTGCAAACTTCTGCTCTGGTTGCCTTTTTCATATCTGCCCCTTAGTATCCCCCTGAACCTAAGGTATCACTGCCAGATCAATTTGATGGGACCCCAGGGGTTTCCTGAATTATTGCTGCCTCCTGCTTTCCCTATTCCTCAGACTTAGTCAGAGGCCTCTATTTAGTATATCCACAAACACTTGGCCCAAGGACCCCTAGAAGACACTCATAAAGAGAGTATGTACTGTTCAAAGGCAATTTGCCCTCTCAGCAGGGTTATCTGGCTGTAGGCACTCAGCTTATTGGCTGCTGAGCCAGCTGGGCTGAGTATATAAGATGAAGCCCTGAATTTGAGTACTTTGCTCCTGCTTATCCTGTTTTGTGTCTGGACTCTGTGCCTCCTGGCCCCCTCAGCCTGGTCTGGGCTACAAACATAGATGATGAGTCTGATTCTGACTGTCTGGTTAAGATACCTTTGGCAAAGCCTCAATCTCTGCCTGAAACATGTTGAGTTGTTTCATGTGAGGTGCTCCCCAATTGGAAGCAGTGTAGTTTTCATTCAGTAGGGTTAATTATCCTGCCTGAAGCACCTCATGGACTGAGTTACACTTTTTCCAGTTTAGGAGGCAACCGTTTACCAGATTCTCATGGCCCAATATGCTATCTTTAAAACAAGTGACTTGTAAGTCTTGAGAATCTGCAAGGGGCCGCATTACAATTGCTCACTTTAAGAAGCCAGATTTAATCTGCCCTATCCCCTTCCCAGGTATATCTTCCTTTCTTGTAAGTATATGGGAGAGCTCTGTAAGTAAAATCCCTACAGCCATCTATCTGGAAAAACACAAGCGTATTTATATAAAATAATGCTAAGTAACCCCAAATGCTATATATTTATATGCTTGCCTCTATCACCTGAGTCTTAGTTAACTGTTCTACTGGTTAAAGACCCCAAGTTCAAAGCTACTCACTTTTACCTCAGTATAAATCCAATTAGATCAGTGATCATTTAGCAGCTGCTAAGAAGCAGCAATTCCCACCTCTTTGTCAGTCCATTAAGGGTCATAGCATTGGTTTCTGTCCTCCTTGTCTCAGGCAGGTCCACTTAGATGTCATAGATTTCATAGACATTAGGGGCTGGAAGTGACCTCATGAGATCATTGGGTCCAGCACCCCTGCCTCCCCTCCCACCATAGGTGGGAAGTCAGCTGGAATCAAGTGACCCGAGCAAGAAATATATCCACCTGTGTTTTGAAAGACTCCAGAATAGATGCTTGTACCACCTCTGGGGAGGGAGTTTGTTCCAGACCCTGGACACACACCATAAAGAATGTTTTTCTTATGTCTAGTCTAGACTGGCCTTCCTGGAGTTTATGGCCGTTAGACCTTGTTAGACCTTGGGGAGCTCTGGTGAACAGGTGTTCTCCCAGGTCCTTATGTACCCCTCTTATGTAATAGTAGGCTGCCACCAAGTCCCCCCTGAGCTTTCTCTTCTCCAGACTGAAGAGTCCCAAGTCCCTCAGCCTCTCCTAATATGGCCTTCCAGACTTGTTAGTCTGATTCTGCATAATCAAACCCATGCTGTTAGTAGTCCAGTTTTTGCAGAATCCATTTTCTAGGAAGTTCCAAGTTTCTCATTGTAAAGCCCAAAGCATGTTAGACACAAAGATAGACTCTGGTTTGTTAAAAGAGAGGCAGATCTAGGATTTGTGTGTCTGTGTCTGTGCTGTGGGGAGAGGTGGGAGCAGCAACTGGTACTGCTGAAGTGGCTGCACCTGGTGCTCCCATACTCTCCTCTCCACACCAAGGTGGACAGACTGGCAACAGCAACTGGGGATTTCTTTTAAGTCCCCAAAGTACATAAATGCCCCTTCACCTCCCTGCTCATAGGCATATATCCCCTTCCTACCCTGTAGCCCCACCTGCTCCAGGAGCAAGGGGAGCTTGAGAGCTGCTCCAGGGGCTGGGCTCAGCCTGCAACAACAGCTGTGGTGGGTTAGCAGGTTCTCTCCCCCCATGCCTGCTCCTAGGCTTGCAGCGAATACTCAGGGTGGGGTGAGGAACCAGACAGAGTGGGTAATAACCTACAGCCATTGTTGCTGCTACCCCAGGCTAAGCCCAGCCCTCATGCAGCTTAGCTGGAAGGGCTCTGGAGCTCTGCTTGCTCTGGGAACTATGACAACAGTAGGTAGGTGAGGAAATGAGGAGAAGAGAGGGGACTGTGGCTCTGAGCACAGAAAGAAGGGCAAGGGGGATTTTTACTTTCATTGGTGTCTTAAAAAGGCCTCCAGCTGTTTCTCCTGCCCTGTGGTCAGAAAGGGGATGTGCAGCTGCACCACTGCGCCCCTTGCTCTCAATCACCTTTGGACTTTGTCTTTAGCTCAGGGTGACCCCCTTATCCTTAGGTTGTAACTCTTATAATGTCTTCCTTGCTCTCTTCCCTTAAAGAAATATACTTAAATGAACTAATTAATAACATTTCCATAAATCGACAGGAAGAAGACTGGGCAAGAATGCTTTAGGGTGACATTTCACTATGCAAATTAAGCTTATTTAATAAAGATATAAAAGGCAGTACTGTTTGATTTGTTTTCATGTTTCAGGTTGCATTTGCAATATTGGCCATTTGAAGCACCATCCTTAAATGTATTATTAGAATAATTTATAAGTAATTAGATAGTTAGTAGATAAATAACTGGATAACTAATTAAAATCTAAAGAAATCTGAATTGAATGTTACTGGATTAATTGTCATATGTGAAATCTACATGGATTGGAAGACAATCTCAGCCATTGTAAATGTAACTGTACTAGATAGCAATGATATAGGATATGGATTTTTTCTTGAAATTCCATGATGAAATGAAAAATAATTTCAGCATTTACTTTATGATACAATTATTACTATCCTCTACATTACTAATTATCAACTGCGAATACAAAAAAACCCAACCCATATATATTAAAGATGCATGCCACCCAAACATTTTTTTAAAGTTCTTTCTGCTCTGATTTATATATATCCTTGGGTCAAAATAGGGAATTTCACCAGAGTTACAAAACTGGACTCACTATTCAGTGAGTATATATTTTCCCAAATAAAAATTTTGGAAATTATACAGATCTGTAGGGTTTTGCGCTATAAACCATCCTGCAGTTGTGTTGCATAAAGGACTCTACTTATAATACAAGCACCCTGTTTACTGGTCTATTGAGTAAGATTTTCTCATATCATAACAGGTAATTCAACTGCCTCCTGGGCTAGGGACAGATGTTACACATAAACTGGTTTAAGTGATCAGAAACTGGTTTAAACCTGTAACAGGACAGATGTTTAGTGCATACAAACCAGTTAGAAAATGGCTGAAACTGGTTTGAGATAAACCTGGTTAAATGTACTATCAGACTTAACTGATTTGGGTCAAACCAGTTTATGCAATATCTGTCCCAGACCCTTTGCTGGTTTAAACTAAACCAGATACCCCCAGCATGTTGGCATGCTCTCTGGGCTTGTCAGGACTCTCTGCTCCACAGCAGGGCTGGCCCCTCCCCTCTGCTGCCTGACTGCAGCTCCAGCACTGACTGCGGGCTGTTCCCCACCGCCCCCTCACCACTCCCTGCTAAGCAGGAATTCCCCCCTTCCTTCTGTCTTGCTGAGGAGGTGTCTGTGTATTAGCTAGCAGACCACATGCTGGCTATGGTTCATTCTGAATCAACAGGTGGAATCAACAGGTAGCTGGTAATGTCCTTCTGTTGTTTTCTTAATGGAGTGATAAACACTGTTATCAATTCCCTGCTGGGCTAATCAAACCACCCTGCGGGGGGCGGGGTGGGGCTGACCACACCCCCCACCAGCTCTGTGCTATAGAAGGGATGAAAGAGCTCCTCTAGCACCCCTCCCCACCCCAGCTTCTGGCCTGAGCAATTGCAGGCATGTGCCTGCTTTTCTGGGATGTCTGTCCCGTTAAAAAAATGATTTAGCCTATCCAGGTTAGACTAACCTGCAAAGATTGAATCAATTCAGGCTCAGGCTTTTTGAATGTCTATCCCTAGCCCTGGGTATCTGTACATGGAGAATCTCACCCTTACTTGCTTTCTTTCTTTTTTTTTTTTTTTTTTT
>NW_005841904.1:1884087-1884969 GCF_000455745.1 Alligator sinensis
ACAAGACCTTATGGCCTCTCCTCGGCCCCAGCCTCCTGCGCATTTTCCAGGAGAGCCTCGCCGACAAGGTGCTGCCGATCAGTTGCCGCCGAGCGGTGCTGACCCTGCTGCCCAAGAAGGGGGACCTGGGCTACATGAAGAACTGGCGGCCGGTCTCCCTGCTGTGTGCGGACTATAAGATCCTGGCCAAAGCGCTGGCCACCCACCTTCGCGCGGTCATGGCCTCTCTCACCGGCCCCGAGCAGAGCTACTGCTTAAGACAACCTGTTCCTGCTGTGGGACCTACTCACAGCGAGCAAGCTCTTTGGCCTCGACTTCGGCCTCCTCTCTCTAGACCAGGAGAAGGCCTTTGACCGCGTGGGCCATGCTTACCTCTTCCGGACACTAGAGGCCTTTGGTTTTGGGCCCCTCTTCACCGGGGCCCTCCGGGTCTTGTACCGAGACATTTCCAGCCTGCTCAAGGTGAACGGGGTGCTGTGCCCTCCATTTCCCGTGCACAGGGGCATTCGCCAGGGCTGTCCACTGTCGGGCATGCTCTACGCCCTGGCCATCGAGCCGCTGCTGACACGCTGCGCTGCCACCTGAGTGGTGTGGCCCTGTCGTCGGCCACGGGCCCGTCCCCTGGCCCTCGTCTCCAGCTGGTGGCCTATGCGGACGACGTCACCATCTTCCTGAACACCCAAGAAGACGTGCAGGCTCTGGCAGCTTGCCAGCGGGCCTATGAGCGCGCCTCCTCTGCCCGCATCAACTGGGGCAAGAGCGACACTCTGCTGCTTGGCGCATGGACTGGCACGCCTCCCCCAGACTTGCCGGGGGGCCTCGCCTGGCGCCGCGAGGGCCTCAAGGTCTTGGGCGTGTTCCTGGGGCCGACGACCTTCATGG
>NW_005841904.1:1893611-1894608 GCF_000455745.1 Alligator sinensis
GGCTGCTCAAGCTCCAGGGATGCCTCAAGAGGGCCGAGGCCTTGGACTTTGGTTCATGCGGGGCGACCCCTGAGGCCTCATGGGTGTCCCCCGCTGGCAGGACTGTAAAAAAGTGAATATAGTCCGAATGTTCGTTTGTGGTTTTTTGTGCGGGGGTGTGTGTGTGTGTGTTGTTTTGTTAGTTTAGAGTGTACGGGCAGGCCTTGCAGGCCATGAGCCCAGGCCTTGTCCATGAGGCCCAGATATCCGGGCGTACCTGTACATGCTCATTACTAGCTCCGAGTGTCACCCACCCGGGAATAAATGTCTCTTAAAAGTCAAAGTCTTTCTTTCTTTCTTTCTTTCTTTCTTTTTCTCATGATGCTTCCCAACATCCCCCAAACACAAGCAACTTGACAGCAAGTTTTGGCTTTGACAAATGACATTTTATTAAAAAAACAGCGTTAGTTAAGTCTTTGTTTAGATATGTCTTTGTTTTATGATGCTTTCAGCCCTGTTGTATAGAATAATGTACTATTTCAGATTGAAGTTGCTAGCTAAGTAAAGCCTTTCCTGATGCACCTGGAGAAGGTGCATTTTAGGGAACACTTGGAAACCATTGAAAAATGGTAGTATTATTCAGAAGGAACTTATTACCCAATTTGTTAATTTTTCTACTGTTTTTTTTATTCCAAGTGCAATTAATGGTGTTGTTTTCACTCTCTGCAGGAAGGGGTATTTGGAGCTATATCCTGACACAGAGTCAAACCCAGTTAAAGTACAGTATAGTGCCTGAGTTACTGGTGTCTAGGTTTAGTTGTATGGGTCTGGTCAAGAGAGTTCCCACTGAATGATCCTTGAGTTGGAAATTAATTTCCCTAGCTTACTTGATAGACCAGGATTTTGTTGACCAGTAAGTTATACACTGTATGATGCTACACTCTTTAAATGCTTTCATAGATTCATAGATGTTAGGGTCGGAAGGGACCTCAATAGATCATCGAGTCCGATCCCCTGC
>NW_005841904.1:1895151-1924266 GCF_000455745.1 Alligator sinensis
TGCGGTGCCCAGAATTGCACGCAGTACTCCAACTGCGGTCTGACCAGCGCCTGATAGAGGGGAAGTATCACCTCCTTGGATCTATTTGTCATGCATCTGCTGATGCACGATAAAGTGCCATTGTCTTTTCTGATGGCTTCGTCACACTGCCAACTCATGTTCATCTTGGAGTCCACTAGGACTCCAAGATCCCTTTCCACTTCTGTGACACCCAGCAGGTCATTCCCTAGGCTGTAGGTGTGCTGGACATTTTTCCTCCCTAGGTGCAGCACTTTGCATTTCTTCTTGTTGAACTGCATTCTGTTGTTTTCTGCCCACTTGTCCAACCTGTCCAGGTCTGCTTGCAGCTGTTCCCTGCCCTCTGGCGTGTCCACTTCTCCCCATAGCTTTGTGTCATCTGCAAACTCGGACAGAGTACACTTCACTCCCTCGTCCAAGTCACTGATGAAGACATTAAAGAGTATCGGTCCAAGGACCGAGCCCTGCGGGACCCCACTGCCCACACCCTTCCAGGTCGATACCGACCCATCCACCATGACTCTCTGGGTGCGACCCTCTAGCCAATTCGCCACCCACCGGACTGTGTAGTCACTTGAGATTGTTCTAAGGTAATTGTTCATTTCCTTAAGGCCTTTCTTTTCTTGGTGTTAATATATTGTATTTTTGATTCATGTACATGTGGTTTTCATAGTAACAGCAGTTTTTAATTCTTACGATAATACCTGTATAATGTCTTTCATCTAAAGATTTAAAACATTTTATTAACAGGAGTTTTCACAATATTTCTGGCAGGCAATTACTAACTGTTTCTAGATGGGTAAAGAAAGACATGGAAAAGTTAAATTATGTTGTCAATGCCTGCACGGCAGTCCACAACAGAGAGAAAAATGAAAATGTAAGAGTTTTGGATATAATATAATATCATACCTTTCCTGCAATTACAACCACCAACAATCCTGAACAACAACAAAAAACACTTTTAAATCCAGATAACACTTGAAACGTAGAGTGTTCAGGTAGTCTATACATTGTTTGTAGTTAAATTTTTTTCCAAATTATCATACTATTTTTGATAATATAATTTTTATGAAAATTATTTCTTTAAGCATACAGTCAGTAAATTTAGCTAACATTTGGAAACTCAAACTCCATCTAAACTCCATCTCTATCTTCTTCCCAAATAACTACTTTTTCTCTGGGAAATGCTCCTTGCTTACATTCATTCTAATAGATTTCCCAGCTATTTTTTATATTGAAGACACAAAAAAAATTAATTAAAAATCCCAAGTATTCTGGTATCCTGGTTTGCCAAGCAGATACTAAAGACCTGGGCAGTTTCTGTTACCATGAAGAATTCACAACAGCCATTTGCACATAATAAATAACATCTAGAGCCTTGTTTATAAACAGTCTGAACAAGAATCTGAAGATATAAAAATTTTAACTTGTGCATGAATGTCATTAACTTGTGTAAATCAATCTCATTTTCTTTAACTGGTTTCAAAACTGCTGATATATGAAGATGGGAGAGGAGTAATATAGAATACATAATTTTTGTAAAAGAATTAATTAATTTTTTTAAAAAGATTGATGTTGAGTTAACAACTAGGGGGCTGTGAGATGCCCACAAATGCTACTTACAGAAATCACATTCTATTACCATGTAGCATGTAACATTTAATAGCTTTGGACTCTACTGACACCCAATTGTAGCGTTTTATAAAATGAGGTAAAAAGATAAGAGAACTTACCTACAAAGTCTTGCTTTCTGTCCTTTGGCCATTCATGGAATGTTAGTGAGATTTCTGTAAGCAGAACAATAGCATGAAATAATCCTCCGTTTTCATAGGCAGAATTCTGGGTTTTGTATGAAAACAAAAGGATCCATGGACAGGACATGAAAGAGGTGGCTGTCATGAAAAAAATTCTTCATGAAGAGAAGTTAAATGTACGTAAAATAGATGCATCATGAAATGAAAGGTAGAGAACTGGTAAACTGTCATCTTTATCTTCTATTATTATAACAATAAAACAAGGGGATATTGAATTAAGTTGAAAGTCAACTAATTTGAAGCTTATCAAAGTTATTACTTCTTAGTACAATGTATAACTAACTCATGAACCCTATTGCCTCAGGTAAACATGGAAGCCAGTGGATTGTTGGCTTCAATAGAGTATTAGAGATTTACAAAGATTACAATTTCCACTGTTACAGAAGAGAGAAAAAAAATATAAGGGTGAGTCTGAAACACGTGAAGAAACCAAAAATTTGGGCCAGATGTTCCCTAAAATGTGTTATAACTTGTGAACAGCTTTAGCAATCTTGAGGTTAGAGTGAGATTGGATGCAAGCCTGTGCTGATTGGTAACTTTCAAGGGTACCTAGTATGTGAACAGGGGCATTTTAATTAGTTAAAAGGTAAAACTGTTAGGGTATCTTGTTATGTTTTAATGTGTTGAAGTTGCACCTGCTTATAGTACTGTTTATATATAGCCTTATTTAATCATTGCTTAAGTTTTGTCCTTATTAACTTTTTATTATTGTCACTACAAGTTTTTTTTAAAATATAACATAGCAATGGCCTTGTTACCAGCTCCAGTTAACAGAACTTGACACTACCCAGCTGACTCAGAGAGATGAAAGGATTGGATATATTAATTAGAGGTGATAAGGGAGACCAATGGACAATACCCAAAGTAAGACACTGGAAAAAGGCCAGATTAAGAGGTGTGCTTGTAATGGGTCTGTTAGACCCATTACATATGGGAATATGCTGATGGGATAAAAGATGGCCAGTATGCTGACCACAGAGAGACTAATCTGAAAGCAAAGAGTCATCAAAGGAGTGAAGTTGAAGGAAAGTATAAAAGGGGACAGCAAGAAAGTTTGTCGTTGTCATAAATCCAGCCTTCAACACCTGTCTGGACCGTTCCGGCTAACGATGCACCCTTTGCTTCCAGGAACGGAGTGGCCATCTTTTCTGTTGAGCAAACTAACATCTGGGACTGGGTGAGATTATAGTACTGAATGTTTTTCACACTCTGAATATAGAAACTGCTAAGATAATACTTGTTGCACTAATAAAGTTAGATTTTGATTTTAGGAAACTGAGTTGTCTGCATTCGTATTTCATGTTCTATTGAAAAGTTAATTGTGCTTTCACGATCCCTTAGCACTATCTGAGAGACATTGGTGCTAACAAAACCAGGCAAAAGTAAATGCACAGTTTTGGCAGAATTTTGCTTTGAACATATGTGTTCATTTAAACTTCAAAAATGTTATGTGAATCCACATGAATAAAAAATAGAAAGTAAGTTTAATATAAACTGTCCTGATTTGACAGATCCTGTCATTACCCTATCTGGTATTTAGCATAGGCAGTACCTGCTTCTCTCCCAGTTCTGAAGAAGGGTGGCCAAAAGCTTGTCAAACATCTCTCCCAGCTGCATGGTTGGTCCAATAAAAGATATCACCAAATCTTATGACTTCTTGCATATTTCCTGGACTATTACAGCTGCAGTAACATTCCAATCCTATTGTCATAAAACAATGAATTGCCCTGGTTTTCTGCACTTCTCTGGCAAATACTTTAATAGAAGACTTGAAGTGTACTTTGTGTTCCATTTGAGGTAAGTGTGAGTTCCATAACAATGGAAGTCCTGTGCCTGGGTAAACATACAGTTTTTGTTGCCCCTGTAAGTACTCAAGAAGTGATTGTACCATTAATTCAGTATATGAAAAGTCTTTAAGGAAATGGTCATGGTTGATGTAGAGTAATCACTCTTAAAATAACTAGGGAGCTTAGGAACCTTTTTTCCCCATAAAATGAAAAAAAAAAAGCCCCGTCATGTCATGGGAGCACAAAACAACTGAAACTGGAATAACATTCACTGACACCCTCCACAGGTTTAAAATTACTGAACTGATTAGGAAGAAAAAGGAATAGACTGTCACCAGCAGCCTTTAAAGCCCCCACTTATCTCCAGGGATCCTGGTTTACTCTGATTTAAAAAAATTCCCAATTTTCAGTTAAAAAAAATACCCCAAATCCACAGTTTTCCATGATTTAAATGAAACACCGCTAATATTATCTGTATCTATAGATAGAGATATATAGCACGGTTTCATTTTATCATGGAAAAATGTGGAGTTGAGGTTATTTTTTTAACCAAAAATTGGGGATTTTTTTAAATCAGAGAAAACCAGGATCCCTGTATCTCAGAGAGAAATGTAGGCATCTTGTTTATAGGGTTTATAATGTGCTGAAAGTGTGTATTTGAGTCACATAGTAGGCTACATTAGCAGACTTGGGTGTGACCAGTTTCACCATATTTTGTATATTCTGGCTACAGTTGAGCTAAAATTTCGAGGTGTTTTCAGTAAACATTAGCAAGTAGTATAGTCATTGGCATTCACAATGGCACGCGCCAGGAAAGATTAGGAACTGCCAGTTTTATTTCAAACTTGACAAATAACATCCTGAATTGAGAACTTAATGGTTATAGGTGGCAATTGGCAAAATAAGCAGACTGAGGTTAGGAATTTGAAAACTTCCAGAGTTAACTGTTCTAGCACTTCTGGGAATTACTAAAGACCTAAACATTTTTAAATATTTGGTCACATCTTCACTCCTATCCTGGAGCTTACAGATTTATCTCTAGCTTATTGCGTTAAATATTTTTCCATTGGCCTACTACACAAAAATAAAGGGGCTCATAATGCTGACATAAATGTTTTAAGTATTTTTACTGCATCAAATAGCATTTATTTATCTGTTTTTTCTTTTAATCAATGGTTGACCATTCTTGAGATTAATCTTGTAATATGAGCAAGACAACTCTAAAGCACCATTAGTGGGAATCGCAATGGCTGATGTTATGCTGAAGCACTGATGAAGGTAATTCTTTGCCAATTACTGCTCATTTTCTATGGAGTTTAAATAGAAGAATGATGTTGACCAGAACAATGAATGTCCCAAACAATTTTTTAAAAGTTGGGAAATTTCTTACCTCCTGACCAGTGATTCTGATATGGATTGTGGAAACTGCAAGTTTTTACTTTTAGTTGGTGGTTGCTTGTTCTATGCTGCTGTAGCCGTGATAAGCAGGGAGGGTTGAGCTGTTTTGCCTTTGATATTAGCAAAAGGGAGCAATTTAGCAGGATATGTTCCATCAAAGATCCTTGATTAGGAACTTTCTCCTTTTCTTGGTCTACTACATCCCAGATTTGTCAATCTATCCCCCTGACAGCCCTTTCTCCTGCCCAGGCTTAGAGTGAGTGAATTGGTCTGAGGAATTTATTATAGCTTGAGCTTATTTTATTATTCTTGCTTGATATAGGATATATATTGTTTTAAGGCAGGGTGAACAGTCTTTTCTATCATATCATTACATGATTACTATCTTGTGCTAATTATAAAGTAATCTTACTTTAATTATGTTGTGCTAATTTAGTTAATGAATTTAACAAACATATTTTAATTCCATATAATTATTTGTGGTAATAGTAATTGGTAGTTTGAGGACCCAGAACATTAGATGAACATTTAATTATTTTTTTAATTCAAGTAAAATAAAATGTGTCCCTAGTACATAAGGAACATATTGCACTGTACTGTTTGAGACTAATTATGTAGCCTTGCTCTCTTATGATCAGTCCATTGAGAGGATATGGAACCTAATACTAACTCTATAAACAAACTAGGTTTCCTTGTAGCTCACAGGGTCTGGGTTTTTTTTTCTTTTCTTTTCTTTTTTGGTTTGGATCTAAAGAATGAACACTTGAGTCTTGTTTTACAATCATGTTTGTATGAAACTATATTTTTCTATAAAAATTGTCTGTTGTGAGCAGAACATTAGGTTCATTACAAATTATCCACATTACAATTGGCATCAACTGGAACCCTTGCTCACCATCTCGGCTAAGACACTAAATAACAAGTTATTATAGGAAAACAGACTAGAGGTTAGTCTTTGCATGTCAGGTCTAAAGCATTCTAGTAAGTAGCATAGAATGGACTACTTTTGCCCATGTTGTGGTTTCTCAATCAGCAAATAAGACTAGCAAATAATTTTTCATTGCTAAAGCTGTCAAGCCAGTATCTTTTATGGTTGTAAATTAATTTAAAATACTTTTAAAATGAAAAGATTCTTCATCAGCAAACGTTTGGCTTTCTTTACCTGACTTTTCCTAATAAAATTTGCTGATACGTGTTATATTTTAGCTGTTACTACAATATTTGGTGTTTGCCTTTTTTTAATGCTTTAAAGCCACTTGATCACAAAAAAATACTTTCTTACTTGAACTTTCTAGGAGACAGATAATCAAATAGCTAAACTCTTCTGAAGGACAGCAAAGTTAGCCTAGTCCAAATTCTTGGACTAGAATCATGCTTAGGCCCTAAGCCCACTTACATATGTAATAAAATCAGAAAAGAATAGGCCTGGAAGGCACTTCTAGAGATCATTTGGTCTAACCCCCTGCCCAAGGCATCCCTATCCAAACCAGTTTGTGCAAGTTCTTGTCTAACCCATTCCTAAAATCAACCCCATTGCACAACTGCAGGATATGTTGCCCCAAAACACTAACAACACCCTAACCTGCCATAGATGGAATACAATCTGGACCCTTATGCGCTTGTGGCAGTGCACTGTGTGTGCCTGCCACTTTAAGGGCCTGGAGCTGGCAGCCTCCAGGTGCCTGATGAGGGCAGCCATTTTGAGACATGGGCTGCCTATATAAACAAGGCAGTTTGGCTGCAGGAGGCCAGGCAACAACATTGCCTGGCTGGATGGCTGCTGAGATCACCTGGAGATAAGGGGGAGTGGTAAGGGGATGGCAAGGAGGCTCCTGGTCCTGGGCATGACCTGAAACTGCACCCTGCCGGGAGTGGGTGGTCTGGTGGGGCTCTCAGTGGCGCAGGAGCCCCCAGGAAATGCCAGGCCAGTTACCACCCTGGTGAAAGGCGGGTCGGGGCGCCTTAACCCCTAGCTCCCACCACCGGGTGGGTAACCCTGCATATGTGGAGGGGCCCAGAGGGCGGACCCCGAGAGAGTGAATGATTACCGGGCGTGATGCTGAGGTTGCCCCTAGGAGAAAGGGGGTAGCAGTGCGATGAGCCCGAAGAAAGAGTGAGCGGCTAGAGACCTAGTCCAAAGGGGAGAGTACCCTCGACTGGCCCAAGCTGGGGCCAGGACCAGAGAGGGTCAAAAGGGCCAGGGGCCCACCGCGAGGGATGCCCAAGAGCCAGGGGCCTGGGGTCCCGACTGGCCTGGAGGTGGGCCAGGGCCAGGTAGCCGAAGGTCCCGGGGGGACCACAACCGAGAGGGGAACATGGCTTCGGGAGGGCTAGTAGCCCAGATGAAGGCGGAGAGGCCGCCTGATCAGGAGGGATCATAGAGGGGTCCTGTTTAGAAGATTCTGGGGCCCAGGTGGGGGCCGGAAGAGATGAAGACCAAGAAGCCATCTGCGAGGCTTGGGCTGCGGTATTAGGGGAGGTCGGAGCCGCAGAGCGCCCCCTGGCATTGGGGCATTACAATGGGCAGCCTCCCGCTTAATTAACATCTTAATTGAACTGATTATCATCAAAGGCGTGGCGGGCGAGATAGGCGGGCGGTTGCCCAGAGACAGGTGGGCGGGCCGTGGAGATCGGCCCCGAGATGGCCCCCTGTCACAGTGCTTAAATTAGCATTCAAACAATTTCTAGCTGAAGTCTGTTGAAAACGTAAAGCAAAGCCTCCATAAGTCCTCTGACAGTTTTTTTGTGAAGAATTTTATGCATGAAATTTTTAGGCCATTCAAATAAGTCCATTTCACCATGAGTGCCTTGCATTTCCAGTTTCAAATATTTACCCTGCCAAAGATCCAGACTGAAGAGAGTTATGCGGAACACGTAGGAGATACCCCCTACTGTCCCAATAAATGTAATTAATCATAAGTACGTACATTTATCATTGTGGATTTATAACTTTTATTCTTTGTTTTCTGATTGTTTAAGCAGTTTAGACTCCTGCCAAATGTAGAGAATTCTAGATTGCTCATGAAACTCATTAATAATGACATTAAAATTATTCTAATGTGTTGCCTCATCTCATATTAAATGGAGCCGCCTATATTTAAGTAAAAAAGATATGGTATTTATATAAGAGCAGTACTGGAACCTATTTTTTTACATTAAGTAATATTATGTGTGAATTTTATGATTTGTTTACAGCTCTTTTCTGGATGCTAAAACTGTATATACAATTTTGTGCAAATAAAAACCGGAGCAAGCTTATATTGGGGTACATGACCATTGTATTTGTACATACAACTTAGTAGTTAATTATGAGTTTGCCCATGCAAATACACTGACCAAATCAAGATCCTGATATTGTCTCTGACAAAATTTAAAAACACAAAATTGTATGTGTAATTTTATGTTCTGATTTATCACGTGATTCTCTTCTTAGAGCAGGATCATTCCATGGTAAAACTCCACATCAGCGGACAGGCCATACTCCCTGCTAGAGTCAGTGTTGGTGTGGCCAGCACCCTGGGGGTTAACGCTGCTACCACTCAGGTTCCTTTTCCTATTCCCACCTCTGCCGAATTATGTCTCTAGCAGCAGTCAAAAATTATAAATTGGGTAGTGAAAAAAGGGGGACTGGACAGTAGCAGTGTTAACCACCAACATGGCTGCTCCAGCAGCCCAAGGCAAGAAGCCCAGCAGGCTGGATGACTGATTTAAGTGGGCTGACATAGCCAGTCTGGGAGCCCTGGTAAGACCCACATCTGCAGGCTGGACTTGCCTAGTGGACTGTACGTTTCACAGTTGTGCTTTAACTTATCTACTGGCCTGCCAGCCTCCATGCTATACTCTGTTACTGGATCTGGGCACACCTTTGTAGTGAGAAGAGAGCAGCTAGAGAGAGAGAACTTCTAGAAACAAACATTGCATTTGCCTTGGAATAAACCATTTTATCCCAAGACAAAGTGCAATCAGTCAGATGTCTATGTCCATTGACCCAGGATAAATCCTAAAAAAAAAAAAAAAAAAAAAGGGATAAAAAGTACTAACAGTTTAGCCTGGGACCTCGCAAAGAGCATCTTAACGGCTACCCTGGGATTGCATTGTTTGAATCAGAAAAGTGGCAGTGCATTCAGGTGCTCCCCAAACCCTGATTAGAAGGATGATGTGCATATATGCTAATCATGAGACATAGATTCATTCATAGATTCATGGATTGTTAGGGGCTGGAAGGGACCTCGCAGATCATCGGGTCCAGCCCCCACCCCTCTCCCTAGATAGGAAGACAACTGGGGTCAAGAGACATTTGTATTTGGTAAGAAACGCAGATACAACTTATCCAGGGACAAATGCAGCATCTGTTTCTAGCCTTAAATCCTCTCACAAGAACTTGTTGTCTTGTGTAGATATTCACGTTACACAATGTTTAGGCACAGAGTGAAGCAGACCTATGACAGAGTCCTTGGCTCTGAATGGCAACACCTGGTATAAGAAGGAAAATAAGCAATGTGAAGGACAGCAGGAGAACAGAGTGCTGCACTCTGTGTCTGCAAGCAGTAGGTGCCAGCAGAAAGGAAGAAAGTCAGATAACAGCTGGCTCTGAGGCAGTTGGTATTTTTCAGTTTGCAGTTCACTAAGGCAGAGGAGGCTGACAATGGACTGGAAACGTAAGCAGTACTATACTCTGTTTGGGGAGAAAAACTATGAGAGAGTTGTTTTCTCTCAGAGAGCACAAAAAGAAAGTGAGAACAGAGCATAGTTTGGGACTGGTGTAAGGGTGAAAATATCAGTCTGTCTACTTTGGGGAGCAGAGTCCCAGATGAGAGATCAGGCCATATTTGGGAGCTGGGGGAAGCAGTTGGAAGACTCAGAATTAACCTTTCACAAAGTATTAGAATTTGCCAAGCATCCAGAAGTCACTCAGCCCATACCGGAGTGTATGGAAGGTGGACTAGGTTCAGACACTGTTGACATGATAACAAACACAAAATACTAGAAAAAATGTACATTTAATTGAAGGATAAGCCACCAAAAACTACTTTTCATCTACTGTAGGGCAAGAGCAGGCATGTAGGCCATTACTACAAAGAAGCTGATGTGCTAGAAATTCCTGATGTCTTTTACCTTATGGTAGCTTGTGTGCTTGTGCCTCAACTGATAGGCAAATTGCAAACATTTTTGGACAAGTCTCCATAAAGTTTAGATCAGTGGTGCCCAAACTTTTCACTCTGTGGGCTCAATGAGTGGTGCCAGGTTGGTCCACAGGTTGGGGCCCAGTTCTGCCATGCAGCAGTGGCCCATCTGGGGCCTGATGTCACCACATGGGACTTGGAAATTTGGTCTTAGGGGCACAGTGGTACTCCAGAATTACATGCTACTAACCTCTCCTCTGTAGATGGGTATTAATTGATTGGGGAGGAGGGTTGTCAGTAGATTAAAAGGGAAGATGTATGAAAGATATATAGTTTAGAGAGGCTTCCTAACAGAAGACTGAGGAAGTTGGCAATTGGGAGATGGTGCCTCAGTTAAGGAGCTAGTTACAGCCAGACAGGGTCTGCACAGGTTACATATTGCTCCACGATTCAAGTTTGTTGTTCTTCCCATTCATGTATGTCTGTATTTATTGAAGCCAGTGATCACTACACTGACCATAGTATGTACAATGTCTACTTATTTCAATGGAGGATAGATCTAGGCATGTGTATGAACTACTTGGTTGACAAACACATGCTGAGCTCTGTATGTGAGGCGGTAGGAGGAGAATGCTTATATGATATGTAAAAGAATGAGGTGCCTTTATACACTGAATCACTTTGCTCACCTAAGAGGTAACATCAGGAGAGTAGTATTTTTAAAGGAGCTGTCACACTGAAATAGATTAGTACCACAGTAAATCAAAGCCACATTTTATTGTATGTAGAAGACAAAAACAAACTGGGTTTCTGTGAGTAATGGCAAATTAATCTGGGGTTTCAAGATATAGTGTGGTATAGTTAGGAAGGAGAACATTCCAATAGGCTTATGCTATCAAACCTTGCCCACTGGATATGGAAACTGATCAGATTTTGTAATTACTGGATTTTGTAACTGGAGTTACTCAGGGACAACTTTATCAAGCAAATTATAAGTGAAGGGCTAAATGTTTGGATTAGCCGAAATAACAAATATTTTAAAAGTGAAGTGTATTGAGCTGCATTTTATTCTTTTGATTTACAGCTCTGTGGTTTGGTTTTGTCACTCTATGATTCCTTATTTTTACCTCAAGTCAATCTTCCCAGCTCAGGACAAATTTTCTAATTCTGGATTACTTTTTCCTCTTTTTTTCTTTACTTATTCTTGCTACACTTATCTGCAAAGTTATCAATACAAATCCACCCAGTTCAAGTTTATATCTACTTATAGGAAATGATTATAAATTTGGGGCATAATTGAACATATGGACAACTGAGCTAAGAACAGACAGTCAAAAAGCTCAAGGCTGAATTGATTCAAGTGTTGCAGGTTTCTCTAAGTTAGCTAGATTGAACCAATAGGCAAGTGAACTGGCATTCACTTTTTGAACAAAAAAGGTAGCCAGACCCCTGCAGTGGTCCATACTAGTAGCCAGGGGGTGCTAGAGCAGGCCTCCCAGCCTTCCAGCCCCTGCAGAGAGCCCAGAGCCTGGTGATTCCCTCCACTATGCTCTCTCCAGCCTTTGGCCAGTTGAGTAGCAGGCATGGGGGATGCCCCCAGCACTGGACCCCCCACTGGGGTCTCCCCAGCATGGCTGAAGTGGGGAGGGAGGAAACCCCCAGTGGGGTGTTTCTCCTCCTCTCCCTGAGCCCAGATCTGGGAGTTGGGCAAGTCCCCGAGCCATGCCCCCTACTCAGCCCTGGGCAGGGCAAGGAGCAGGTGTGGGGGAAACCTCTTCACCCCACACCAGACCACCAGCTGGGGTCTCCTTGGTATAGGGGGAAGTGGGGAGGGGATAAGTCCCCAGTGTGGCATTCCTCCCTCTCTCCACCTCCCTCCTCCCACCAGGAATTGGATGAGTCTCCTAGCCATGACCCCTGGCCAGCTGAGGAAGAAGTGGGGGGAATGCCCCCCCAAATGGCTCTGGACCCCAAGCTGGGCTGTGCCAGGCATGGGGGGAAGTGAAGAAGCCTGCAGTGGGGGCTTTAGTTCCCCCACCCAAACTGAGAGCTGTGTCATGCCTCCCACTTGGCTGGTGGGCCAGCTAAGGAGGGAGTTCGGGGGTGGGGATGAACTTCCCTCCACTCATGCTGGGCACAGTCCATCTGGGGGTCCAGAGCTGGATGGGGGTGGGGAAATTCCCCACTCCGCCACTTGCTCTTCAGCCGAGGAGGTGGCATGGCTGGGCTTCCAGCTCAGATAGAGGAAGTAAAGCCCCACTGCAGGCTTTCTCCTTTGCCTGTGCCAGGTACAGCCCAGCTGGGGATTCATGGCTGGGCAGGGAGGAAGCCTGAAGTGAGGGCTTTATTTCCCCTGCCTTAGTTGGAAGCTGGGAGTTGGGCTAATTATTTGGCCCTGTCCTCTCCTCACCCAGCAGGCCAGCTGAGGAGGCCTGGGGGGGGGGGGCATGTCCCGTGCCTGGCGCCAGACCCCAATGAGCAGTGCTGAGCAGTGGGAAGGGGGTGGGTGGTGTGTGCATGTGGGGGGAAACCCACAGTGGGGGCTTTACCAGAAGGCAGGCCAATCCCCCCTGACCCAAGACGGGGCAGAGCTGGGTGAATTGGCCTGGGTCCCAGTTGCAGGAGATGGAAAATCCCCACTGACAGCTGGGGATGGGGCCAGCCCCGCTCTGCTGGAGCAGAAAGCACAGCCCAGGGCTGCACAGCATCCTGGGATGTTGAAGGACTGAATTAACTTGAATCAGGTGGGGTCTGGCACGGAAGTTCCATAAACCAGTTTAACCTAAATCATTTAAGTCTGATACTACATCTATTCGGGTTCATCTTAAACCGGTTTTGGCCATTTTGAAAGTGGTTTATGTGCTCTGAAGTTCTGTTCTGTTACAGGTTTAAACTGGTTCTTGATCACTTAAAGAAGTTTATGTGTAACTTCTTTATGTGTAACGTATGTGTAACTAGCTCTGGTGAAAATCATTTGCATAGAGGATAATCTTTTAAGGATAGGAGGGAAGGGATATGGAGTTCAGTCTTCTGCTGTTGAAGGACATGGATAGAACAATTGTTTGATATATGGCTTTACCACATGGTTACTATAAGTTTGCACTTCCCCTCATACTTGGGATGTAAGAATTGAGTCATGGTTTGGGTTTCATGGTGCTTTCTGTTTTTCAGAGGGATAATGACGCTACTGGGTACCTGGGACAGCAGCCACACACACTGTCAGTGGTGACTTCCAGTTGCCACTGGTCCGCAGGCATGATTCTGTGGCTGCAGGGGCAGCTGGTTTTTTTTCTTCTGCACTTTCCTTCACCCACCACTAAGGCGGTGCCAGGGGCAGCTGCCTTGGTTGCTCCAACTTAGCTATGCCATTACTATTTTTCTTTAATAAATAATTATAAACCAATCAAAATATATCTTCTAAACATTTAAAAAAAACATTTTTTTATAAATCTTGCCATATCATCTAACCTTGCGTGAGTGTAATATTAATTTGGATTTTACAAGTCAAAGGTATAGCTGGCTTTCTGGGCAGAGTGGGGCATGTGAGCATGAATTTGCACTGAATGTCAGGAAGTGAGTTGGGGTGGGAGCAGAGTATTCCTTACCATGGCAGAGGCTCACTGTGCTCAGGCTGCTGCTGCAACTGCAAGATGGGTTCCCCACACACAAGAAGCCCACAGCATAGGCTTCCAAATGGCCACCATTCTGGTGCCTTGCTTGCCCAGCCTTCATTATACTACTGTTACAAACACTAAAGCTGGAAATTCATGGTTCTAGTTCTCATGGCAGTTTTAACTCTGTCCCTTGTGCAAATAAGTATATGCTGATAGTATCATTCTTTACTTGTTTAATCAGCCTAGCACAATGCGGCACACACAACTAGGCAAGGGCTGGGAAAAATGAAGAATGTCAAAAGCAAAATGAAAGGATCTGTAGTGGGTCTTTTGAGCTAATGACAGACTTAGATTAAATGGTCAAATGAATTGTACAATTCCATTAAAGGCTTGATTCCCCCTACTTTTTCTGGGGAGTATTACCCAGCTAAGTAATTATGCTGACGGGGAACCCACTAATAAGAATGTTACTATGTGGCCATCAACATTACTGCTTGTCTAGTGATAAAAGAAAACTAGAGGTGAATGTACCTTTGTTGAATTTTCACAGAGAGGATTGTGCTTCAGGTCATACCATGCTGGAGCCATAATCCTATCACTTCTTTTACTCTGCACTCATATGAATCAGAGAGTTGGTACACAAAGTTGAGACCTCTGCTTAATAAAGAGAACTGATTCTAATTATCAACCTTACTTACCCTCACACACAAAATTATTTGGCTTTAATACTGCACTTTTCATTCACTGATTTCAAAGCATTTTATAAAGAAAGGTAAGTATTGTTAGCCACATTTTATAGGGAGAAACCTGGAGCAAGAACAGGTGAAGTGACTCACCCAGAGGGCTGTGATGACTTGCCCAATGCCATCTGTCTTTGAGAAAAGCAGAAATAGATATCCCAGTTTGCTGACTCTCAATACAGTACTCTGACAAGTGGGCCCCAATTAGCCTGCAATCCCACTTATGGGTTCTACCATGCTCTCTGCAAGGGGTTGTAAGATTGGTCTAATATTATCTGTATCTGTCTGGATTTTAAAAATTGTGTAAAATCCCGGCCCTATTGAAAGCAATGGGCATTTTGCCTTTGACTTGAAGAAGGCAAGAATTTCACTTTGTTTTGCTAAGTAGGTAAGCCACATGCTTGCCCTCTCTGAAGATTCTGTTTTCTTTGTACTGTCAGTGGCTGCTGTGGTGTCCTTTTGGTCAGGGAGAGTTATGCAACAATAAAATAAAATAAGTAAACAGGACCAGGATGTTATTTTATTCATGGGTGCGCAAAAATATGAAACGCAATTTCTGCTGGTGACAAACTTGCTTTTTCTCTGAAAGGCTGTTTAAGACATTGGCAATTTCTGTAACATTTTCTAAATAAAACAAAACTGAATACATTCCCATATGGAAAGCACTCTAATATAATAGAAAATGATAGTCTTTATATATAGACTAGCCAATTGACCATCAAGAATGACAGGGGCAGGGAGGGGGAGCAAATGGGGATGGAGCCCCATGCCCCACCCGTCTGGGTCCACTCCCCCCTTCCCTCCTGCTGCTTGGGGTCTGGGCCACTGCTGTGTCAGGCCGGGCCAGACCTCCCCCCGCTCCACTGCCATGGTGCACCTACTTCCCACCGCTGCCACATTGGCCCTGCAGGTGGTGATGGTGGAAGGAGGGAGGGGTGAGCCAAGGCCAGCGCTGGTGGCCTCACCCCCCTGCAGTGTCCTGACCCCACTCCCCCCCCATGCTGTTGCCACTACCCTCTCCGCTGCATTGTTGCCACCTGCAGGGAGCTGGGGGGGGGGCGGGGGGGGGGGGTGCTGATTTCGCCCCGCCACGCTCCGTCCACTGTGTCCCCGCTGTTATGGCAGCATGCTGCCACCTGTCCAAACGTTTCTTTGCACTCCGACTGTCTGTTTGTCAGCCATTCAAAGCTCAAATAAACCATTATGGACAGACAGATGAAAAGATTAAGGCTTTTATACTATTAGAATTGTTTTTAAAAATCCTGTAGAGATTTGAAGAGGATTATTTTCCTTCAGTAGAATTTTAAAATAACTTATTGTTATTAAATTGTATTGCTGTTAAATTGTATAGGTTTTTGAGTGTAATTTTTTAAATGAAAGCTTATCCAATCCTCTAGGATTTTTTCATAAGATTCATAATGACATTAGAGCCTCCACAATTGTGCTAAATGCATAGTTTTGTTTAGAGAATGATTTTCATTATTTTTTCTATGAACTACTCTTCTCTGGAGCAAAATGAGAATTTTGTTTGCAATAAATTTATAGATAAAGTGCAATCACCTCCTTATATCAGGCCCCAAGGATCTAAAGAATGAACAATGACATTTAGAGGCTATATTTGACAACTTGGTTTGTACGTTTTTCAGCAGCAGTTTCCATACCGGTTAAATGCGGGGGGGGTGGGGTGCATAATTCTACTTAGTTTCATGATCTTTGAGGATATATTAATGTTTGTAACATTGGCTGAGATCACCAGATAACAGTTGCACTGTATTTATATAAGTTATGCTGATTTATTCAAACAGTTTAAGAGAGTAAAGCTTCACTAAATGTTCAACTTTCTTATCCAATAATTACTTTGCAAATACAGAAAAGGATGTTTGTGGGATCTGTTGAATCATTATGTTAGTTATGGGCTGGTGTACTCTACACCAGTAGTTGAGAACATTTACTGATGACAAATTGGAATGGCTGAACTCAAATCCAAGGCAGGCTGGCATTAGGACCTGTCCACTTCTGCCACCATCATGACTACTTCTCCTTGCTGACTGGCTGCAGCACAGGTGAAGTCTGTAGAAGACTTCATGGCCCTTTGCCATGAAATTGTGATGCCAAACAGGACCAAAGCCCCCAACTCTGCACAACCAGATCCAATGGCTCCATGGGTCAGATCTGGCTCGGGGGCCATAGGTTACCAACCCCCACTTTACCCATAGTGAAAATCTTACCTTATTTTTTTATTTATAGGGTATTTCCATTATGAATTCCACTTCCAATTCTAGTCAATGTATATTTAGGGAAATGTATTTCTCTCCTCTGTATTCCACGGTGGTTTTGGAAACTACATATTTCTTTTTTTCATACCCAATATTTCTTTGCTCTTCATAATTTTCATGCTTGTCATTAAAAATGCTGCATGGAGTGAGTGTAGAATATACAATAGTTACATGTGGTTTGGCAAGGAGAATTTTCCTCCCAGTACCTATTCTGTGTAGACTTTAAATTTATCCAAGTAACTCCAAAATTGATATAGAAAGTAATAACTAAGATTATTTCCTTTCTTCTCTTGAAAATATAAACTGTGGGAATTCACTCAGCTCCAAACTATATATGCAAAGAGTCAAGGCATCTCTCCTAGGATCAGTCTTTTTTTAAAAACCTAATTCCAAAATCAGTCCTTTCCATATAGCTTGTCTCTTTTAGGCACACACTGCCCTTCCTCAGGTCTTGATGAAGCCATGGGACCTGAGGAAGAGCAGTATGTGCCTGAAAGCCTGTCAAAACTTTCTTCCAACTATACAATTGGTCCAATAAAAGGTATAATAAAAAAAATTCCCTCTCATATACTATAAAGAATTTGAGATTACCATACAAAACCATTATCCTCTTCCTTTAATTAATGAGTTATTTAAATGATTGCATTTGGCCATGTTGTCCTTGAGGTTGGCTTTATTTAGAGATTATAATCTGGTGAAAGTCCAGATGGGAGATGAATGGAAGACAACCTATGATATGGTTTAGCCATTTTGATTCTAAGGTAATTTCTTTCAGCCTGTGCAGTTCTGCCATCACCTTCCAGCACTTCCTGAACAGTGTTTTCTGGGATGTTTTGGACAAAAATTTAATCATCTATCTGGATGGTATCCTGATCTTCTTTGAGACTGGAGCATTATGTGACCAGTGAGTGTCTTCTTAGGGAGAGACCAACATACCATGACCTTCATGTAAAATTTGAGAAGTGAGAATTTGCCAAGATTTCTGTCAAGTTTTTGACTATCATTTCACTGGAAAGATTAGAAATGGACTCTGAGAAGGTGGTTGCAGTGATAGTGGGCTCTTTCCAGAGATATTTGGTGTTCACAATGTTCCAAATCCACCACCCTGAATTCATCTGCAGGGGAAAGGAAGGGATTAGTGGCAGTGATGGCCAGCCCTTGCTTTCATGGAGCCCAGGGGCTGTGCCCCACCACTGCTCATACCCTCTTTTCCTCTGCTGCTGAATTTGGGGGGTGGATGGAAGAGCAAACCAAATTAGTCTCCAGAGCTGAAAATGGGGATTCTAGGCAGACCCTGTGCTGGTGAGCTCATACTGCTCACAGCACATGCACAGCTGTGCTGACATGCTGATGAGCTCTGAGAAGGCTGCTGTGCAGGGCTGTAGTTACACCTTCTTTGACTGTGTGATACATGCACAATGAGCTCTCTTCAGTATGCATGCACCACAAAAGTGAAGAGAGGGTGGCCACAGCCCCATTGCCGTGATCCTGGATCCACCCATGACATCCATAGATGGTTTATTAAAGGGGTTCTTTCAATAGGGTTGCCAATCACCATTATAACAAAAGTAAGTATAATTTGTGTGGTCTGCAAAGTGTGGGAAAGCGTTCTAAGCTGTTAGTGTCTGAGTGTTACTAAAATGTACAGGACAAAGTGATCTTGATAGAAAATATTGCCTTTTTTGAATGATGCTACTATCTGAAGGGAACCTGGTTACCCCTACAAGTCTTAACAGATTACAGGGACCTGGAACACCTATACTCTGTTCAGATTATGAATAAATAACAGATCCATTATGTCCTATTTTTACATGATTAAGCTCCTAACCATGTATCGATCATTTACCCAGACTAACATGGATGATGTTTTCTCTCAAAGGATGAACACCATTCATCATGCCCTGAAATTCATCATGTCCTGATTAAACCTTTCCAGCCAACTGTCTGCCGAACCTGCTCTTGAAAATTTCTGGAGATGGAGATTCCCAAGCTTCTCTAGGTAGCCTGTTCCAATGATTGACCACCTTCACAGTCAGAAAGTTCCTTCTAATCCCCAACCTCATTTCTTTTGCTGTACCTTGAGGCTATTTCCCCTTAATCCTGTCCCCTATGAACACAGAAAAAAAAAGTCTGCCTCCATCCTCTTTATATCATCCTTCAGATATTTGAAGAATGTTATCAAATCTCCCCTCAGTCTTCTCTTCTCCAGACTAAATAATTCTAACTTTTTCAGCCTTTCCTCATAAATCATGCTTCCCAGGCCTCTAATAATTTTTATTGATCTCTGCTAGACTCTTTCCAATCTGTTTACATCCTTCTTGATGTGTGGGGACCAAAACTATACACAGTACTTCAAGTGAGGCCTCACCAGTGGTGAATGGAGCAGAAGAATCACTTCCCTATATTTGCAAGTGACACTCCTGTTAATACACCCCAGGCCTGTTGGCCTTCTGGACACACTTCACTTTAGTCCAGAATATCCCAGTAGCTCAGGAGAGAGTACAACTGATTCTTGGCAATATTTTTCTGCTTGGAAGTCTGTCAATAGAAAAAAATATCAGATATGTGGGCACAATTTATCTCCTGCTTTTGGGAAGAACTGTCTAGGCTGCTAAAGGTGAGCAATCTGACATAACCTGCCTATCACTTACAGAAAAACAGATAGAGTAAGAAAGTAAATGAGACCTTAGTACAGTACCTACACTGTTTCATTAAATATTATAAGCACAACTTGGTAGCTCTCTTTTTGGGGCAGCTCTTTTTTTTTTTTTACTTCTTCATGCTGCCATGCAACAGAGTTCTTTGTTAACAAAAGGTTTCTCCAAAACTTACACCCAGTTTTTAACACGTGTAAATATAATTTGCAGATTTTTAAAGTGACTAAAAACTGTTGGAAAAGGAAAAACATTATTTATGTGATGCTGTGATATTCAACATTGTGGAAATAAGATATTACTTTTGATGGTGTAGCCTGGGCTGTACTCCAAGAGGTATCCCCTCTCCAATTGAAGGGATCAAAGCAGGTGCACAAGAGCTGTGGGAGGTGTAGGGACTCTCCTCTCCCTATAGAGCAGAGGCAGACCACCAATGGGTGGTTAACTATATACCTTTTAATGAGAGAACAGTACTGGGAATATAACAGGCATAAGCCAGGGGGTATAGGGGACACTATAACACCCTGAGGGGGCAGGATTCAACAAAGGTTAAACACTTACAATCATTGACAAAAGACAGGGTTAACAAAATATAAAACACAAACAGCAGAACATACAATACTGGTTGGGGAAATATAAAAGGCACAAAATACAAAATATCAAATAACAAGGAATATAGGGCCTAGGTACCTGGTGGGAGGGAAAACACAATGACCCCTTTCCACTGCAACAAGGATTTCTCCCTGTTATTTCATTCACCCCATCTGGGACTTGCACTCAGCTCTCTTATGTGGTAGGCAGAAACTCTAGCACCCAACCACCAGTGCTGGTGCTACTCCAAGCTGCTAGGGGTCTTGACCTTCCTGGAGCCCTGGCCTCATGTTGAGCTGCCTTACCTCTTATTGGAGGAGCTGGAAGCAGAGCTGGGAACCTCTCAGGTCACTGCTCAGATCCTTGCTGGAGCTGGGGAGCCTCTCCTGCTGGCCACAGCCTCTCATAGGGGATCCTGGAGCCCAGGGGGAGCCGCTCCTGTTGGCCGCACTGCTAAGAGTCCAACTGCTGCCTGCAGGTCCCACTCCTTCAGGCTCTTCTGGGGCAACTGCTCCCGCCCCACTGGCCCAGCTCTTTGAAGCTCCTTCCTTGTGGTCCCTTGCTAGTCTCCCCGAGTCAGCCGTATTGCCCCTTTTATCCCCCTCCAGGTGACCCAAGGGGCCAATCAGGGGACATGGAGGGTGAGTCTCTGGGGTCTGATTGGTGAGTAAAGGGAATCCTAAGTCCTCCAATCATCTTTTACCCCTTCAAAACCCCTGGGTCAAATCATTACCAGATTGGTGAGAAAAGGGAATCCCAAGTTCTCCAATAATCTTTTGCCCTTTCAAAACCCCTGGGCTAAGTCACTGCCAGCTAGCCTGTCACAATGGAAAGGGATTTTTTTCCTGTAATTACTGAATACAAAGAAAACCTAAAGTTCTTAAAATTCAGTTGAGTTTGGTTTAAAAATTAAATTGGGTTCTATCTTTGACTTTTTCCAAATACAATATCCATTTTTATCAAATCACACCAATAGTTGTTTTTAACTTCCACTTTAGTGTTTTTCAATATGGAGATTGTCAAAAAATCCTGTCCTGACACAAGAAGATGGTGTGAAAAATTGGAACTCTTAAGTTCCAGTACTTATTTCTTTTGAATGCTAAAGAAATTATAATAGACAGAAACTTGCATCCAAGGATCTCAAACTCTTCTTGGCTTAAACCAAAGAAAAAGACCTCAGGATTAGTTGAATGCAGACCATACAGGAAGGAAAGAAAGTTCTCACTATTTAAGAGGTCAGAGCAGTGTAATACATAATCCAGATGCCTTCAGTTCCTCAAAAAGAACTCATAGATAGTTTCTTGTTTTTCTTTCTCCCTTATTATACACCTGGAAGATCTAATAGTACATTCTTATTTGATATTGACTTTCTTGGAAATGGCTCAATCCTTTACTTGTACCCTCTGTGGATAAACATGTGAAGCTTGATAATGTAGCACGCTTGAAAATACAGATATATGAGGGAAGAATTTTTATAATGTTAGACAACTGGGGCTGCTAAGAGCTGCACAGCTGAATTGGGAGCCAGAAAACCTACTCCTGATGGGGAAGTCTCCCCCCACCTCTTCACTGGAGAGGCAAGCAAATGCTATGGGACGGGGAAAGCCTCAGCTACAGGGAGAGAAAGTCCGTTTCGGAGTTTGAGACTCATATTTCCTACCTCTTTCCCATTTTTTTCTCTTAAGTGGGTTAATGCCATGGGGAGATTAATCTCTGGAGCAAGCTGTCCAGGAATGGGTACCGGCAGCTACTGGCTCCTGTGTTTGGGAATTGTAGCGTTTCAGCATTGTGGTTTACCTGAGACTGGATGTCCAGGCTACAGCCATAGGCCTGGGCCTTTTTGCTGTTTCACAGCTATTGTGTTTCAGCATCGCTTTGCAGCTGAACCTCAGCCATACGTTTGGCTGGCAGATTTGGGCCAGGGTGAAGCCTGGCAGAGTTTGAGCCAGGGAGACACCTGGCACTACTTGTTATTTACCTAGGCCTCAGTGCAGTATAGACCTGGCTGTTTTTTTGCTGCCCACTCCGGGCTCAGCGAGATAGGCCGGGGCTTCCTTTTGTCCCTTTTGTGGTTTATATCCCAACCATATGGTGTAGTTGGGTGCTAGTTATATTTCAGGCCCAAGCCAAAATTGGCCTCACCTTTCCATCGAGTGTCCCCCCACCCCCTGCCTACTTTTCTGCCCAGCAGAGCTGGGACTGGGACTAGGAATTTGGGGGTATGTATGCTGACAAAAGCTGCAGTTGACCCCACAAAGCCACCATGAGGAAGTGGAGGTCAGCGCTGTACTACATCTCCAGGAGCAACAGAGCCCCTTGCAGCGCAGAAGGACCCACACTTTCAAGCAGCTCTTCATGATGTAGTGAGCCCAAGGAGCAGCACAGGACTCTCTGGTGTGGGCCCCTGTCTCCAGCCCATTGCTGAAGGGCTGGTGCAGGGGTTCAGGCACCTGGAACTACCTGTCATGAGGCCGCAAGTCCCAGACTGCCTGGGCATGGGTGAATCCTCCTCCAAGAGGGTGCCACTTATAGACTTTGCTTTGTAGTAATAGTGTTTTAAAATTATATTTGTTTTCTTTTTTGTTGTTGTTTTATTCTTTGTAACAAATGTGGATGTTTGTGATTATACTGTTTGCAAGGAGGGAGGCGTTGTTTATGCAGGATACCCTAGTAATTCATTTAGTGTTTCCCAGGTGGTCTGGGTGGGGGCTCAAAGCAAGGTAAAATATATTCAGTACCTCTTGTTGCTGCTGACCAGTGGCTGACAGAAGGGTTACACCAGTATTAAGTGAAATGGCTCTGTGGCTTGGACAGTAGCACATTACAGTGTGTGGGAACTTAGTGTGAAAGTGAGTTGGCAAATCTCCTTTGGTATATGGTTGGTTCCCTGGAGAAATTGCAGGTTGCATTGCTGCTGGGCACCTATCCAATCATTTAACTCATGAAGTGTCTTACCATCTGTTTCAGGTAAAAAATGCTAATGCCTTGCCTAGCACAGGGTGGACACAGTGCCAGTAGCTAACAACAAATTCCAGCTGTCTGACACTTCAATATTTGTCTTTGAATTGCAATTTGAAACACATCGCCTGTAAAACAGCCTTCTGTTCATTCCTCTTACCACAGCAATGTGTTATTGAATAAACTCAAATACTGACATCATTTGATGAATTGAAGGTACTCAGTATCTTCCCGGAAATGTCTAACGTTGCGCGATCAAGCTTTAATTACAAGCATATGTGCTAAGTTCTGATTTTCTTCTGTTACTTATCTCCTATTTTAGTTGCATGTATTCTTAGGTGGTTCCAAGTTGTGTACTGGGATCTTCTGGTATTTGGGACAAAGTTCTCTTGAGTGTCACACACTTGAATGGGAAGTGGAGAGTCCCGGCAAATACAGCCAGTCTGTATTATTGTAAACTGGTATTATTTCTCTCCAACAATTAGGAAAATGCCATGAAAACCACTTCTATGATGTCTAGTTCATATAGAAATAGGCTTGTTGACAGTCTAAAGGCCAATCAGCAGCTTTGGAGAATAACTGCACTAAAACCAACTTCTTCCACAGTTATTCAAAAGATCCTCTCTGTCTATCTACACCTTTAAATAAAGTATAGACCAAATAATTGCTACTAGAAAAAAGTTTCTCAGCAGTGCATAGGTGTGCCTTTAAAATACTGTATCCATAAATATAAATAGTATGTGACTAGATACTATAAGCTTAAACATAATAACTGATGCATTGGGCGCATCCACACCTGCAAGCAGATGCACTTGCAGCAGTTCAAGTAACAGCGGCACAAATTTGTGCCAGAGATTTGTGTGTCAGCACACGTGCCTGAATATAAACTTTAGTGTGGGGCAACTTGTGCCATTTGGGGCAACCGGACCCTGCCCATCTCCTCTTGGATCTTCAGCCACGGGGAGCTAGAGGCTGGAGCCAGCACTTGTCTTGGCCCCAGTAGTATAAAAACCTGCTCTGGCCAGCAGCTCAGGGTTACTTGCCCTCAGGAGCTTCTGGGGGAGGAGCCTCTGAGAGGAAGTTGGTCATGCCCCTTCCAGGCGGTGGCGGCTGCTGCTGCTGCTGCTGCATGCTTGGTTTCAGAGCTTCTGTGGAGATGGCCAGACCCTTTCCTGCCTCTGGCTACTGCTAGCTGTTGGCTTGGTCTCACCCCTTCCTGCCTTGGGCTGCTACTGCTGTTGCTGCCCCCTCCATGGGGGGGGGTCCTCCACTATATGCTGCTGCCCACACCCCAGCTTCTGCACCCCTGTTCCAGCCTGCTGCCAAGCCATGGTTGGGGGACAGCTAGAGGAGGGAGCCTGCACTACCTGTGGGCCCCTCCCCCACCATCACTACCAGAGCTTAAAGGTACCTTACCTGCCCTGGCTGCCTTGGCAGGCCAGCCCCCACCTTCACCTCCCCTTTCACCCGCAGCACACCCTGAGTGGCTGGAATGGACAGCCCCACCATCACTGCTGCTGCTGCTGCCGTTGTTTCTGCTGCTATCCCCTCTCAGGTGAGAGGGAGATTCCCTGCTGCTCCACCTGACACCACACCTGCACTGGATTACTTCCTAATTAACTGACTGCTCTTGCCCTCCCCAACACCTACCTCACTGCATCTAATCCTGATTTGTCTTCCTGCCAACTGCTCCACTGCTGAGCACCTGGCTGTAGGCCTGAGGGGCTTCTGGACAGATCTTCCACAAACAAAGCTCCTCCACTGCTCCAGCCATCTCTTACATCTGCCTCAGCAGCCTTTCCTGTATGTTTTTGACCTTGTGTGGTAAGTCCTGTGGTCCACTCCCCCTGCCCTAGTGTTTGTTGTGAGGCTGAGTAAGCCATCTCAAGTTTCCCCAGCCCTTGTGTGTGTGTGTGTGTGTGTGTGTGTGGGGGGGGGTTGTTTTTTTGCCCCAGACCCCGCCCCCATATTCTCAAAACATAGGCCTCCCAGTTTTTTTCCTGTGGGGCTGTGGCTCGGGGAGCTTCATCCCCCTTCCTCCTTGCCCCTCCTCTCCCCCACAACCTCAGCCTGCCCCTACTAGATTTACCAGCCCCACGGGATATTTTGTTTTTCTTTATTGTCTTCCCTGCCCTCATGTGAAACAATGGCAGGGCAGGAAACTTCTGGGGGGGCAGATGCCCCAACAGAGCTTCCTGCAGATCCTAGCCAAGCCCCAAAGGGGATGCATGCCCCTGCAGCCTCAACCCTGGAGGCAGAGTCCAACCAACCTCCTCTGGGGGGTGGAGAAGCCTGCAACCTCTGCTGCAGGGGCAGGTGGGAATCTGGTAGGGAGCCAACAGGGCCAGGGGGTCTCCCCTGGCCAGGCCCCCCTGGAGGGGTTCCCAAGCCCCCCCTCCTGTCATTGGGTACTAAGGGCAAGGGCAGTGGGAAGAGCTCTCTTCAGTCTCCTCCACAGCTGGGGGTGGGAAGGGCAAGGGCCCTGGCTGCAAGCCTAGACCACCAGTGCCTGAGGGGACCAGGTGCCCTACACCAGCCAGCACACCCACTCAGCCTGTCCTTGTCCCTGGCCCCACCAATGTGGCCCCCGGGGGGGGGGGACCACAGCTATGCACAGGCAGTTGTGGGGAGACCAGAAGCCGGGGGGCCTGGACCCTCCACCGCTGGCCCTTCCAGCTTGGGTAGCGGGGTCCCCTTTCCAGCACTCACCCACAGGCATGGGGTGAAGTGCCAACTGCCCAAGTGGGAGAAACTGCACTTTGAGACCTGGGTGCAGGCCCTGGCTTGGGTAGTGGGGTCCCCCAAGATCATGGCAGCCTCCTGCTTTCATGGCAAAGAGGTTTTTTTTCCTTGCCTCAGAGGCCGCTGTACAAAAGGTGGTGGAGATGGGGCTCATGGTGGAGGGTGAGTATGTCTCCCTCCAGCCCCTAGAAGAGCTGGGGATCAGGGTGATCCTTAGCTTCATCCCTCCCTATATCCCTAATTTGGCCCTGCTCCCCCAGCTCCAAATCCTGGGGGGAGTTATCTCCCCAGTGGTGGCCCTCTCACTGGGGTGCCGAGACCCTGGCCTCTGCCACATGCACTCTTTTGGTTGCCAGGTCATGATCTAGCTGGCAGTGGAAGCACAGCTGGAGGCTTAGGTGTGCCTGGTAATTCCTTATCAGGGGGCCCTGGTGAGGATTTTCTACACACTGGGGGACCTGCGGTGCTTCTGGTGCCATGCCCCAGGGCACTTGCATCATGAGTCCCCATAGGCCAGGCATGGGGGAGGGGAATCTGCGAGTCCCACTGGAAAGAGGGGTGCCCCTACCACAGGTGACCCATTCTCCTCAGACCCCCCTGGAACCCCAGCCACAACTACAAGCCTTCCCCATGAGCTCAAGGGACCCCACCCCCCCACCAAGTTTAGCCGAGTCCCAGGGAGGGCAGCAGCAACTGGGAGGAGAGAGGGAGTAGGGTCCCCCTGCCCCTAGTCATACCCCCATCTTGGCTGCCCCCACCCCCACCCTCACCTTCTCTTGCTGGAGCCTGTCCACCTGAGGACCACCCCATGGCTGAGTGGGTGCAGCTCCCCTCTGGACATAAAGGTAAGAGGAAGGCCCAGGTACAGCTGGAGCCCTCTGATGTGGAGGAATCCTCTCCCCATCCCAAGACCACCACATGTGGGGAAGGAGCAGCCCAGCCTCTGGGTGATCCCCATGGAGGAGGTTTCAGGGCTGCTAGGTAGTCCTGAACAGGAGCCCACAGAGGAAACCCCTTATTCTGCTGACCAGGGCATACCCCCCAAAACCAAGGATGCCAAGGCTGAGGCTGAGGCCTACCCAAAGGAAGGCCCAGCAGCAGATCCTCCTCCCCCTGATGATCTGGGGGATACAGAAGCCCTGGGGCTCACGTGGGTGAGTCCTGAGGGTGGAATCCCCTTTCCCAGGACCCCAAGGCAGATGCCTGAGCCACCCTGGTGCGTCACTTCCCTCCCTCCCAGGAAAACTTCACCTCCAGCCTACCCCATAGTTCTGCACCAGAGGGGGTTGCAGTGGGATCCCCTAATCAACAGGCCAGTCTTATTGGGGACCCTACAAACCCCCCAGGGCTCCATCTATACCCCACCATCTTGGCAAGGCTGGCAGTAGTGGATCAGACTCAAGTTCTGTCCCTGGTAAGTAGAGACGAGGGAGGTGATTGACAGGGACTATGTGCGTGTGTGTGGAGGGGTGGGGACTGTGAGGGTGGAGGGAACTATAAGGGTGGGGGGAAATGTAGGGGCAGAGGGAGTGCTTGGGAGGGGTGGATTCCCTGCCCACCCAGTGCACAGCCCACCCCCCGGTGGCTGCACATGGTGCATGGTGCCAACAGCCCGCTGGCATGCACATTCAGGCTGGCTCTTGCTATCACCCTGGGCTCCCAGCACTGCACACAGGGGCTGCACATCAGTGGGCCAACCTGGGTCCTACGTCCATATGCCCCACATACCATCGGGCCGGGCTGGCTCCTGCTTCCATGGAGCTGGCCTGGCCTGATGGCACATGGGGCACGACTCAGCCTGGCCAGATGGTGTGTGCCCCTGTATGTGGTGCTGGGAGCCTGCAGTGGCAGCAAGAGCTGGCCTAGTCCTGTCCAAAGGTGCACATCAGTGGGCCAAGCTAGTGCCATGTGCCATTTGCAGTCACCGGGTCTGAGGCAGCACTGTGTGCTGCTGGGGGGCTCTGCCAGGAGTGGGCCATGAGCACCCTGATGGCTCGCTGCTGCTGCTGTAGTGGGGGGGATGCTGCTGGTGCGGTGGAGGGGGGGGGGCTGTATGCCATGTGGGGGGGCAGGGGACCCACCCCTCCTGAGCTGGCCCCTTATCCCCACAGCTGGCCCACCTCCACATAGTTCCCTCCACGTCCACAGCCCCCCACCTCAATGTCCCTACTTACCAAGGACAGTCTGGATCTGATCCACCGCTGCCAGCCTTGCTCCAGTTCTGTTTTCTCCAGCATGATGACGCAGTGTGCTGGAGCAGCAGGGGCATGCAGCTGGCATAGAGATGCTCTGGCTGCATGCTACAGCATCTCTTGGGAGGACCCAGCTTCCGATTGCCTCCGGGCACACTTCAAGAGCTCTCCCTGCACCATTTTTTTCCAGTGTGTTGGGTTTTTTTGATACCAGGATTTCCTTAAATAAAAAATTAGAGTCCACACTGTGGGAACATATTTTCATTCCTAGCGTGCCTCTTGCAGCATCCCAAACTGCTTTGAGGTGCTGCAACAGGCATGTGCTCATTTGTCTGGACATGTTTTTTCTGTGTGAAGAGGGTTGCGCATTTTTCACTGTGTCACTTTCAGATGAGATTTTATAGGCACTTTTGTGGCTTTCCCATACATCCAGAATAGGTGGCATCTTATTGTTGGGCTGATCCAGGAACTACCAGAAGAGAGACTGCAACAAAATCTTGAGTTATAGTTTCACTTATGTTTCTCCAAAGCATGAGGCATATATTTACTACAGCATATGTGGCATCCTGGCATAGCTACGTGGGCTGGCATAATGGGGAAAAGGAGGAGAAAAGTCTCTCTTCAATTCTTATCCTATTCTGTTCCCTTATGACCATTCAAGGGAGAATTAGGATGATGTAGATTGTTTTACTCAGTTCCTAAGGTGATGATAGTAGAAGCAATACTCTGTGGGTAAAGTACACCTTAATGATCTCCTTCCAACCTCAGGAAAATAGGATCTAGTAATGGCTAAGGGTTGGTTAAATAATGGTGTGAGCTGTGCCTAAGGACTTTGCAAGAAAGGCAGCAAAAAGTTTGTAGAGGGTGCAATAGCTTTTCCAAATGGAGGGTATGCTGTGCACAATGCATGCTTTTTACTGGAGCATTTGAACTGTGACCAGAGCTCTGGGCTCTGATTGGCTACTATGGAGGCATAAAATTTGATGGAGGGAAAAGCAGCTGGGGGAGAAGCTGGAAGAGAGCAACACCAGCTTTGAGAGTGGGGCAGAGACTCAGACCTTCTTCCCCCCACCCCCAGGCAGATGGAACGTATCTGAGGCTTGCTGGGGAGCAGACATCAGGACGGAAGAGAGTCTGAGTCATTCCAGAAGAAGCTGATTCCTCACCCAGGTCAGAGCTGTGCAATCAGGGACACAGGTACCCAGGGA
>NW_005841904.1:1924282-1933546 GCF_000455745.1 Alligator sinensis
AGAAGCTGCCTGGCCAAGGACCTGTGGAGGGAAGTCCTTTGTTGGGCTGGAAGGGCTCATACTGCAGGAACAGAGATCTGCAGAGGGAATCCACTGTCTGCATGTGGAGGTGCTGGGGAGAGAGACAGCCCATAGAGGGAGCAGAGAGAATCCCAAATTTGCATGGGTGTGTGAAGGGACACTTAACCCCTAGTGTATTCAGGAGGTGTATTTTTCAGAAGGAAGTAAAGAAAAAAAGCCTATTACTTGCAGTGGCTGATCGGAGACTTGTTTTTGCTGAGTTACCAAGAAAGACCAGAGTCCACTTTCCCCAGAGCTGCAGAAGCCTTGCCTCTGCCATGTAGTAGTGGATCATAGTTAAAGCTGTGTTGCTATTTATTGTTATGGGAAGGGGAGTGTGACCAGAGAGAAATCATCCTGGGCTATGTGGGGTGTAACAGGGTGCTGTCTCTGGTGGCATTTTTAAAGGCCGGTGAGTGAGGCACCCTTCAAGTCCTGCTATATTTTCCTCCTACTCTGAGGACCAGCTTCCCCACTTTGCTTGTCTGCCATGACTTGATGTCACTTGGTTCTTAAAAAGGGAGGTTAACCCAAAGGTTCCCAGATGGGCTCTAAGGCTCACCACCTGGAGGATAATGAGCTGCTGCTTTAAGGGCAAAATGCATGCTCCGACCTCCCCTTGATGTGTCCCATGCCTTGTACATGTTTTATAATTTTCTCTTTATGTTGGGGTCTCAGCCTCTCTGGGCTTACCCCCTCTCCCTCTAGCTAGGCCTGTCAGTCAAAACCCACTGAGCAGGGCTTGACTCCAAGGCTCTAGCTCTTTAACCCACTCAGGCTCACAGCCTTCCATTCCATACTTTCCGCAATGCCAGGCCTAATGGCACTTCTACGCTGCATCCCTGTGGTGCCAGGCTGTTAGGGCCTCAGCCCCTCTGGCTTTCCCCTCTTTCTGTAGTTAGGGCTGTTTGCCTAACTCCACTCACTAGGATCTAGCTTCAAGGCTCCTAGCTTCCCTTCAAGTGACTCTGGGCTTGTGGCCCTAGTGTTGCACCCCTAGTACACAGGAGTCCTCTATCACGGGGCTCCATGGCACCCTTCTCCTTCTCCCCTACAGCCTCATTCACAAACCACCAGCCTTAATATTAAACATAGACAATAGACCCATGTGGCCATATAAAGAAAATAAAGGTAGGAGAGGCAAACTGCTTACTTGCAATTGGGCTTTTGTCTCCCAGCTTGTTGCATTCTTCCTGAGGAGGATGCCACAGCTTCTCCGTAGTCATCAGGAGTCCACCTCTCTGCTGCCTCCCCTGGATTTCTCTGCCTGAGGTTTATATGGTTCTGGCCTTTCCCTTCTGGTCACCTGACCAGCCAGCAGGGCTTGATCCTTAACCTGCTCGACTAAACAACTGAGCCCATAAAGTTCTGGATTTAAAGGGGCCACCCTGCTTCCTGGTAACAGGGCTAGGGTTCCCTTTTACAGGGAGGGGGTGGGTGGTGGGCTGTTTTAAAGGGTTATAACCAGGTGAATGTAATCATTGAGGTTGTTTAATGCAAGTGGGACCACCCAGCGTGGTGCAATTATGCACCTAACGTTGCGGTTGTAAATTCTATTCAAATTGTTGGTTTTATTATTAACTAATGATATTATATATATGAGATCTATATCTATAGATATCTATATTCTCTTGATTAATCATTTCTTTTCTGTGTATAGTTGTCCATAATAAAGAAACCAATGGGTTTATTGGGTTTGGAGTAAATTCGTGGGCAGTGAGGGTGAGGCGCACACCCCTCCATGGGACACCTCAGTCAGCAGACCTGCCTGCTAGCAACACTCAGCTATCCCAGTAAAATCAGAGGTACCTAACTGTGGTGCGGGGTGTTCCCAGGGCTACTGGCACCCTGAGGATCCAAAATCTGGCACATCACCCAGCCTACCATGTCGGCATGGGTTAAAATAATTTAACTTGGTTAAAATAATCAATTTGGTTCTATTGTAGCAAAGGCAAATAGCTAATCCATGCATACCCATTTGCATCTTCCTCATTCTCCTTCCCTAGTTCTGCCAGTCTGTCTTCTATTCCTATTTCTTGCAGTAGGTCTTCATTTAGGCTGTAAGATACTCATGGACTGCCTGTTACTCATAGGTTTGTAAAGGAAGCACCACAGTTGGGTGCTCTTGACTTGACTGGGATAACTGGGTGTTGCTAGCATCAGTAATCTGATTGTTACAAGTCTAGAAGGTAAATGATGGTGTTTGGGTGCATTTAAACTGGATCTGGAAAGTATGCGCATCAAACCAAAGGAAAGTGAAAAACAGTAATGGGGAACCAAAAATAACTTCCAGCTTGCAGGAACATTACCACATAAAGGATGGTTAGAGAGAATTTCCTGAAATAAAAGAAAAACATCAGAGCATTTCAGTATGAACCAAGGCATGTAGACATACCACCCTGACCACAAGAAGACTTCATAACATAGGAATAGTTATATAAGAAATAAGCATTTAGTGTATATATACACATGTATACAAAATTAATGTTAGAAAACAAATGGACTAGGCTACTAATGGTACATTTGAATAAAAGTAGCTTTTCATATGTTATTCAACATGTCTGCCTTCAAAAAATAAAATGTGAGAAATGTACAAATGTTCTGAATGAAAAGTAAAATGCTCGCAATTTTTTTACAGCTCTACCCAGCAAACCTCATACTTTCTCTTTTGTTGTTGCTGTGTGCTCAGGTGTCTCATCTGGAAGAATGACCTGTTTCTGTTCTATGTGTAGCAAATCACAGATATTAGGCTATGTCTAGAATGTTACCTGGTTTGGGGGGTTTAGCACACATGGAATGTGAGTGGGTGGCTAGAGAGTTGTCACCGGCAGTTCCTTGATGCAAGAATGACATTCTTTCAGTAAATAGGAAAGTCATTGGTGAGTTCATAGATGACTCAGGAGGCCAATCTGAGGCCTGCATGCTTGACTGAAGACATGGCAAATAGGTCTGGGAGGTCAGAATTGATCTTGGGGCTGTCAGATGACAACTCTTTCCTTTTGTCTCTCTTGTCTATCTGCCTCCATAGTGATGCAAGTTTGCTCAAAATGATCAATGTCTTGTCATACATCATGGTGCCACTGGGGATGACCCAGTGCTTGAGTCTTCCCAAAGGAAGATACAGACTTTCAAAAAGAGACTGTTTATGGATTTTAACTTTGTATGCCACTAAGCAGGGGCCATTGTCCCACGTGTGGCTGTTAGACAGAAGTTAGACTTGACTGAGCCTTAACATCTTATTGGTTAGTGTTAGTCATGGTGTAGGGGGGGCAGAGCCCTGGGACCAAGGCTGTCACATGAGAACCAAGAGGAGACCAAGAGAGGCAGGAGTTAAGAACTCCTCCTCATTAATAAGTTTTACCAACAAAGTCATGGCAGGTGAGACTCCTTGGGTACATTAAAGACTCATACCATCAGGCAAGCTGTCATCTTGCAAGGAGATAGGGGTGCCTGACCAGTTTTAGAAGTCTAAATGCTCTAAAGAGCAGCATGGTAAATTACACATGGCTTCAATGGTGATTATGTTTGCTTCAACCAGAATGCTGGCATCTGCTCCTGTGTCCTTCCAATTGATATGGAAGATTTTTCAAAGACATCACTGATCATAATGCTCCAAAGCTTTCAGGTGTTTCTGATATATCATCCAGGTTTCACATCCATATAGCAGAGTAGAGATGACAACAGCCTGGTAGACGAGAAGTTTGGTTTGGGTCCTGATGTCAGGATCATTGCAGAGATAATTTTGGACATGTCCAAAGGCAGCACTGGCAGATGTTATCTGGTATTGAATAGTGTTGTCTACATTTACTTTTTGGAAAAGGTGACTACCCAGGTAGGTAAAATATTCAACATTCTTTAAGGGTTGTGCTCTAATTGTAATAAGTGGAGGAGCAGCTGCCCATGTGTCTAGAGCAGTCCACCCACCTGCTTTGCCTTTGATGTAACTGAAGATGCTCGTAGACGGGAGGCTGCTTGTTGCAGAGCACTTAGGTGCCCTGCTCCTTTAAAGGGCTGAAACTGCTAGGGAGAGGGCCCTAGCAGTAAGTTGGGAGCCCCAGCTGCTGGTTACCAGGGCAGTCAGAATGAGTTAGTTGACCCACACCTGCTAGCAGTCAGCTGACCAGAAGGGGCAGGGCCTGGCTCGTATATAAACCCCAGGGCGGAGGCCAGGAAGGCAGTTCCCTGCTGGCAGCCAAGGGGGAAGGAGCTCTCCCAGAGTAAGCAAAGGGGGAGAGGCCTGACTGCAAGTGTAGCTTCTGGTACTGTTGAGGGACAGAGCATGCCCTGTGTGGCTCGAATTATGTTATAGCCAGGCGGCTTGAGTTATGTTATAGCCTTGATGTTGATTTCTGTTTATAACACCGGTGGTTTGGGTGAGGCTATTTGGGGAAGGAGGAGGCCTCATTGGGGGCCCACTGCAGCATGGGGACCCCAGCGCCAGAGAGGGTACAGCATTTGGGTGCACTGACCCCGGTGCCAGAGAAGGTGCAGCATTTGGGCTGCGGAGAGCCCAGGTGCCAGTGAGGTGCAGAGACAGGGCTGCAGAGAGACCAGAGATGACAAGGGGGCCAATTCATACCAAGGCCCAGACCGAACAACATCAACGCCATCTGCAAGGCTTGGGGTGTGGTAAAGGGGTAGTTGGAGCCTCGCATATAGCCCATAAGGCTGGGGTATCCTGTGACATCTATTTTGGAGTGGGACCCACAAGGGGTCTGGGAACCCATGGGATTCCCAGAGAGTCCATCAAACCATATCCAAGAGGACTTAAATGCAGCCTCCCTATACTATAAATCCATCAAGACGTGGCAGGAGAGAACTGAGGGTGCCCAGTGGACCAAATTGGCATGGTTGAGGGGCCTTAGGGGTAACGCAGCCATCCTTAGGGACTGCATCCCATGACACTGCCCATTTAATTGCCCGGATGCCAGGGGGCAATACAGGGTTCCGAGCCTCCCCTTATACCATGTCCCATACCTCGCAGTCGGCATCCATACCCATCACTACTCCCTGGTCCCTTAGCTGGGCCATCATGCCTCCCTCACTGGGGCATCTATCTTCCCATGACCTCATACTGGGGCTTCTGTGGCTAATGTCCCTTGGGCCTCAGGTCTCACTCAGTGGGCCTGGGCCATGTCACAGGCCCCCTTCTCCCAGCCTGGACCCCATCTCAGGCCCCACTCAGTGGGCTTTGGCCCTGTGCTTTTCCATCAGGCTGTGCTCCCCTAGCCTTTCCCCTCCAAGGGGTCACCCACAAGGCACTGGGAGCTGAGGCTTTCTGATGCCCCATACTTGCCTTTCATTGGGAAGGCACAGGTGTGGCACTTCCTGGAGACTGCCCTGCTACAGGAAGCCCCACCACAACATTCTCCCCAAGAGGGTGAAGTTTTACATCATTCCCCAGGACCAGGAACCACCTCCATCCCCTCAGTTCTTAACCTGAACCTCCAAATTTTGGAAGCAGCAGCTGGCTGGGTGATGTTGTTCCATTGGCCCCCTGCAGCAACTGCCAGCTTTGCTCTGGGGCCTACTGTTATACTCAGGCTTCCAGCCTCTCCACCAATCAGGTGGCCTCCTGCCTAACATGTGACTGCCTGATTGGGCCTGCTGCCATCTGCAGGCTGCTTACTGCCAGCTCAGACCCCTTAAAGTGGCAGGCACACCCTGTGCTCTGCCATACAAGCATAATTAAAAACAGTATTTTTGACAACCTTTTCTTTGGGCAATAGTAGAATTTTTAAAAGGATCTTCTAAATCAGAAAAGAGGTCCTTTCCTCTTTATTTCTTTGTAACTGTCACTTACATCAGTTCTTTCCTTACCATAGAAAATAAACACAGAAATAAATAACTCAGTAGGAAAAAAAACCACCATGTTCCTGAAATGAGTCTGCATTTAAGATCCAAAAAATTCCCAAGCCACTAATTGAACTCTGTGTGCTCATGTGCATGGTACAAGTACACCTAAACAATGATCTGAGTTTATGTAAGACTGGAATTTTCCATTATGAATCTCATCTTGCGTCTCCACCTTGAGCCATATGTGAAAATGGGCAGACTCTAACTGTGTGCACCTCTTTCTAGGAGACTCCTAGAACGCCTCAGAAAATATTTGATCTAAAAAAGTGCAGACAGCTGTGTTGATGTTTTTTGGCTATTACTAAGAAAGCAGTAAAAATAAGAGAGAAGTTCCTTATAAATTATTAATATATGTAGTTAATAAATATCAGGGCCACAGGAATAAAAAAAAACCCAGAATAAGTTCAGTAGAAGGTTTTTTTTTTAGTAATCTTGAGCAGAAATGCATAAATAATAAAATCCCCTCTAGGACGAATGTAGAAACAATTTATTAAAATTACAGATCTCACTCAACTGAGAGCTTTGTATGTGAGAAGCTGTTTTTAAGAGAGGGACCATTGGACAGGATTTAGGAGTTTTGTTATACCATTTTAAATAAATACCATGACTCTTCAGCTTCTATATAAATAACCACAAAAGTGGTAAAGGAGTGTCTGACTTTAATTCTTTCATTCTAATGGTGTGTCTACACAAGATGCTTTACTGTGCAGTAGATTAACCTATGCATGTGTAGACACTGATGCTTTATTGCACAGTAGATTAATCTAATGCACAGTAAAGTGTCAGCATCTACCTATGTGCACTATTACTACACAGTAAATTACTCTACTGACAGTTAGCTACTACCTGTAAATACAGGTAGTAAACTAACTGTGCAATAGACACTGTGCAGTAACACTTGTGTAGATGCTGACTGGGAGCAAAATTGCTTCTGGTCAGTCCCAACGCTAGGGGACCACAAGAGAGGGGAAACTCCCTTGGTTATGGCAGTACTCAGGTCCTGCCACCCCCCTGGCCCCCAGATACTGGGAGTTGAGCAGCCCCTGGACAGGGTAGCTCTCTGTTCCCCATGTCCCAGTGCTGCCACAAGAGCCAGGAGCTGAGCAGTGCCAGGACTTGGGAGCTTTCTGCTTCCCCATGCAGCCTGGGGTTGGCCAGGAACTTCTGGGGCAACTCCCAGCCAGATCCAGAGTTTGTGCTGCACAGCCCAGAGCTGTCTGGGACCTGCCCCAGAAATTCCTGGCCAACCCCAGGCCAGCACCCTGGGGGAGCCTGGAGTCCCCACTCTGGCTGCTGCATGAGTCTGGAGCAGGATAGGAGCAAACCTAGATTTGCTCTCAACTGGGAGCATGTGCAGATGTGCTCCCAGGGAAGGCTCATTGTGCAGTATTTTACTGCACAGTAAGCCTTTATAGCATTAATAGCATGTGTAGACATGCCCTAAGAGTGCTGTGCTTAAATCCTCCAAAATTTAGAGCCATAATTCTCCATCTTCTGGTGGGAGCAATAGCTAAAGTATGGCAGAATCAAATGGGATGGTGTGCCCTGAGTACAGCTATAACCACTTGCTATAACCAATTCAGCATTACACATAAGTTTTCCTTAGTGCAGTCAAGGCCTAACAGAGCAGATTTTCTCTGTATGTCAGACTTTGATAGGAGTTAATCTTAGTGTGGGACATGAATCTTGATCTTTAGATTGGGAAGCAAAAGATGCTTATAAGGCAATAGCTGTTGTCCTTTTATTATATCCTACAATCCTGATCACATTATGGCAGTGCAAGGATCATTTCCTGCACTACCCAGTGCATCCATACTCTGATCTTGAAAGAGCACTCTGAGTATATGCCATTCACTCCTTGGCACTCTGCTGAATGTGCCAGTCAGCTTGCTAATATTGTAGTGTTTGTTTCTGTGACTGATTTCCTTGTCCATAAGCAAAAATAAAATTATAATAATAATAAAAAACTCAGTAATTTATTTACATTTGAATATATTACTGAGTGTGTTTCTAATATGCCCATCACTGTAATAAATTTGGGTAAAAGTTCCTGGTTATGAACTGCAGAGAATCACTTCTTAATGGAAACATGACTTTCCATATAGACTCTTGTATTAAATAGTTTTGGAGTAGAAGATTCTGATGGCAATGAAATAGGGGGACCCTGATTTCCTGTTAAGAGACTACCTTGATGAATAAATGAGACAAGTACCATGTTTTTGAATGCCACTATTTCAAAAGAAAAATGTTTTAAAAGAAATGCATGAGAAATGATGTTTATTACAAAGAGCATGGCAGGAAATAACTGCTTTGATATAAAATGTTTTTGACGATGGCTTACATTTTTTGTAATATTTTAAACTCTGGACTTCTAAGAATGTTCGGGATTAGGGAGTGAAGAATTTAATAGTATATTTGTAGGACACGGAAAGCTAAGAAATGTGATCTAGTAAGTTAGCAAGGCACAAATGAAGATAAAACTAAAAATAGTCCTGGCAGCATGCTGCCCATATGGACTGCATCAGGCACAAGACCTTCTAAACACACCTTTTGGATGAGAGCTGAAGGGCTAGTCATTTTCCAGACTCCTTTTACTTAGAGGAGTCAAGAATTTCCTTTGAGACGGCCATTGAGCCAATTTGTTGTCCCTGTCTGGGATTGAAAGTGTTGTTCTATCTTACTTACATTGCTCGTTTGGTGTTACATTTTTGAACTTCAAAACTAGACTTTTCAATAAATTGTCTGCAGTCTGATTGTTTTAGCAGAGCTTATTTGTGAAGCTGGCATTTTTGATGCTTCTTCTTAACACCGGTCAGTAAAAATTTAACGTGCTAAAATCTGAAACTGCCATTTATGTGGAATGTAAGGAGATTTCCAAGTGTTTTCAGGAGTAACAACTTCAGCATATTTGTTAATATTAAAAAATTAACTTTATGTGAAATATTTAAAGTACCTGAAAATATTTAGTTCTAGATAGCTTATATTAAAAAATGCTATGAATTGGGCTATTTCCCTAGCCTCTGTCTACTTCTCTATCTGTCTTGAAATGTGGACCAATCTTGGCAGGGACTGTCTCCTATAAATATTGGAAAATGCCTAGTCCATCACAAAGGCTAGCATAAACAGATAAGATCTTATGGGTGCACATAAGTAACAAGTCTTTTTTCTCTTTAACAACATATGTTATGCATTTATATCTTTCTGAAGTATTTATATACAATGAAATAATAAGAGAAATGATTTATCATTGTTCTCATGTTTACATAGTGACTTTCCCATGTTAGATCTCGACAGAGGTGTAACTAGCAATTTTGGTGCTGGGCAGAAATGCTGTTGAGTGTCAGAAAG
>NW_005841904.1:1933556-1940237 GCF_000455745.1 Alligator sinensis
GTGTGGAGTGCTGTGGCATGTTGCTAGTACCCTCTAAATTAGCACCCAGGTCTGGTTTGCCTTGTGCTCTACCCTAGTCCCACTACCTCAGGAGTGTCAAACTTACCTGGGCCTATTTTCTGGATGAGTGGTGAGGGGCCAGTGCAGAGGCTGGATTGGCCCCAGTCCCCTTCCCCACCCTTGCATGCCTGATCCTATGCACATAGTTAGTCGGTATTGCTTGAGGTGCAGGTCCTGGGTCCTGCATGCAGGGCCAGTCCAGTGCACATCACATGCAGCTGTGGGGCAACTTAAGACCCAGGAGCAGCACCAGGTCAGATAACTGAACTCTACAGGCTGTATCTTTGGCACCCTTGTGTTATGGTATCTCAAACTGCTGTCCAAATGATGGACCTCATTCTGCTCACACTGTCATTATTATATTAGCTATTGATTGCTGTGAAAGTAGGATCAGGAGCAAGGGGCCTGCTCTTGAGGGGTACAAACCAGTAAGGTAACACTGGTGTCACATAACGTCTCGGCATTAACTTTACGCTGAAGGCTTCTACTGTATATCATACTAAGATTACAACCATTGTCTCCTTCCTAGCTGCTGCAACAGACAGAATAGCTGAAGAAAGGATCATGGTTCATCAACATCCCTTGGCACAAGATTCCTCTAATTTGAGACTGTTAAGGAGACTGTTGGGTGGAAAAGTATGCTGCAATGAGAGAACAATTGTCATACTATATTTATATAGTGCTGTTAGATATTACTTCATAATATTTCTATGAAAGTTTTCTAATCCATGATCAAAACAATTTTATTCACAGCCTTTAATTATTAAAAAAATTATACTGAATACATCTGTCAGAAAATGAGGGTAAACCAGTGCCTGCAGAATGCTGAAACTGAGATCTGCCTTGCAACTCTGAGAGGAGAATTTTGCTCCATACCAAGAATTTCCTTCGGTCACATTAGAACTTTGGTCACATTCTTCTCTTTCATTTGGCTTTTTAACACCAGGGAAATGTGTTTTTTGTTCCCATGCCGATTGGGGAAATAGCTGTTTTTCATGGAACACCCACATTAGTGCACAAACAAGAATGCTTGCACTGAAATCAGGTATTTGCTAGTTGTGATAGTAATTTATTAACCATTTTCAGACTACTGTTTCACCTGGTTAATGCAGGCTGGTTCTTGAGTCTGGAAAGTCTTTTTGAGAAAGATCCACTTGTACAAAGTAGAAAGACACCTGGCAGATCTGGCAATTCAAGATTTAACAGAGCATGCAGAAATCCTCCAGTGACAGACAGCCACCTTCATGTACCTCTGTCATTTGAGCTGACTGGAAGGTAACAATTTCTTTTCATAGTAACTAGCAACATTTTATGACTTAGTTACATTCCATATTGGAACAAAAAGTAACCGTTGTGAGAGAGCATAATTGTACATAAATGTTTTCTGGGGGTCACAATGTTTGTGCATGTGTCTGCAACACTGGCCTTGGAGGAAGAAGACCAAGGTTCCATCTGATTTAGAGAGGAGCATTTAATTGCATATCTCTCTGAAGCAGGCAGAGCAGGGATATGAACCTTGGTTTGTCTCATCCCAGGCCTCTGCCCGACATACATAGGCACATAGGGCACTTTTAGACATGCTTTGGGGGTGGGTGGGAGGGAGGGCGGCGCTTTAATTAGAGTGGCTCCAAGAGCTGCTCCTGTATCAGTGACCCTGGCTTAAAAATGGCGGTGGGGGCATTTGAACTAAAGTTCGTTTGATGAGTTTTAGTTCAAGTGCCCCCACCACTATTTTTAAGCATGAGGACATTGATACATGAGGGTGCAGACAGAAGTGCAGCTCCCAGCTGTAACTTAGAATGATTTTTGCAAAGTGTTCTGAGTTACAACATTACCCCAGACGAAACAGAAGTTCACCATTGGTTCCAGGGCAGAGGGGAATATAGCTGCAGCTTGGAGCCTGTACCCAGGTTTCCATAGCAACATGGGTCTCTGTCAGTGCTCATTGTTTTCAGAATGAGAGGGGGGAAAGGCAGCAAAGGGAGTTCATTCTTGGGGCTCCCCAGCTGGTGCTGAAGGGTGGGGTGGGTGAATTGAAGCCCCCCCTCCCGACCTCAATACACCCGCCCCATCTTCCAGGAGGCCGGGGGAGAAAGGGGGCTGAAAATCCCACAGACCAAAGTCCCTCTGCTTCCTTTCCCCCCCTCCCGTTCTGAAAACAGTGATAGGCTGGGAGCTTAGCAGACACAAGTTACAAAAGATGCTACATTTTGTAATATCTTCATCTGATACTTCATGCAACCAGGGGGCAGATTTTCACTCAATTGGCCATTTTTGAAACTGTTTGCAGCCATGCACTTCTGTTTGGTGACAGCTATAAGCTGCCTTTTGTGGCCAGATTTTTCTGCTCGGTGCAGGGGGCTGGACCTGATGAGGTCCCTTCCAGCCTTAGAATCTATGAATCTATGAAAATTGTCACTTCCATCTGCACCCTGAGATGTAGGAGGCTGCTGGAGTGTGGTAATTACCACAGATTAATCTCTGATGCACTGGAATTCCAGCATGTTGGAGCAGCCTTGGCGCTTGTGTATAGGCCTCCACAGAATGTGAACATCATCCTCACCTCACCCTCTCCCATGCTCAGGAGCTTTAATGAAACAGCATGTTTTCACAGGAGGAACTGTTCCAACAAGCTCTATATGCCATCTACCTCCTGACCGCTAGGGTAAATTGTATGGGCAGTCCATTCATGTACTCAGTTAATTTCTAGTTGCTTGAACTGCCCTTGGTACAATTAGCAGTAAATATAAATTAAAGCAGCATCCAACAGGTCCTAGAATGAGGCATAATGCCACAACTAAGCCTCTTTACTCAGGTCCTCACCAAGTGCAGCTCAGTTCAGCTGGACCAGAAGATCTTGGCCATGGCCCAAGTAAAATGTATCCTGAAATATGTTTGAAAAAAGTGTTAATTGAACAATTACAAATACTTTTATTTATTTGTAATTTTCAAATATATATTTTTGAATAATATATAAATAGAAGATACATTAATCAGAAAAAAGGATCACAACAGATAAGTTGCTCAGTTCCTTAGCAGAGACTATTAATAGCCCAGCACAGATATATTTAGATAAATCCACTTCCCTATATATCATTTTGAAATGTTTGTTTCAAAAGACTGAAGAGCAAAGAGAACCTCTTTGGCCTAGAGAGGTTCACTTTGGTATTCAACTGTCAAGACCACTTGCAAGGTTTTTTTCTCTGTTTACTGTTAGTCAGATTTGCCTCATCATAGGTCGAGACTCTCAATGAATGTCTCCAGGGTAAGGCATCATACTTAATAGCATAAGTAAGGCTGGTAACAGCAACCTACTAGAAAACAGTCCTCTGCCTCCTCCCTCCTAAAGCATCCAGTATTGTTATGAAAGGGTCTGACAAGCAGTAGTAATGGAAAAGTTAACAGAAGCCAGACATTCAAGGTTAGATAGTTGTTATAAAATTTAGCTTCTGTTCATGCAGTTCTCAGAAAAACAAAACTCCCACGTACTAAAACTGCAATCTGAAGGGGAAAAATGTTTATGAGGTACTTTGCTGCTAGCCAGAAAAGCCATAGGAACTGTATGTCATCATATGTTTCATGTAGCAAATCATATCCACCTACACTTACTGAATTCATCAGTTGGGATGGGCTGGAGACATTCAGATGACAGGGCTTGACCTAAAACTCACTGATATTAATGGAAAATTTCCCAATTAATGGGCTTTTGATTAAGATCTTCAATCACAAATCTCTGTTGCTTGAACTAAGGAATAACTAGTTGTTAACAGTCAGCAAAATGCTGTGTGTCCTGAACTCCAGCCATTAGAGTATCATAGTGATATGTCCTTACATTATGTAAGAAAATAGAGAAGAAAAGAGCAACTGGTTAAAGATAGATTATTTTTTTAGATGAACCTTAAACATATTAATGTTCAGTATACACTGTTGGATCTCACTAATTTTAGTTTAAATTAAACATGCAGTTTAATTTGGGTTACAAACCATTTAATCTGGTGTACATATTGCATTGAGGATGAAATGTGTTGCATCCTTTTTTAGGGATGGATTCTTAGACTTACTGTTATAGATGAAGATCTCCCCTGTGCAGAAGGCCCACACACAGCTCCATATACCATTCTATTGTTTAAGTTAGAGGAATATTTGATAAAGTCACACAGCATACACAACCACTATATGACATAGGACTCTGTGAAAGCTCCCTGTTGCTTGAGGGAGACAGTAGAGTAGGGCCAAGCTGAACATGGGGAAGAGATAGAATTGTGGCTGGAGATTCAGCCACTATTCAGATCCTATATTTCTCTTCTCCTGTAGGGATTGTGACAGTGGGTCTAGCTTGAGGATATTACTTCTTCACCCAGTAAATGAGGATAGTTTCTGGGGAGTGTTCTGTTTCTGCTCCATGGCATGCTTCTTTGTAGAGTATCTTCAGAATCATGCTGGCCTTTTCAGGCTGGACCGTGGATAGAGGGCTTGCACTTTGGGTGAGGCTTGTTTGGGCCCTTGTGGGTTACCTTCTGCTTGGGAGTGACTTCTGCTCAAATGGCAATTTCTCAGGCTCTCAGAGGATAGATACCAGTTTAACATTATCTACTGCCTTTGTAAGAAAGATAAGAAAAATAGTTTAAAACGTCTTAATCAGTTTTCAATTTGATTTTAAATTTATAACAAGTAACACATGGTATTTCCTTCCATTATATAATCATAGAAAAGTAGGGCTGGAAGGGATCTTTGGAGGTCATCTAGTTCAACCTTATCCTCATGGCAGGATCACCCCTATTCAAACCATCTCATTCAAGTTCTTTCTAACCTATTCCTAAAACTACATAGTCAACCCTGTTACACAACTAAAGCACAAGTCCAATGGCCACAGGTTAGGTAAAAATAAAAAATAGATTACTCAGTGTAGGGCACATCTATATTTCCATCAGGAAGTAAGAAGGAAGCATAGGTAGGCTTAACTCACTAACTTAACTTAATCCATCTAGTTCCACTAATAGCGAAACTCCAATAGCATATAGTTCATCATTGCAAGTTGCAGTAAAGAAGTACTGGAGGGCTTGTACACACCATGTTGAAGCCTGTACCACCATATCATCAAAAAATTCAAACATTTCATTTCAATCATTTATTTTATATTTCAAAATAAAAAAGAATCTTCAACTAGAAAACTTTTATTACTTTTATTTTGAGACTCCTAAATGAAATGTTTTGAACTTTAAAAAACTGTCTTGGTTAAAAAAAACAAACAACATCCCCCCACCCCACACCAGTCATTTTCTATGAATAGCTGAAGTTCAGAACAATCGACACTTCCTGATTGAAAATTTTTAATTGTGAAAAATTCCTGGCCAGTTATAGCAGAGAGCATCAATTATTAATATAAAGTATTTTATCTTTGGTATCTGGGCCCATCATACTTGGATGTGATGAGATTTTTCTTCATATTTTTTTATATAAGTGTGGTAATTGAGGGATCTGGGCTTTGAAGGAGTACTGCAGGAGCCAAGACCTTTGGTGCATTTCATACACAAAGATGGCAGCAGTCAGAAGAACTCATTCCTCTCCTTTCTACAATCTGGGTTATGCTTGCTGAGACAATCTTCTTCTCTGCACCTCCTGCTATCTGGGACAACCTACCCATGTATCTGCTTTATTATCTCCCATTTTTTAAAAGATCAAATGAGAACATATTTTTCTCCTTTTCCTCTTACTTATTTATGTATTAACATATTTAATTATTATATATATATTATGATATAAAAATGATAAACAAAATAGTCTGCTATCTTCTTAGAGGTTTCCACTAAAAGTGGAAATGGCTAGATAAAAAAGGGCTATAATGGAATCCACTTTTTAGAAAAGTGTTCTGTGTTATAAAATGCAGGAGGAGGCCTGAAAAATTATTTCTGGCTAGCCAGAGAATGTTTGGTGGAATATTCAACATATCCATCTCCCTTTAGAGTACAACCTGTTTTCACTCCCAGCTTCATTATTGCCTAAATGTGTTCCAGAACATCTCTCTGAATTATCATTAGCAAAATTAATAGACTGCATATATCCTTGGTGATATTGCCAATAGGCTGGTATATCCTTGGTAATATTGGTTCATTGTTTTCAATTTTGGTAGAATCCCATGGAATAAAAAAGCCTCACATGCTGATTATCTAGGTTGGTTTTTTTTTTTTTTAGTGAGAAGAACAGCTGGGTAAATTTCTTTTTTCCCCATAAGGTAATAAGATGCTATTAGATGTATGAGATGCATCTCCAATGTAATCTTAATGAAATAATAGTATTTTTCTTCAGCAATAAAATTCATGCTAAAATATTTTCACTTGCCAATCAAAGCAAGAGAAAATAAAATAAGGAGCCTACAGAAAAACAAGCTTCTCCAGTCACAGGTTATCAGTAGATTGCTTGCATTATTTGGGGACAGAACATATATTACTATGAAATATTTCCATGTATAAATATACTCTAGATCCATAGGTACAAAAGGCCGACAAAAATATGATTTTAAAACCCCTGTCTGCTCAGGAATTTCTTGGTGCTTAACTCTAGGGAACAACGACATGCAGTGACCTTACTTACAGACAACCCACCCCCCCCCTCCCCACACCA
>NW_005841904.1:1940268-1953242 GCF_000455745.1 Alligator sinensis
CCCCCCCAAATACATTAAAAAAACCCAAAACAAACAACAAGGAAGAGTTGTGTCTGAGTTCAGTTTCTATAAAATCTAGGAACAGAAGCTGTAAACAAGAACTGTATCAAAAATATCTGTTAAAACATGAACAAAGTGAATGATTTTTTTTGCTGTTACCATTTTAAGTAGTCACCCAAACATTTAGCTCAGTTAATTTGATTAATTTGAAACAGTGCTTTAATTTTTTGTTCAGGCGTATATAGTCTGTGCCATACCAGTTTACTTAAAATCATAAATACTATGCTATAAATATAACTTTTAAATTACAACGTGGTTGGAATTAGAGGGAACTGAACCAAAATAATAGATTTGGATACTTTTTAACTCCAAATCTGAACTATATTCTGGATCAATTTTCTTATGCTGACCCTTCTCTTATTTAATTTCTTCTGGACAGAATACCCCTCGTTTTATGTATGTACATAAGTGTTACTTGGGATAGAGAACAGAGGGCAGGTCAGGCAGTTAAACATGAATTTCTAAGACTGGACCTAGATGTTAATTTTAGTTCTGACATACCTCTGAGTGGGAAGTTGGTTAGGACTCGTCTTCTGTAGTTCAGATAGGTTTCTTACTGGAATGTGGGCAATTTTTAATGCATATGATTCCTGGAAGAAAGTGTTGGAAAAATGCATTGTGTAATGGGATTCAAATGACCTTGAACTGCTGAGCTATTTGTTAGTGGTTACCTTTAAAACAGTCTGATAGGCATGTAATTGGAAATTCCAGTTTTATTTTTAAAAGCAGAGGTTGCTTCAGGAAAAAGAACAATGCAGTATACATAGCAGGACACAGAAGAAACTATGAATTTACAGGCATACCACCTCAGTGAAGTAAAGAGTTAGTTAACTGTCCTACTTTACCATTCTGTTTAAAAATATTTGACTAATGAATAATTGCACGTTTTCATGGCATTAAACTTCAGAATTTAAAATTTTGCTCTGTTAATTTTGAGTAATCGAATACTACAACTCGTGGAAAGATATATTTTGGGGGGGTGGGGTTTATGCCACTTAAAAATTCACAATAAGCGTGACTCCCCATCCCCGCTTTCCCCAAACATATTCAGTTATTTTAGAGGCTTTTTATCTGCACTGAAGGCTGGTCTATTTTTCAGCTGCTTTGAGTGGACTGAGGTTTTAAATAGTGATGAAGGTGGGCCAGAATAGAGGAAAGAAGTTGTATTAAATATTTAAAGAAGGGTATATTGCCTCTATAAGGTACCACACTGCCCTATTTGTAGCTGAAATATTTAAGACATGATAGGATAAATGCTTATGTTAACTGGGCATTTAGATTTAGTATGAAGGCTCCATGCCCTCTACCTTGCAACTGGCTGTTATTCTGAGGGTCTTGTTATATATTGCACATTGAGCTCCTCAGATGTTGATTTGTGTTAGTACTAGGTCATGTTTGGAGCAGTCACACCTTAAGACTAAAAACCTTCTGACTGTCCCTGACCTGCATAGTTGTGACTTGCCACTCAGAGGGCTGGTGACAGGGGCCAGACTAGGAGCTATAGCAACTTGGACAGTTTATCTGTGGGGAGTGGCCACACATTAATGGAATGTTAGTTGGGTAACACAGATCAGAGATAAACCTGCTCTGGAGTGGTGTAACTTTAAACTGCTTGAAGAATGCTTAAAACTAGTTTCAGGTGTTAATCTGTGGACAATCCATGGGTTAAGAGCTCCAGAAGCTGCCTAAAATTGAATGTATAACAAGGCCCTGAAATGCCCTTTTTTACCTATAGTGAAAAAGCATTATAAGGGTTACTTTTTTATATAGGACATGTATAGTGTGCTAATACATAGTTAATTTGATTAAACTTGAAGAGAGATTGTGTCTCAGGGAACTAACAATAGATTGCTAAACCTTTTACTGTTATCTTAGAATGTAGAATAGAGTAGAATAGAATAGAATAGAATAGAATGCATCCAGATCAACAGTGCTTAACTATTGTTACCCTTTTGTCATGGGGATTTGCATAATAAATTTATGAGGTGGGTCCCAAATGGTAGTCAACATCACAGTTAGCACTAGCAGGCAGTAACAGTGAAACCAGGGACTGAAAAGGTTGTGGAGAGTGAAAAATAAACACTTGCATGCCTGGAGATGGCTCATCTGAAATGGAACTCGGGCTCATTTCCCTAACAAGTTGAAGAATCTTACCTTTATGCCACCCAGATCCTAAGATATTCCCCACCTTGTTCTGCTCAGCATATAAAAGCACTGGGATTCAGATGACGATGCAAAAGAAGAAGGCATCCTGAGTTCTTGCCCTAGATTGTGACCTCTGGGGAAGAAGCCAGGCTGTCTCTCTAATTGACTTGCCTTAATTTTTCATGTGAAAAGTTTGCAATGCCATTGGCTATAACAGCTCCTGATTTGGTAAAGAAGAATTAATTCAATGCAAAATTGGACTGTTGTAGTAAAAATAAGTTGAAGGTGAACCAGGATTATTAAGTCCACAACTGAGCTTCAATGTGCTCCCAGATCACATGACCAGAGCTATTTGACTTTGCCAAACTGAAGCAGTGTCTCAAATGCAAGGATTTCATCATGCCAATAATCTAATTTCCTCTCCAGAAGAAAAACAGGTGGATACTTTGATTTATTTCATTGGAGACTGAAATAGATTATATCTGCAGAGGAACAGCCCTAGGTGAGGAAGTGAAAATTACAATGCAGTTGAAACTAATTTGGTAGACTATTTTGTGGTTTAAAAATGTTAGTTATAGTGATGAAAAAATATTGGTTTAAGGTCATCTTGTACTGCCCTGAATAACTTGAAGCAGAAGGGGCTTAGATTAGCCAACAGTTATGAAAAGGTGAAGTATTTAGTGCTCTGACTGAAAAAATATATACAATGGTTTACAAAAATACTATCTTGATTTTTTTCCTCCTCTCCATGCTTCACCTTAGCATCAGTAAAAAATAAGAGTATGATCTAACTGTCAATAGCCTTCTTTCACCTTGAAATGATCAATTTTAAGCTATGGTATATATCTGAAGGTCAGCCACAGAACTAATATTATCAGAGGATCTTATGAGAAATGTCTATAAGATCTGAATAAAAGCCTAGGATGTGCAAGGTCCAATCTACAGATCTTTTGCAGGAGGAAGAAAGGGGAACAAGATGGCTGACACCTGTACACCATGTTCTGGGGGCTTTTCAAACCTAATATCACAATATACAGAGCAGGACCTAAGACATGTTATTAGATTGAAGACCAAATTCTTTCCTGCACTCTGGATGCTTTTTTGCATTGCAGTTAGAAACCCAGTTATCCTAGTTTATTTTTCCCCCCAGGTCAAACATAACTTACAGCAGCCCTGCAGTTGTTCTTAAGCAGTCCTCCCCAAAAGTCTGTAATTAAGGGGATTGGTGACATGGCATACAACTGACAACCCAACCTGCTGCCTGTGACACAATACTTTTTCCCAGTGGATTGTTTATGGTGTGTTTTGAAATACTGTAAATGGATTTTTTTATATACTTGTTTAGAGGATGGATCCTGTTGGGCTCATTTACCATATTGTTGTTTCAACCATGGTCTTAGAGCCAGAAGAAATAAATTTGAACAAGTCCCTTGGTGTTCTTGTACTTAAGAAGGGTTACCTGTAAAATGGAGAGAAACAGAGTATTATTTCCTCTAAAAGCTTAGAGTTAGTCCCTCTAATCCTTCAAAAGGCTAGCTCAAATTTCTGTGCCAGTCTGTACTGGAAACTGACTAGATCTTATGAAGTTGGACTTGAGATGGAATTTCCAGCCTATTTATTTGGTCCTTTACATTTTCGTGGGATGATGTCTGAAGGCACTGCTCTGGCCAAACTGAAATACAGTAAAAGCAGCGTTATCTGGCACCTTACAAGCCAGCATGCTCTGTTATCCAGCATGCCAGTTTATAAGGGAAAAGTGAAACCGGAAGTGCCCACTGTGGCCCACAGGCTGGGGGAAAGCAGCCTGCGCAGGTCCCCCCCACCCTGTCCCTCGGGGCCCACAATAATTAAATCTATTAATTTATATTACAATAGTGTCTAGAGGTCTAAGGTACAATTTGTAGGTGTTATGCAAGAGACAATCTAAGGGCCTTGTTATACTTTATGCTAAAAGCCGCACAAATGTTAATCAACTTAGTGTTGTTCAGCTTAATGGAGCAGTCATATTTTAAGGCAAAAATCCTTTTCTGACTGTTCTTCACCTGCACAGATGTGACTTGCCACTAGAAGCTTGGTCAGCAGGGTCAGGACTAGGAGCTAGGGGCAGGCAGGACCAGATCTTTGCTGTTGCTGGGTAGACAGCAGGCCCACTACCATGTCAGTTGCAGTGAAATCAGAGAGACCTGAAAAGCAGCTTCCCTGGTGCTGTCCGGTCTTGCGGAAACTAACAGTGGCTCTGCACTGACAGCAGGGCTGTCAGGCCTGAGTCCTGGCAGCCCTGCCCTCAGCATACAGCTACTGCAGATGTACAAGACCAAGCTGCTTCCCCAAAGCTCTCTGGTCTCATCAAGCTGTGGCAGCTTTGTGATGAGATCAGGGCTGCCAGGGCTTAAGCCTCACTGTCAGTGCGGATCTGCTGTGTCAGGTTTAGCAAGAACAGAGGGCCCCAGGAAAGCTACAGCCTTGAAGCTCACTTGCTCTGCCTGGCTGAGCTCCAGAGAAAGCTCATTGCTATCTCCGGTGGCCATAGTGCCTCCTGCCACTGTCTGGACTGGTTTGCTGCCTGCGCTCTGAGAGGCCTGATTTTTTTTTTTCCTTTGGAGCTCGCCCTCCATGCCACCATCAGTGGGAACAGTGAGTCAGTCCAGGTGACTTACTTTGCCCAATGTCCCTGGGGTTGAGGTGCCATGCCCAACCCTACTGCACCCCAGCGTCCCAGCTCACTTTGACTCAGGAGGGGCCACTACGAACTGGGATGCTGGAGGACTTCAACCTGGGTGCAATAGCTGTCCATAGTGGCCATACCTTAATAGAACAGGAACAAAATTAGGTGAATTAGAGATAATCCTGCCCTCGAATGGTGTAACCAAAGCCAAATAATAAGTGCTTTAAACCATTTAAAAGATGTTAATGTGCACCCAGTTCAAGGAGTTAAGAACTCCAGAAGCCACCTAAAATTACCATGTAACAAGGCCGTAAGTAAATAGACAAGGCAGACAGAATAGCAGGAGTGGCAGGAGAAGCACAAAATGGAAACAATGACTTGCCAATGTTTAGACAAGACAGCAGCAGCAGAACCAGGAATAGCACCCAGATTTCCTGGAGCCCTGTACTCAGCTGGCCCTCAAAATGATACATTGTCTTGGCAAGTCACTTTGGCCTTCTCTACATTACCTGGTTTGCTGGCATAGCTATGTGGGGTAGGGGTGTGAAAAAAAAAATCACCCCCCATGGTTGACATAGTGCTGTTGGTAAAAACCTTTATTTGGATGCAGCTGTGTTCACAGAGCATCTGCTTTTAAGGGATGTCAGGGTAACTGGTGGCAGAAATCAACACCTGCTGGCAGAACTACATCTATACCAGCGAGCCCAGCTCCTTTCGTGCTGCCATCATTGTTAAATCAGCTTGGACAGCTTGTTTCATAGTCAATAGTGAATATCACAAGAATGAATATCACTTGTTGCATATCACAATAGAATTTAAAAGAAATAAAATCATCAGCTGAATTGTAATTTATTATTTGTATTAGTGTTTGTATCTAGTAAACAATCAGGTCCCGGTGTATATACCCAGAGAAAAGAGACATTGTTTACAGCAGCAAACTCAGTGCAGAACATTATTCCTTTTTCTTACTGAGTTACAGCCATTCACGATTATGAAACGAACAAGAATTTTAATTCACTTACTTCCATGAATCCAGATAGATTATGACCTATGAAAAAAGTCATGGCCAATATTTAAACTCTTTCCATAAAAGGACTGAATTCCTATGAAACGAAATGATGTAGAAATATGAAAACAGACTGCAGTTGAATTACCATTATATAATTTTTGTTAATATAGGTTTATTCAGCAAATTGGCTACCAGTGGAGGGCAATGGTTTCCATACTACAATTTGTGGCATATTTAAAACAGATGGAGATAGCTCAGAGCCTGCTTCGTCCGAGGCCAAGAACATTTTTTCGGCAAACACACTGAACTTACTGCCACATAAACAAAATGAGTGATTTAACTTAGTGTCTACATATTTTGGAATGACAAAGTGCTGAAAAAAAGAGCAAAGCCAGAGGGCAGACCATGTGAAAATAGGAACAGGGAGAGAGAGAGAAAGAGAGAGAGAGAGAGGGAGAGAGACTGGCTTCAGCTCAACTTGAACATTCGTGCAATGTGCAGTGAGACTCTGAGCAAGCAGCAGGCTGCTGTGGTACATCTGGAAAATTTCTTGCTAATTTTTTTATCCCATAAACACAGATCAATCTGAATACTGTAGATAAGATATTTGGATCATTTCTGCTGACTGGCTCTGATGACAAATTTAATCTTTGTATTTTCTTAAACTGTGTGTATTGTATATAGGACCATTCTTTACAGATTCAGTATGCTGCCAAAAATTCAGACACTAGCAAATAAACTCCACTTGGGGTTAGCTAGAAATACTCAATGTTACCTTTTTTATTTACTTGAAAGGCATGCAAAGTGTCAGTCTTCTGTTTTGTAAAATGTAATAAGAAACTCCAGAATGCTATTAGAAGGCCATATCTATATGAGATGCTGACTGTGCAGTTATTTAGTACTTATTTATACTGCACAGTATTGCTGACAAACAGCGTTTTTGTAATGCTGACTGCACAGTAGCATAAGACTACTGCACAGTAACGTCATGTCATGGTTACTGCCATGTGATGCTACTACGCAGTAGCCTTAGGCTACCATGCAGTCAGCGTCTTGTGTTGATGCAGTCAGGGAGAAGTAAAGAAAATACACAATAGTCAGAATCATCAGGGTGTAGAGGATGACAGAGGACACTGGAACACTGATTATTTCTATGAGGATTAATTCTGCTTGGGATCATGGGATCTGAGGTATCCAGGATTTTTTAAGGTCATGTAATAGTGTGGTACAAAGGCTAAAAATGTCATTATGGTTTTGTTGTATACCTGGTACTGGCTAGTTAGATTGGGTGAGGAGCAGGAGGGAGGGACTGCTACTGTCATCTAGGGATGTAACAGCTAGGGACTGCTCCCTGAGCAGCAGCTGTGGCAGGGGCAATGGCAGGGGCTGGGCTAGGTGTGGCAACAGCAGTGGCAGTAGCTGTCATTCTTGTACTCCCTCTAAATGGGCTCCTAGTTCTGCTCTCTTAAGCATGCTATTAAATTTAAATACAGGATGATATCAGAAAAATAAATTTCTACATAGTATGTTAGATAAGGGAATTGAGGGTTAAATTAACTTGGATTGTCTGAGCGGCATTATGATTCTGGACTTTCAGGGGGGAATTGATCACCAAGGGGAGATTCTTTTTAGGGAATCTTGTCTTTTAAGCCACTGAGGTTGACTTTGAGCATCATGTAGTGCAACTGATTAGTATAACTATTAGTTACTTTATCTCCCTTAAGGTTGGTCAGTTTTCTTATAACTATTTCAGACTGTTGTACTCATTTTGTATGGTGAAGGTAAATTAAAGCATTTTCCAATTTTAAAGTCAGTCCACGTCTGGCAGCTGAACTACCACATCATGTCATGATCAGGCATGAGAGTGGAATTCCTGATACTTAATGAGAGAGAAAGAAACGTTGTGACTAGATACAAAGGTTTTGAAAGTGTGGACGAGTGAGATTATGTTTGATTCAATACAGGAAAAAGGGAGGAGTGGATGGATGCAAACAGAGAGATGACATGGCCCAAGCAACAAGCCAGGACAACGATCTTTGCAACGGCATTCTGAACTGATATCAACAGAGTAAGTCTGCATTTGTTAAGGCTGAAGAAAAGGACACTGCAGTAACTGAGATGTGAGATGATGAGAACCTGGACAAGAGTTTTAGCTGCATACACTAAAATAGGAAAGGCTGCATCTAAGATGTATTTCATGGAAAATAATTGCAAAAAATATTCAGAAGGACCTAGGTTGGATGTAGGGAATTCAGGAGCCTGAGTTTAAAAGGATGCATAGGTTTGGGAAAGAATAAGGGACAAAGAGAGGTTCAAGAAATGAGTAAGGGAGGAGGTAAGTAAGGAGGAGATTAGGAGATGGGAGAGAGGTACTGGGCAAGTGCAGGGATTAGAGGTGCAGAAAGCATTGTTTCCGTGATAGAAGGAGGAGAAAAGCCATAGAGATGGAAAGGAAACTGAGGGGAGGGAGAAGGCCATGTTGAACACTAATGCCAGTTTTCTTTTGGAAGAAATTGGTGAGATCCTGTGCTGAGAGAAACAGGCAAGAGAAGAAAGGTATCTGAGGAGTGAGCAAAGAGCAGCAAAATGGCAGTTGTAGTCGTGCCATTCACTTAAGATGCATAACTCTAGTTGTTTAGCTGGGAAGATGCCAGAACTCAAGAAGGAAACAACAAATTTATAGTGGAAGAGCTTAGCTTGATTGTAGGATTTTCACATAAGGTGTTCTGCAGTGTAAGAGTAGGATAGTATGAGAGAGGCTTGTAGATTGGCAGGATGGACCTTGCAAAGGGAAAGTGGGAAACATGAGCGACGAGGAGAGAGAGTAAAGCATGAAGTGAGAGAAATATCTGAGCAGTAAAATCTTGCAACTGAAACTTGACTCAGATGCCAGGGTTGAAGAAGCAGACACCGAATCCATTGAAATCTCCTTAAACCATCTGTTGTAAATATGATGCCACCTTGTCATGACTTACAGACAGGATCAAATTGTTGTGGTCATGTAAATGCAATTCTGTATTTAAAAGTATGCACAAATGAACAAAGTACAGTGGTTTAAAATGAGATGGGAAGTTACCATGTATCAGCTGCTGTGTGGCAACTGTCTGTGTGTCTGTTCTTTCTTTGCTTCCCTGAGGCGTAAACATCCTTAGTTCATTTTTCACTTACTGTGGGGTAAGAACGGGCACATAGTTACAGCAGAACAGCTGATGAATGGTAACTCCCCTTCTCCTTTTAACTCTCTGTATAATTTGTTCACTTGTCTATCCCCTAAATTTGTAATTTCATTATTCCCTGACATGGCAGGAGTGGCTTTATCAGGTGAAGTGGGGCAAAGTTGCTGTGGAAGTGGCTAATCCATTCCTGTTTAGTCAGAAGGAAGGGAAGAATCACACAGGTATGCCCCCTTCCACATAAAGGTCCCTAAGATGTAGTCAGAACAGTCCCATGGGACTTTTATTGTTTTTTCTTTGTGCTGATGGGAAAAGCAGCCCAATTACCTGGAAAGGTATCGGAGATGCTGGAGAAAATACCAGATCTCAGGGTGAGGCTTGAATTAGCATGTTCTTTTTTCCAGATATATATCACCTGATGCTCTGCCTTTGCAGTATTTTTCTTAATAAAAACTGGCCAAATCCATCTTGTGTACAGCTCCATTAACAGAATGACGACATTTTGTGACTGCATTTTCAAAATGTGCCAAACTATTAAAAACAACCTTTGAATACCATGAGATGGAAAAACTAGTGGAGCCCCTGAAAACCTACAGCCATTCTCCTTCTGTTTGCCAAACTGCATCCAAATCAGACACTACACAGAAAGCATCAGATTCCCCAGTAACATTTTCTTTAAAGTTTGCAACACAATGAAATAGAAATAAATATATTGTGAAGTAACAAGACAATCTAAGTGAGACCTCCATTATTCACTAAATGTTATATGATACACAAACACATACCTGAATGAAAGGGCACTGCATCAATTTGAAGTTTTAAATCTATTTTTAAAAGCCATCCTGGGTGTTTTTTTCAGTTTCAATAAAAAGTATATGAAGTACTTGGCAAGACATTTTTAGAAACAATTCTTTTCATAGTTATCCACTATTTCATTGAAAGCAATTGCTTCAAATACAGCAACATTTCAGTATTTCTTATGTTCTGTGTTCTTATTTAAATGGAAATATTATGAGATGTCTAAATCTGTATCCATGAATAAAATGGTTTTGTACCATAGAGAAGAGGATGTAACCATGTCTTCTGAGGCCTAGATTTGGTTCATCTTTATAATGCATAGCACATTACTTATGAACCCACTGATTCTCTGAGTCATCTTTTATTATTCCAGGATACCATAACAATTTGTTGGCCTATAAATCAGATGTTCTTAATCATTGGGAATACTCATTATAGGATATGGCAAAACAACTGACAGTAGCACACATTCAGGGGTGGATCCAGAGTGGGTGTAGTGCTGTGGACACCTCCTCCCTTTTCAGCTGATGCCATGGGAGCAGCAGTTGAGGATATTTTTTTAAGTCTCTGAAGGAAGTAAGAAGTTCCACCTCCCCCTGCCTTTCTCCTCCATGGCATGTTGTCCCTGCCCATCCTGTCCTAAAGGCGAAAGGTGGGAGTGTTGAGCCCCAGCTCAAGTCTGGGATCGTGCCCGGTATGCAAAAGCCAATAAAGATACCAGGGGTGAAAGTATAAAGATTTATTGCTAGCAATACAAGGTGCAAGCGGAATAATTTCACGTAACAAGCACACAGATCCTTAATTCTAAGCATCTTTTATACAGGAGTATTGGACCTTCATAAGCATTCTTGTTTGCTAATTGGTTATAAGGGAGTGACACAAGGAGTTCTTTACTGAGCATGTCTCTATACCTGTGTTTTAGCTATGTATCTCATTTCCATACATGTATGTTTCATTAGCATACTTTCTCCCCACCTAGGGGTGTGAATCTTAATATTTAAATCAGCTCTTTGCCTTAGTCCACTAATTCTGTTTTTGTTTTCAAGCCTCCTTTATCTAAGACTGTCTCCTCCTTATCATTGCAGATGGGCATTAGTTACATAACAGAGACTTTTGCTTGGGCTATGTGTAGTGGTTTCTAGGTCAAACCTGACATTTTCCCCCTCTGGAGCATTTTTAATTATTTTTATTATAATTGCTCCACTCAATTTGTTTCAACACAAACCTAGTATTCTCAGCTTTCTTCGTTTGTAAAATCATTTGATTCACCTTAGGTCTGAAGATAGATAAGACGACAGGTGAACATTGTATACATAGGATATTTGATTGGTCTTGTTACAAAGGATTCTTCTACCTTGGTTCAATTTGAAGCAATTATTAGTACAATTAACTATTAGGAAACATTCAGAAGCATTAGCTGTTGCCTGAACCCGTACGGAAAACATGTCTCTATTCTTCTCTTTTACAATAGTCCCCCACTTATATATATTCTGATATGTACTTTTCTTCTCTACATTCTTCAGCATAGTATAATTTTGTAAAATTTTTAAAGGGGTTGGTACTGCGATTAAGCATGAGGTAAAAACCAGGTGAGCATTGATCCCTCCCGCTAAGCAGAAGTCCGTTCTATTTAAAATTTCCCGGGCCAGATAAATCCAGACATTTTCCTGAGGGTCAAATTTTTGTTGTAAAAGGGTTTCCCCTCCTATAAGTAGGAGTGGACAGATCAGGGTGCCCCACAATAAAACCTTGAACAATTTCATAATAAGGCTTATAAAACTTAATCAAAGATTGTCAAATTATTCAAAGTTCCTTTCTTTTGAATAGGAATTTCAAGTCTCTTATTGGCTCCACCTTCCACTGTTCTCTGTCTCCGGTCCCGGAGTCTGCAGGGATTCCTTCTTGTTCTGGTCCAGCCACCGGCTTTAGGCGACTGGAATGTATCCAAGTCTTGATTCCTTCGAGCTTTGCGGCCGTCGGGGTCGTTAGAAGTACCCTATATGGGCCTTTCCATCTGGCTCGAAGTGGTTCCTCGTTCCAATCTTTCACAAGGACGTAACTCCCAGGTAATAATCGATTTCCCAGGGCAGGATACTGGTCCTGTGTCTGCAGCACGTCCCGTACCTGCTGATGGATGGAAGACAAAACAGAAACCAAGGACCATACATATTCTCTAATCATTCCCTCTCCTAAAACATGTAACTGTTGTTCAGTACCCATGGGCAGACTCAGAGGGTAAGGCTTACCATACATTATTTCAAACGGGCTTAATCCCAATTTAGAATGTGGTGCGACCCTTACTCGTAACAGGGCCAAGGGTAGGGCCTCTGGCCATTTGAGTCGAGCTTCTTGGCAAATCTTTGCAAGGTGTCTTTTTAAGGTCTGATTCATACGTTCCACCTTTCCACTGGACTGAGGTCTCCAAGGGGTGTGTAAATGCCAGCTGATTCCCAGGAACTCAGAAACCTTCTGAGTAATTTGTGCAATGAAATGTGGGCCATTGTCTGACCCTATTCCTTTTGGAAGTCCGAAGCGAGGTATGATTTCTCGTAGGAGTGTCTTGACTACCTCCCGGGCCTGGGCAGTCCGACATGGGAAGCACTCAACCCAATTAGAGAAAGTGTCCACAAAGACAAGGAGATATTTTATCTCTTGTTGCCGGGGCAACTCAGTAAAATCCACCTGCTATTCTTCTCCTGGCCCATTGCCTATTCTCTGATGTCCTGAAGTTTTTCTTCTCCCTCCTTATGGGTTATTTCTCTGGCAGACCTCACATGTCTCTGATACCTCCTTGGCAGCCTCTCTTAATCCCACTCTAGTTACATAGTAACTGATCCATCTTACCAGGGCCCTGGGTCCGTAGTGGGTACCATGATGAGTGCTCTTTACTACCACATGAACCCAGGCAGCTGGGATGATAATGCGGCCATCCCTTGCTACCAGCCACCCGTGCTCCCCCTTCTTTGCTTGAAACTCTTTTATCAATTGTTTGTCTCTCAGATTTGGCCTTGAAGAATAAACAGCTTCCAATGTTTGCAGGCAGTCATGTACAAGATCTGGTGTGTCAGCCATAGATGGCAGCAGTGTTGCTGGATTTACAGTGCGAAAAATGGCCAATTTTTTT
>NW_005841904.1:1955349-1964990 GCF_000455745.1 Alligator sinensis
CCGGGACTGTAACTTAGGGGGTAACGGCAGCCCCTGCTGCTCCTGCAGGGTCTGACACAACAATGATCATGCACACAACCCCTCTAACCAACCCTGGGATGGTGGGAGAAGTGGAAGGAATGAGCTGGGCTGCAAAATGTAGCTCAGTCTGTGCATCTGCCTGCCCTTTCAGAGCATGCTGCTGGGAGAGTTGTTGGGCAGGGGAAGAGGAGGTTTCCATCACACGGGCTCCACAGGGGCAGGGGACATGGGGGAAGATGGCAGAAGTAGTCTCCATAGGAGAAGCTGCAGGTGCCACTGAAGCAGCTGGGGTAGGCGCAGGGTGCCAGTTGGGGTTGGAAAGCATTTACCTCTTCACACAGGGAGAGCTTGCCACACACTTCCATTGCTCTCACAACATAGTAGTATGTCTCAGCACATCCTTTGGGTATTACTGGTTTACAGGGTGTATATCTACCCTGCCTTCTTCCTTCCCCACAGCCGTGGGTTTCTGGCTGGCTACATTTTTGTGACTTAAATACAGGTGCACATCCATAATGGGCACATGTACATAGTCATATATGTGCCTAGCCAGTTCAAAGCCTAGTGCTCATACTCAGTCTGCCTGTGCACACTCACCTATCTACATGGCATGGGTCATAGTATCACTACTGGTGTACAAGTTCTACAAATGCCACTTACATTGTTAGAAAGCTGCCATGTCGACTAGCAGAATTCAACCCTGTGTCTTCTTAATTGATAATTTCTTGGCACCCACCTGAAGCTCCATTTCTGTCTACACTAAGGACTGTACAATTATAGAAGTTTGCAGTGATCTGAGTTTGCGTTCCACACCCCTCGAAGTTCCCTTAGAGGTAGGTCTCTTCTGGAAGGCACTTTGAAGGAGGTTGTGGGGGCAGGTGGCTGAGCTCCTCCTCCTGTTGTGCCTCTGCCTGGTAAGGAGGGGGATAAGGCAGGATCCCCACCCTCACCCCAGAATTGGCAGGGGTAGTGCAGTGTGGGATCATTTTGACATGGCAAATGATTCCAGTTATGCTACCTGCCAGCACTGCCAAAAGCAGATGAGCCAGGGCAAGGATGAGAAACACTTCACCACCACAGCAATGCTGCTTCATCTCAGGAGGCAGCACCCCCTTGCCCTTGTTCCTTCTCAGCCTGGCACCAGTGGGAGCATACCCAAAAAGAAGTCCCCCTCTCTCTCCTAAGCCCCCATCCCCAAGAAGCAGAGGCAGGCCACCCTGGACCAGTGGCGGAAAGGCACAGACAAAGGGGAGTGCATTCCCAACGCGAGCGAGATCACCTAGAGCATTGGGGAGATGCTTGCTCTGGATGGCCAGACCTTCTCCTTTGTTGAGCATCCAGGGTTCAGGTGGCTTATGGTGCTCGTGGCCCCATCCTACTGTTGAGCCCCAGCTCAAGTCTGGGATCGTGCCCGGTATGCAAAAGCCAATAAAGATACCAGGGGTGAAAGTATAAAGATTTATTGCTAGCAATACAAGGTGCAAGCGGAATAATTTCACGTAACAAGCACACAGAGTCTTAATTATGAGCATCTTTTATACAGGAGGATTGGACCTTTATAAGCATTCTTGTTTGCTAATTGGTTATAAGGGAGTGACGCAAGGAGTTCTTTACTGAGCATGTCTCTATACCTGTGTTTTAGCTATGTATCTCATTTCCATACATGTATGTTTCATTAGCATACTTTCTCCCCACCTAGGGGTGTGAATCTTAATATTTAAATCAGTTCTTTGCCCTAGTCCACTAATTCTGTTTTTGTTTTCAAGCCTCCTTTATCTAAGACTGTCTTCTCCTTATCATTGCAGTTGGGCATTAGTTACATATCAGAGACTTTTGCTTGGGCTATGTGTAGTGGTTTCTAGGTCAAACCTGACAGGAGGACTGAGAGGAGGGAGGGAAGATTTGTACCTGATTCAGGGACTTTAAAAAAGTCCCCTCTGCTGCAGGATATGCCCGTCTAGTGTGCACTGGGGAAGCTGGGAGCAGGGAATGCTGCCAACCCTGCAGCATCAGTGGCTGCTCCTGCACCCACTTTATAAAATCCTAGGTCAACCCATGCATATATTATGCAAGACATGAGGGCATAGGATTGAAGGCCATATTAGATTCACATCAGATGCTTCATTGGCAGATATGAACAGTGTCTGGCTTTTTACACTGCTTTCTTTTTAATACTACATTTCAAGTCAATGTAACAGAATCCTCTAAAGTATTCATTTGTTATTTGTTGGATTTTTGTGGTTAGAAAAACTGCATTTCTGTCTTATATCCAGCAGCTGTATTAAGAAAATTAATGATGACAAAAGGTCTGCTCAGTAATAATATTTACTGTACATCACATGATAGGAATGTTTCTTGTGAAAAGCAACTTCCCTGAATCCAGACTCAACATATAGAAAATAATTGAGAGAATCTGTAATTTGGAAAAAAAAAGATGCATTAAAATGAGGATTTTAAGATGGTGGCATAAAACAAGTACAGAATATTTCATGACTTACCTGTATGTGGTAGTGTAGTCTATGGGTAATTAAAGTGTTCATCAGTTATCTGTTATAATTTTCAGTTAGAGTTCAAAGATGTAGAGAGGCCAGTGAGTTACAGTAAAGGCAAAATCTAAGACTAGCCAACCAAAGAGAGGTGCAACCAGATTCATGCTACTAACCTGCATAGCAGACCATCTTATTAGCTACTTGAACAACTGAGCCTTTGTACTAGATGGTTGTTGTCATCATACTGGTGCCAGACTATATTTAAGATAAGAAATCAGAGTGGTTTGAAGTGTTCTGATTTTAACTTGTTTCACAAGGTTGTTCATGTCTCTTATGACAAGTAGCAATACAGTACAAAAACCCCTAGAGCTTGCTATTTTGTGGACATGATCAGTACAAACGTGTTAACAGATTTCTCCCAATTGTTTTTCAGTTAGTTAGTTAATGGCAATGAATGGGCATTATTACATCTGTGCTAGGAGAGAAGCTCTTTTCCCAGAGAAGAGCTGAGAGCAGAGAGCTATTCAAGGGATTTCTTATGGAAGAGACCTGGCTCTTCTGCAAGAAAATTAGATTGATTAGATCAGATCCCATTAAACTGAATGGAAGTCACAGCCAGACTAAGTAACCCCTCTGGCTCAGGATCCAAGCTATTAATTGATAGGGGCTCCGCCTTCTCTAGTCATAGAATCATAATCATAGAATCATAGAAGTAGGGTCGGAAGGGACCTTGTAGATCTTCAGGTCCGACCCCCTGCCTGGGCAGGAGGAAAACTGGGCTCAAATGACCCCAGCCAGGTAGGCATCGAGCCGCTTCTTAAAGACTCCCAGGGTAGGAGCCAGCACCACTTCCCTTGGAAGTTGGTTCCAGATCCTAGCCGCCCTAACTGTGAAGTAGTTCCTACAGATGTCTAATCTAAACCTACTCTCCAACAACTTGTGGCCGTTATTCCTTGTTATCTCGGGGGGCGCTAGGGGAAACAAGTCTCCCCCAAACCCTTCTGGTCCCCCCTAGTCATATTAATCAGTCATATTAATCATATTAATCAGTCCTCAGCCTGCTCTCAGGTGTTGTAGTTTAAGTCCTGAGCTGCATCCACTGCCTTCTCCCGCACTACTCTTTAACCCCTTGTGGGTTTCCCTGGCAGCATGTAGCTCTGCAGTTGTCCCCTACCCAGCTACCTACTTAATTACAGCTTTTTCGTGCTGTCTTTCTATTTCTCAAGTAGCAGGGGTTAGGTGCACCTGCTACACACCCAGTACCCCACAGTCCTCTGCTCTCCCTTCCTCCTTTCAAAGGAGAGCTATTACCTGGTGATAGGAATTTCACCAGACCCTGCTTATGCAGGCTGTTTAACCTTGTACTATTAGAACATCTTGATTTGCTGATGAGCACTGAAGCATAAATGTTTTAAGAAAATGAAGTTTGGGAAGGATGCCCAGTCAAGTCGCATATGTTTTATTATTTTAAAAAAGCATATTCATTCATGAACAGGAAGTCTACCATCACAACTGGTATCTTTAGGGTTTCATGATTTTTTTTCAATATTGGATTCATTTATCTGAACTATATTTAAAGGGATATTTCTCCAGATTGGAAATAGCATGCATTTTGCAATGCTCGGGATAACTCTAAATAAAGATTAATGTTTTCACTGTGGTTATGTACTTTTAAATTTAATGTAGTATTCCTGAAAAGAACCAGATAGGAAATTGGAGACCTTTATATTTGTTCAAAGTAAAAGCAGTGTGTAGGCAGTAGCTGTACTTCCTCCAGTTTTTCCTACATAACAGTCTACTTCTGTGTGTGAGAGGCTAGTTCAAACTTCATACTCTTTCATTCCTCTGTTTCTCTGCAGAGGCTGGTAAGAAGTTTCTCTCCTTGCAGCTGTTAGGGACATTTCAGTCACCAAGATTGTCTATGTTACAGGACCCACACTAGCTATGTTCATTTGGGGGTCCTTGCTTATAGAGCTTCTTGCCCCTGTAGATCAGGTTGAGCTACACTTCACAATTCAAACACTTCACAATAATAAACTTTTCTCCAATAGAGAATACAAAAGGGCGCACCACTCCCTCTTCCTAGACTTAAGCAAATTTATCATGGTCCTCAAATTCCTGATTTTGCTGAACACTAAACAAACATAATCATTAGGCCTAATATTATGTATCTTTTAATCCTGCATTTAGTGTTTTGCTTGATGTGGCCATTCAGCTTATCTGGAATTACATAGTTTATTGTAGTCATTCAGCCCCTACAGACTGGAGTGAAGCCATCAGCTCAATGAACAATAATATCTTAAAAGATATCACCAGGGATCCTGGTTTTCTCTGATAAAAAAAATCTCAAATTCTCCTATTAAAACCCCCCAAATCTGGATTTGTCCATGATTCCAAAAAATGCCATGATATGTAGGTATCAGTTGAACACATTTTACGGATGTACTTACAATTTTAAAGCAATATAATAAAATTAATTGTAAATAGCTATAAATTATGGCATTTGATTTGGGGTTTTTTATCATTGAAAATCAGAACTCCCTCTGCCCCCTTTACTTATCAGGACATGGGTCCAGCTGTGGATGTCTCCAGCCACTGCTTTGTGACATTGAGCAGCCCCGATATGCCAAGGCCTTGCCCCACACAGCCTCCTGGGCCCTGCTGGTCCACCTCACTCCCACTCACAGCTCGCCCACCCCGGCTGGTACCTCTCACTTCCCACTCACAGACGTCTATCCCCATCAACCCTGCTGGAGGGGGCCCCCAGCTTCCAGGGCTACAGGGCCATGACCTGGGTCTGCAGCCCCCTGCCTCCAATCAGCACCTGAGCCCCTTGCCATCATGTGTGGTATAGCTAGAGTGGAGCCTGTGGAGCAGGGGGTGGATGCAGGCTGCCCACTCCAGGCTCAGACTTCCTGCCCTGCTACCCTCCCCCTGGTGCCCTTGCCCAGCGGTTGGGACCTGGTGTAGCAAGGCAGAGTGGGGCTGGCTGGGGAAGTTTGGTGCCACTGCTGTGAGCCCCTTGCCCCGATGGTGAGGTGCCACCTGCCCCCTGGGGTGGGGAGCCTGAGCCCATAGTGGCCAGCATGCACCTGCCCCCAACTGCGCACAAATTGGGGGGGGAATGTGCCCCCCATGCCTTCCCCCACCCCGGGAGTGCATGCAGCAGTGGGGAGCCAGAGCCACCGGGACGAGCTTCCCATGGCTCCATCCAGCTCCCTGCCCGAGCCCTGCAGCTGTGCATTCTGGCCCCAAGCCCCACGCACAGCCTCAGCTGGGCAGCAGCCCCAGCCCTAACCAACTCCCTCCTTCCCTCGCTATGGGAGCCTCCCCCTCCCGCCAGGTTTACCTGCAGGAGCTGCCTGGTGGCCAGGTGTATGTGTACATACGCACATGCACATGGTGCCCCCTGCCAGATCGCCCTCCTCCCGCTTCCCTCAGCCCCTCTGCCAGCCTGCAAGGGGAAAACCATATTTACCCCATGTTTTTCTCCTTTAAAGGAGAAAATCCAGGTTTTACCATCTTGTTCTGTGGTGAACAGAAAACCCAGATCACTGGATATCACCAACCCACAATATTTTGAGGTGTTTGTGGAACATCATGCAGGTTTTCTTGAATTTGTTTTACTGATATGGCATGTGTGCTCTCCATGGATACATAGCATTAAGCTGTACTTAGCATTGGCATCGTTACATTTGTGTGAATTATGGCATTTGATATAAATGTATTTCTTGAGTTATAGTAAGGCCAGGATTGCATAACATAATAATGATTTTTAGGTATTAATCCCTAAACAATGAATTTCACACCTGGGAGAGGATCAAAGCCTAAATGGCTGAGAGAAGTAATTACTAAAAATTAGACTCTGACATAGATATGTTTAATGACCAGCCAAATAGACCCTTGCAGATACAGTCCAAGGCACATGAGCTAGGCCCTTCCAGACATTGATAAATTTACCTTTTAAAGGGGTGTAGGTTGTAGCTGTGTTGGTCTAAGGACATAGGCAGACAAGGTCCTTTGGGTGAATCTGATATCTTTTATAAGTTGGTCTAATAAAAGATATCAGATTCACCCAAAGAATCTTGTCTGCCTATTTACCTTTTAAAAAGAAAGGCCAGTAGCAAGAATAATACCTAGAAACAGGCTATTTAAAGAAGGGCATTACAAATGAAGAAATAAGTGCAAGATGGGATCCTTAAGATATTGGATTAGTAATCTTTGTTTGAAAGGCTGTAAATACTCACTGGGTTATAAATGAATCAGAAAAGACTCCTGGTCTGATAAACAGGTACACAGTGTGTGTGTGGGGGCGGGTGTTGGGAGGCAGGAATTTATGTATATAGCCTGGGCTTCTCAAGAATACAGTACTGTATATATGTACATGGGCAGATAAGAAACCATACTTATGTCTTGCCACACAAGTATTAGTCTTCAGTTTCTCCAGACATAAGGAATGACTTTAGGCCCTCAGCTAGCAGGCTGAGTGTTCTGGCTGATGAGAAATGTTGCAGAAAGCCTTGACAGAAAGGTCAGAGGCACAGTGGTGTACCAGAGTTGGCATCTAGGTCAAACCCTGTGGGACAGCCAGTATGGGATGTGAGTTCTGAGAGTGGGAGGGGGGCACATGTTCTGAGGGCAGGGGAGCAGCAATCTTACTCATGCAGTCCATTAGTAATCCCTGGTTGAGCTGCTGCTGCCACCCTGGCTGATGCCCTTAAACCAGGAGCAGCTAGGAACTGTTTTGGAGTTCCCAGAGTGTATGCTGCTGGGGCATGGGCTCTGTGGGGGTGAGGGGTAATTCTGGTGCTCCTCCTAACTTGGCACCCAAAGAGGATACTTCTCTGGTCTGTCTGTAGTTATGCTACTGCAAGGGAAGCAGCAGATTTCTAACCTGAAGAGTGGAGTAGCAGCTGCATTCTAAAGTTCAAGATGCAGGGTAAGGCCAGGTTATTGTTAAGGCATTTCCTTTTGTTTCTTTATCTCTCTGTATCTCTACATATTGTTACTTATTTCTCATGTTTCCACTTGTTTTTATAATAAATCTTATTGTTACTCTTTATACTGTCTTCTTATAACTTGCTGTTATTGGGAAGTGTGATCTCAGAGCATTTGATCATACAGGTCTATGCAAGGGGCAGGGACAGAAGCTGGGGCGGGGGGGGCTGGACTGGGGCTCAGGGGGTAAGGAAATCTAATTTTGGAGAACATTACTGGACAAGGGTGTGATTCTTCTTGTTGGCAAAATCCCCTCTGTTAAGAGCTGGCGAGACCTGGATGAGATGGGTAAGGCTGAAGCACCACAAGCCAAGGAGTTGGCACCTGGCAAATCTTACCTGGTTCTCAGTGATCAAACAACAGGCAATAGAGAGGGGTTTGGGGCTGAAGTCAAAGATGCACCTAACAAGGAGATGAGTTAGGGTGTGTCACAGAAGATATCACTAAAAATTGTGGGTGTTTTTGTCACATGCTCCAGGGGTGGGGGGAGAAGCCTCCCAGCACTTGTACTGACATTGAACACTTTCAAACCAGCAGCCTAGGGTTTTAGATAACCCATTGTATAACATTTACATTGAAATGTAAAAGATTCACATTTTAACATAACTCACTTTTTACAGTTCACTCTTAGCTTTGTAATTTATAGCCTGGAGCCAAGGCAGTCAGTCATTCTGCATAAAATGACCCTCCCCCTTTTAAATCTGAAGAGGTTAAAGAGAAATTTACATTTGCAACATTGACTATTTTTTGCAGGGATAACTGGAAATTATCTTCAGCATTGAGGGACTGAAAAATGCAGTTTTATTGTAATAAGCTTTCTTTTAAGTTGGAAACCATAATTTAGCCAAGACAAATTACCCATATCAGAAAACTTTAATTTGTTTATGCTATGATATAGTTCAGGGGTGGGCAACATGCGGCCCGCAGGCTGGATGCGGCCCACCAGGCCATTCTATCTGGCCCGCGGAACCCCTAAACAATTTAGAAAATTAATGTTTATCTGCCCCTGGCTGCATGTCATGCGGTCCTCGATGGCTTGCCAAAACCGAGTAAGCAGCCCTCCGTCTGAAATAATTGCCCACCCCTGATATAGTTCCATCTACCTGAGAGGGCAAATTGAAATGAGAATTCAGGGAAATGCTACATAGATGCCCAACACCCTTTACTTAATTGTCATGTTTGGTTGTTTGGAAAATCTCTTGAAATTAAGTATTAGGATCAGGAAACATCTTTGTACAATTTACAGTATGTAGCCTTCATTATGCGCTCCATCATGGAATAATATGCCAGCTCTGTATAATTATTTTTTAAGGCTTACCAGTATCTGTAGTCGGAAACACACAAGAGTTTGTGAATGATCAGTTTGGCTGATTGTATGGCACAAGAGTGGGGTTTTAACTCAAACCTTGAGACCAAGGGTGCCTATACATGAGCAATGAGGCTGTTTTGATGTGCTGTAACTACAGCACGTCAGGACAGACTTGATTAATCAAGTTTGCTGGAGTGCTCTGGCAGACTCCAGTGTCACATGTACCAGTGTCCCCATGCTGAAAAATGGCAGTGGGGGTGCTTTAACTAAAGCTTTCTTGACAAGCTTTAGTTAAAGTGCCCTTGCCACTATATTTCAGTTTGGGGACGCTAATACACATGACACTCTGGGTGCTTTAATTAGAGTGGCTCCAAGAACCACTCTTTGATTTCTAGCAGTCGGGTTTGGCAGTCAAGAGTCAGCACAATTGCAATTGTAGCCAGTTGCTACATGTATACAAATTTGATGGCATGTTGGAAAACTCTGCAAAATCTTTCATGATCAAAAATTAACCTGGACTAGGGATCAGCAATTCTTCTGGTGGTGAAGCAAAATGGCTCAGCTCATGTCAAAGACAGGCCTGTGCTAGTACCTGGCCACTGCTGCTTCTCTCTGCTGCCCAGCTGCGGTGCTGCCATATGCTGCTAAAGCTGCAGCTCCAGAGGCCAAATCCAATGTCTCCATGGACTGGATCTGGCCTGTGGGCCATATGCTGCCAACTCCTAACAAGTTCTGTAGGACAGTGCTAACCTTCTTTTCCACAAATGCAAAGGAATTTGAACAAACAGGATTGAATTGATTGCATTGTGCATGGAAGCAGGAAT
>NW_005841904.1:1965021-1967566 GCF_000455745.1 Alligator sinensis
GGAAATCAAGGAAGGGTATGCCAATTCACTGTATAGGTCCATTTTTAGTGTAATATCTAGTTTTATACCTGCAATACTTGTGTGTCACTAGATGGCTAATTAGCTATTTTTTCTTACTGTTGGTCACATTACTATTTTGCTGGCACAAAATTAGAGTTTGTTTGGAATCACCTGAAAATATGTGCTTTTACTTTTCTGAACAACTGATTTAGAGTCCAAAAGAGGACACTATGTAAATGAAGAACTTATTTAACATTTTTTGGAATGCAGTTCCCTTTCCCAGAAGCAACTTCAGAAATATGGCCAGCTCCTTGTTTATGGTGGGAGATGGGTTTAATTTAGAAGTCATTTGGTAGCTGGAGAGGAGGCAGAGAACATCTTTTAACTGCAGAGACTGGCCAAACAAAATAGGAACTGCAGTTGATCATTAGACCTTGCCCAGAAGTCCAAGGAAAGTAACAATCTTGTCTTGAAATAATAAAGACAAATATTGCATATAGTTACTAAAAGATAATCTTCAAACTAGCACTGTGGGAATGGCTTTATTAATAGACAAAGACCTATTATCATTTTCTTTGGGTGAAGAAAAGAGATAGATGAAAACAGTTTAAAAATATTTTTATATGCATTAAATAAAACCTGTTTTGTCAGCTAGTCTTCAGCCTTCCAGCTTATTTGGAAGATGTTTTTTCATTGATAAGGCACTGTTATTTAGGGGAAGCTGTTGCTGGCCTTACCAGCTATGAAAACATTGATTTATTTGTGGAGTTGGATGCTACTCAGCCAGAGAGCACAGAGATTCAAGAATTGCTGTGATTACTAGTATCAGGCAGTGCCCAAACAGAATTTTAAAACTCTTTTAATTCCTATGAAAGGCAGCTCAGCTGGAAAGAAAACTATACATGGTGATTTTAGTTAACCTTATATAGCAATTGAATTCATTTTCTCATCTAACCTATACATCTTGAAAACTGAAATTTTTTATAAACAAATTCAGGAAAAATTTTAATTATTTAAAAACATTTCTCTAGTTAAATATTTGAGGTATTTTGCTGCCAGGTAGCTCATTTTTCTAAAAAAAATGAAATTTTATAACCCCATTTAAGCAGTTCTACCAAATCCATTCTGCTTGGATCAAAGGATTTTTAATCTCTCATTGTTTTTAGAATCAGCATCATGATACAGGTGGATAAGTATGTATTGTATCTGGATTTGTAAATTTTCCTGACAACTTTGCAAGTGTAATCTGAAGTATCAAGAAGGAGCCAGAGGAAGCCACTCTGGAATTTTATAGTTCACCTAACATGCAAGTCTATGAACTGTTCGGTATTGTGTACAGCACACCTGCTGTTCTCTGTGATATGGCACAGTAGTTTCATCTCTATCAGAGAGAGGAAAAGGTCCCCAGAAAAGGAATAGAAGCAGCAGCAGCAGTAATTGCAGCTTGGGAACATCAGTATTAGGGGTGTGCAAAGCGGGCCTTATTTGATTTGGATTTGGATTCAGCCCAAATCAAGGACAATGATTTGATTCATTGATTTGGATCACTGTCCCTGATTTGATTCAGCCAAATCCAAATCTGAAGATTCGATGCTGATTTGGAGAATCAGGGATTCAGACATAGGCACAAGTTAAAATGTTTTTTTCTATATACCTCAAGGTAGCAGGTGTGGCTCATGACTGCTGCAATGCTTAGGCGCATGGAGCATCCTACAGGAGTGTGGGGGGGCCCTCCATGTGCTCAGTGGCAAACCCAAAAGTAGACTGGAAGTACCTCCGGTCTACATCTGGGTCTGCAGGGAGCACACTAGGGCCCCCCCCCCACACCTCCCTGGCTTGGCAATCAGCCACAGGGGAACCCCAGGTGCCCCCCCCACCCCAGACCCAGGAGGCACCAGTTGCTGAGCCAGGGAGGTGCTGGGGGGCCTCCCCACGCACTCCCCAGAGGACCTGAAAGTGGATCGGAAGTGCTTCTGGTTCACTTCCAGGTCTGCTGCCGAGCATGCTGGGGAGCCCCCCATGCTTCTGTGGGATGCTCCATACACCCCAGCACCACAGCAATGATGAGCTGAATCAGGCTGAATCTCCACTGAGTCGAATCTGGGACCAAAGCTTCGCACAGCCCTAATCAGTTTACTACCCCATTAGCATACTTCATTACTACCCCATCAATATACTTCCATCTTGGCATAAGGCTCTAGCCTTAGCTCTGAGAAATTACCTTAACCTTCATGCTCATCATGTCCAGTTTTTCAGCTGGGACTGCTAACAAGACTTTTAATTAGTATCTATGTCATGACTGTTACGTCTCAGCTCTGTGTTCTTGGGCAACCCTGGCACAGGATGCAGTCTGTCTGACTCCCCCCCGCCCCCCTCCCCTCCTCTACATAAATGAAACTGATTAAGATGCAGTGAGAGACACACCTAAGACCCTCCAGATAAGGGTGACAAGAGTGAAACAACTGCCCTAGGTCTCATTTGCATCCGAGATGGAACCAGATGACCATTCATTTACATGAGAGATGGAGAACAGAAAGCCTGAAGC
>NW_005841904.1:1968591-1976300 GCF_000455745.1 Alligator sinensis
TGGGGGTGAGGGCTTGCAGAAGGGAGAGATACAGCTCCGTATAGTAACACAAGCAGCACATTGACAGAATTACCAAGACCCTAGAAACTATCCCTAATAAATGAGCACACCCCAAAGTAATGGGCAAATCTGGTAACATGACTGATTTTTGTCATTTGGTCATTGGTCTGATGGATATTTAACTAAGGCTGCAAATTTAGTCTAGCCAACAAACTGCTCTCAAATGTTGAGAACCTTTTACTGGGGAACATTTTCTACCACTTTCCTGACAGAGAGGACCATTTCTGGAGGAAAATGTCATCAATTTAGGACCTTGTTGCACCTTAATTTTAGATGGTTTCTGGAGGTCTTAGCTTCTGGATTGTCCATACATTAACACCTGAACCTAGTTTTAAGCACACTGTAGACTAAGTTACAGTACCCCAGGGCAGATTTATCTCTGATCCGTGTTACCCAGCTTGGGTTCCATTAATGTGTGGCCACTCCCACCGATGAACCACCCAAGTTGCACTCCTTCATTATCCCAGGATGCAGTGTCCCCTCCCCCACCCTCCTGTTCTATGTGGACAAACTTTCTATCCCCTGAACCCTACTGCCCAGAGAGTGGTCCTGGCACCACCCAACTCCCTTGCCCACTGACTGGGGTCTACTCCACCCCCAGGGGTGCAACCCCATGCAAACAGCTTACAGAGCATGTGCCAGCTAGCCAGGTGACAGGGCAAGGATGGGTCCAGAGTGGGATTTAGAGGGAGAGCAAGATAGGGGGCCAGATTGGGTCCCCATGAGCTGGAGCTTCCTTCCTGGGGCAGGGGCAGTAGCTCCCCCCAAAGTGCCTTCCTTCACCACTCCCACCTCCCAGCCACCCTACAAAGCTTGAAAAACACTGTTACAAAGTCAAGCTAGTGCTAACACGGATCAAAATCTGAGCAGCTGAAAGTGCAATGTGTAACAAGTTAGATGAATGTAGTTTATTCAGAGTAAAATCTTAATGTCTAATTTACAAGTAGTTGAAAAGAGAGGGAAACATAGTTGAGCTATTGTGAAACAATTTAAATCCTTTTTTTGAAAACATTGCTTTTCATGGAAAATTACTCAGAATATAAACGCTTTTTATAACTAAACACATTTCAATTTGTGGTATAATGACATGAAGAGAAATGTCTCAGGATCAAAACCTTAATTTAAAAAAAGGATTAAAAGTTAAGGGTATTTGTAGCTGGCACATGAGAAGGAAGTCGCATTATCCAGATCAGTCTGTCTTTCCTACCATGAGGAGGGATGTTCTCACTGTATTTCACCACTCTCAGGTTGGTCCCAGCTGACAACAGGAAATGCAGATGCAGGAAAAAATAAAAGCAGCGGTCCTTGCTGAAAATTCCAGCGCTTCAGTTCAAGATTGTTTGATACTTTGGGTTGGCTGGTCTTTAATTCAAACAGTTTAATCAATCTAACTATTGTTGTTTTAGGAGAAAGAATTCATATCCATGAAATGTTAAAAATTGATTGGGGGGGAGGGAGGAAACTATTGAACCGCCCCCCTCCCCTCCTGGGTAATAGTTTTGAGGTTTATCACAAACCAGCAAGAACTGAGAAACTCGGCTTTAATTTTGACGATACTTATGTTTCAGAAGCTTTCCAATTTCTTATTAGTACTCCTAATCTGTATATAAAATTATTCTTCTAACTATGTGGAAAAAAAATTACGATGAGTTAAGTCTCTCTGCTTGCTCTGTAGAGTTACTCTTCCAAAAAAACCCACAAAACAAGACTTACCCAAACCCCATTCTTTCTGGATCTTGGTAACGCATTCTGGTGGTCTTGGATTGATTCCTAACTCTTTTCTCATTCTTTCCTTCCTCAAACCATCACAGTTTTATTATTAAAAAAAATAGAAAAGTTGGCCAGCTAGAACATTTTTAACATAAATCAAAAGGAGTGATCAAGAAAGAAGGAAAACACCTAAATGCCTTTTCTCATTTCTACAGGGGGTAGGGAAGGGATGAATTATTTTTAAATAATTTTCAAAGTATTGATCTTCAGTAGTGGAATGCAATGCAAAAATCTGAATTTCAATAAATTTTGTAGGCATCATCTTCATAAAAGATACCCTACTGCACAGGTCAGCAACCTTTACAAATGGAGACCACTTCTTACTCTGCTGCTTCCCTGTGCTACTGCCCTGGCACTCCCTTTTTTCTCATGCCCCTGTACACTTTCCACTTGCTATCTCCATCAAGTGCTGTAAATTTCTGTGGCCAATGGTCATGCTGAGGGACAAATTCAATGGTGCGGGTTGAGAGAAGGTCATGTGTAGGCAAGAGGTGGAGTGCAGCACAGGAATGTACTGGGATGAACAGCACACATCAGACAGAAGGACTCTGGGGGCTCCCTCTCTACAGCTACCATGTGCTGACTATCCTCCCAACCACCACAGCTGGATGCAAACACTTTGCAGGACTGGATCTGGCTGATGGACCATAGGTTGCCAAACCCTGCTGTATCCTGTTCACCAAAAGGGTTTTTCAGTACTCTGTAAAATACAAAGACCCTGATTTTTTCCACTCAGAAGGTGAGAGTGGAAGTGAGAGTGGAACCTAGCCTATGAAACAAGACTGCTGCTGTACTCTCCTGGGGCTGATAAATTGATTGATAAATTTTCTGAATAGCCAAAATATCAAGTAGGTTTGAATGAAGTATCCCTAAAGATGTTCATCCTGATAAGATACTTTGTTGCTTCTCCCTCTCATTTTGTAGCAGTATCTGGGCTCTGAAACTTTTGTCCCCAGCTCTTCAGTATAATTCCAAGTATAATGCTTAGAATGTATACAAAATGAGAATCACCCCATTCCTTATATAAGTGTTGACCTGAAGCCTGTTTTCATTCTTTGTCAAACTATCTCCCTCACCCTATAAAGACAAATTATTATGTGCTATGGCCATTATGCCACATGATGCCAATGGTTGTGGAAGCCATCAGCAGTTTTTGATGTCTGCTATTATAAATGTATTGTCCCTTGGTGGTGGTATCTTCATAAGTAGTCATAGTTCATAGGTGTCTGTGGTGCATGAGTGGCAGAAAGCAGGTACACTTTATCTTCAATTTCCCCTATAACCAGGTTTCCAAAAAGGTGCTAATCAGGGCCCAAGTCATCCCTCTTGCCAGCAAGAATGATGAAAGTCCAGCACAGACCTATCAGAATATGAACACTGCATGCCCCTGGAGGCTCGGGGCGGGGGGGCGGGGCACAGTGAGCTCCCACAGGCGGCAGCAGCAGGGTGGCGGGGGCGAGCGGTGAGCTCCCGCAGGCAGCTGTGACACTGTCGGCAGCAGGGAGGGGGGTGGCGAGCACCAACCAGCTGTTGGTGACTACCTGCAGATGCTGCTGGGAGCAGCAGCAGCAGCCAGCGGCAATCAGGGAATGCCTGTAGATGCCACTGGTGGTGCTGGCGGCAAGGGGGGAGTGGGGAGTGGCAACCACTCACAGGCTTTTTGCAGGGGGTACATCACCAATCTCAGGGGATGCACGTGCACCTGCATGCACCCCCTATGCATCGCCAATGTATAAGAATATACAGAAGATGGAGATGCTATTTGGTCTATTGTTCTCATCCTCCTGTAGAAAACGGGTACCTTTATTGAAGATAGAGGAAAACAATGGGGCTGGAGTTGGGTGACACAGGTACTTAGGGTGACCACCTTTTCAAAAGGGGAAGATGGGACACATGCCTGCTTTCCACCCTCCCCCACACCCTTGTGCTGCTGCTGCTGGCATGGCCAGACCAGAGCTAAGCAGAGTGAAGTAGGGTCAGAAAGGGGCTGCCCACTGTGGGCAGGGCTCCCTACCCTGCTGCCTTTCCCTCAGGAGCCCAATGCTAGCCATGCAGCCCAGAAGCAGCAGAGGTCACAATTCCATGCTACTGCTACCCCTGTTGCTGCTGGGTGGGCAGGGGCTCCTCGCTATGGCAGCATGGCCAGCACAGGGCCCTTGGGGGCAGGGCAGCAGGACAGGGACCCCTGAGCTTGTGGTGGTAACCCTGCATCTGCCTCCACCCCACACACAAATCTGGGGGCGCACATGCTCCCCCACATTACCCACCCCCTGGATCAGGTGGGTGGCAAATTGGCTTAGGGGTCACACCCAGAGAGTGGTGGTGGATGGGTTGATATTCTAGTTCAGGATGGGATAATCCTAGTTCACAGAGGATACCAAATTATGGGGCAAAGTTAACACACCAGAGGGTAGGGAATGGATCCAGGCAGATCTAAACAAGTTGGAAAAATGGGCAAACTGAAATAGAATATAGTTCAACAAAGACAAGTGCAAAGTGCTGTACCTGGGCAGAAAGAACCACCAACACGTTTACAGGCTGGGGGATGATCTTCTCAGCAGCACAGCAGCAGAAAGGGATCTTGGAGTCATAGTTGACTCCAAGATGAACATAAGTCACCAATATGATGAAGTGATGAACAAGGCTAACCGCACTTTATCATGCATTAGCAGATGCATGACGAACAGGTCCAGGGAGGTGATGTTTCCCCTCTGTGTGGTACTGGTCAGGCCACAGTTGGAGTACTGCATCCAGTTTTGGGCGCCGCACTTCAAGAGGGATGTGGAGAATCCTGAGAGGGTTCAGAGCAGGGCCACTCGTATGGTCAGAGGCCTGCAGGCAAGGCCCTACAAGGAGAGACTAAGGGACCTAGATATCTTCAGCATTGATGTAGAGCAGATTTAGGTTGGACATTAGAAAGAAAGTCTTCACAGTAAGGGTTGCCAGAATCTGGAATAGGCTTCTGAGGGAGGTGGTGCTCTCCCTTACCTTGGGGGCCTTCAAGAGAAGACTGGACAAGCACCTGGCTGGGGTCATCTGACCTCAGCGCTCTTTTCTGCCCAGGGCAGGGGTTCAGACTTGATGACCTACGGAGGTCCCTTTCAACTCTAACATCTATGAATCTATGAAAGCAGCTAATTTTTAGGATTTTTTGGATCCATGTTGTCTGGAATTGTGTAGGGGCTGGAAAGGAATGTAGAGACATACATTCTTTTTGTGGCATATGGACTGAGATGCAGGTGGAAACCCAAGATTACTGGCCTTAGGAGCTGCACCTCCATTTCTGTGGAGTGGCAAGGAAAATCCCTGAAAGAAACAATCCAGGAAAGAAACTGCAAGGAGATCCTTGTGGGATTTCCTATTTTGTGTGTTACTTTTTCCCCAAGTAAGTGGATTTAGATGGAGTTGTGATCATCTTAGAACAGTGGTGCTCAATCTTTTCCTCTGGTGGGCCAGATAGGCAGTGCCCAGTCCCTCCATGGATCAAATCTCGCTGGTGGAGCAAATGCAGTGACCAGGGAAGGCATAGCAGAGCCCCATTCAACCATGCAGAAGCGGGTGGGGGGCAGCTCAGCCCCGATCCAGCTGTGCGGGGAAGGGAGCTTGGTGCAGCCTGAACCCAGCCCTGCAGGAGGTGGGGAGAGAGGACATGACCCAGCCCCATACCAGTCTCATGCAGGGAGGGGGTATGGACTGTCCACACAAGAGGAAGGGGGAGTGTCCTTGTCCTAATCTGGCTGGATGGGGGTGGAAGGGACTGTGGTCCAGCCCCAAACCAGCCATGGAGGAGGAGTGTGCATACCCAACCCCAGCTTGGCCAGGCAGAGGGAAAGGGGTGTGGACCAGGCCTGAAACAGCTGCAAGGGGGATTGGGCATGGGCTGGCCCCAACAGGGAACCCCAACTTGGCTGCACAAGGGGAAAGGGGTATGGCTCTGATCTCACTGTATGGAGGGAAGGTCATGACCTGGCTCCACACTGCCCCACAGGGCTTCAGATTTTGGCAGTGGGGAGGGGTGGCAGTATGAACTAACACAGCTCCCTGACTGCCAAATTTCCTGACCCATGGGGAGCACTTCGGGCCAGATTCCAAGGTTCTGCAGGCCACATTTGGCCTGCAGACCAGAGGTTGAGCACCCTTGTTTTAGGATAATCCTAAGAAGTGGTGCTGATTGTAACTGCTGCAATAATTCTCATCCCTTTTTGTATTGACTTCTAATTCCATAACTCCTGGATGTACTTGTAGGAGAAAATACTATAAATCCTAGTTTTCTGTGAATGTACACAACAAAGCACATAGATGCTATTTGCCTTATTATATATGAACTTGCTTTGTTATTTGATTTCTTATAAAGGTCTGCACCAACTGAAAAATTTAGATCCAAGTTTACATTTTAAACACTCCCAAAGCTTATGAGTATTTGAAACTAGAGATTTTGCACTGTTTTTTGTGACTGGATATTTATATCCCACACAGGAGCAACCTGGAAAGGAGAGGAGAAGCAAAGTCTAATTATCTCTCTAGCTATGATTAATTAGCTGGTTAGGGACAGTGGATACAAAAAAACTGCAGGAATCTAACAAGATTAGCAGGTGTAGAGACTTAGAACAAGTTGAGAAGAGGTGTAAAAGAAGCAGTGTGGGGAGGCTGACTAGCAAGCAAAGAAGGTACAGTGTAGTGTGGGATAAGAAAGGCCAACATTTCTTATTTGCAACATGGGTTGAGTTTTCCTACTTTCTTTCTTACTGAAATATGGGAAAGCAATGACTTTGAAAGTAAAGGGGGCAAGGACTGGGGAATTCCATACCTGGGAGGAACTTGAGTCTGGGCCTGTAGCCCATGGGACTTTAAGACTGGCCTCCTCATTATTGTGAAAGCACTGAGTCCTTTAACAGTCCTGTATTCATCCATTCTCTGCTCAGTCTTGCACAGGATGGATTTTGCTGGGGAACACTTAATCTCTTAATTAATGTATGTTTAGCTTTTTGAACATATGAAACATGGGATCAGTGCTAAATATTACTACGGACATTGTGTGCCAAAGGGTTTGCTCATATGACTTGATCTTAGACAATGAGTATTTAATGATTATGGATGAGCTTGAGGGTGTCTTGATAAAACTCCTAGAACTTTTAAGTTTGGGGCTTCATATTCTGTTAAACTTTTAAGTTTTCCTTCCAGTTACTTTTCCCCCTTGATTTAAACCATAGCTTTTCCAAGAAAAAAGTAATTTCTTCTTCATCCCTGGTATTGGTAACTGAAAGGAATCTTGCACTGTGCAAACAATAATGATTGTTCTCTGAAAGCAATTCCTGCCCTGCTTCCTGACCTCCTATGGGCATGAACACAGCTATAACATGTTAAGAATTTTCCCAGGGCAGTCCCCTCTCACCAGTAGTGTACATAATATAGGGTGACGGGGCAACTGTCCTGTGTGCTGAAAGGGTGGAGGGTTAAACTTTCACCCCATTTGTTTCTGCCCTTGCCATGTTATGGGGGCAAAAAGTACTAATTTTGGCAGCAAAAAATGGAGTCAGTTCTCCTCCCAGCAACAGTGCCCTTCACTGTTTCTCTAGAAGACTATGATTGCCAGAACACTTTACTCTCCATGGGCGTGTCCACACGAGCATGCACATGCCTTTTGTCCCGCCTCAAACCCCTTTATATCCAGGGGTCTAAAAAAAGCTATGTATAAAAAAGCGGGGCAACTGGAGGCTGGGTCCTCCATAGAGACGCTCTGGCTGCCAAAGTGTCTCTATGGTTGCCCCTCGCCCTGGTGCTGAAACACGCGGCCGGCCAGGCCAAGTGTTTCAACACCAGGGCTCCAGTGCTGGTGAGTAAGGGGTTGGGGGGGCATGGAGGGGCATGGAGGGGTCAGC
>NW_005841904.1:1978067-1994748 GCF_000455745.1 Alligator sinensis
TCAGGTGCTCTCGTCTCCCTTGCCCCAAAGTCCTTCTGATGCACCTTCTCTTAAGCAGTTCCTGGGGCATGTGCCCTGCTCATCCACTCCATGTTACCCTATTGGGCATGAAATAAGGCCTAGAGCAGATAAGGGTTTATGCCTGAAATCCTGAATGTAATGAGTTTGAACTGAAACATCAACAAACCCCAAATCCTTTTTTTGTCATGACTTAAGCTTTCTTTCTAAATGTAGAACCCACTATTATTTAGACAGCTCCTAACCTCAGAAAATGTAGACAGAAACCATAATGGTAGATACGGATTCACCACAGTAATGCCTTTAAGTCTCCATTCACAAACTGACATATGTTTAAATAAATACAGGACTCATGGAGAAATGGGACTATTAAAGTTTACTGCTTATATTTTCAAAGGTGTACCCCAACAAGGCTGAACCATCTGATGCTTCTTGCCTTGAGAGTGTGGCATGAATTATTCTAGCTATAGTCCATATAAGGACTTTCTAGGCACCTGAATTCTGGAAACTAGAATGGAAGAGGGAACAGCTCATCCTGGACAGACTCTGCTTAAATACTCTTTCCCTTAGCAGCCACCTTCTGCCACTATAAGATATTGTCCTAATTGACCTAGGATGACATTTCTAATATTTCTATGGAGAAATACTACTCAGAAGCACCATAGTAAAGTTCAGGAAAACAATGGGAAAGTACAAAGATGCCAGGTGACATACTAAACCAGGATTTATCAAATCACCTGAGTTCTTCATGAGTCAGTGTATTACTTTATTTGTTATGCTACATGAATTGTAGTTACAGAGGCTCTAATCTCTCTAAATCTCAGAGAGATGTCAGAAGAGGCTCTGGCTTCTAAATGTTTTACTTAGATTTATGGCTATCTAAGGATATATTAGACTACTACATATTAGAATATTGGGAAAAGATTTTGGTTATTTAGTTTTCTGTCTCTTTCCTTAAATATTTTTTATTCCTTTTCAGGCAAGGTAAATACATTTAAACATAGGAACTGGGTTAATCTAGAGTACCAAACATACAGAACTAATTACTGGGTGTCTGCAGCACTGGGTGTCTACAGAAATCTTTCAGTTTCTCAGAAAGAATGACCATAACTAGAAATATTTTATTCTTCCAGGAAATAACTAGTTCTGCATTATTGGATTCCAGCTGTGACTCAGGCAGGGAGGACAGGGCAGGAAACTGTCAAAATTTGCTATAAATCTGCTATACGTTTCTCCTAATTTTCTATATCCAAAGGCAATGGGAATGACTGATAGCAACAACTGAACTACTGGTGCAATGTTTTGGGAGCCTCCTTTAAAGAATAACCCTTTTTCCTCCTAATCAGAGAAGCTCATTGTGAGTCCAATATTTCATTCAGACCTTCTGAAAGAAACATTTGCACAGTTTGAAAACATGGTAATATATTTTTCATGTCAACTGTAGTGAATAGCATACATGGAGGTCTAATCTTAAAATAGAGGATACGGTCACTTGTTGAGCACATGAGACAACCTTGTTTACACCAAAAATCTTTGAACAAAATGCTTTTGAACTTTGGGGGACTGAGATTCAGATGCAAGCATTGTGGCTCTGGCCCATATTGGATATTAATGAAATATGAGGTTAGAGGAGACTAAACTGTATATCAGTAATTCTCAGCCAGGGTACCAGGGCACTTAGAGATCATTTGACGGATGGTGGAGAAGGTGTGAGGATATAAATGAAGTGTGGGGAGATAAACAGATAAAGGCAGGCCTAGGCTTTCCCTGCCTGCCTGCTCCCCCACCTCCATGGCCCTGCCCCTCTGCAAGGAGGTAAGCACTGTAGTAAATAAACTAATTTTTGAAATGAGGTGTCACTCAGTTCACAAAAGATATGGAAGAGTTCCTTCAATCTCAAAAGGTTGAGAACCACTGCTCTGTGTAAATCAGTAGGTAACTTGGAGTAGGAAACATAGTCTATAGTATATAATTATTAGAGCTAGCCAAAAATTCTCTATAAAAAGTTCTTTAATTAAGCAGTTTGGGGTGGGGGAAAGGAAGCATCTGGGCTACCTGCTCTCAGTCAGGACCAGAAAAAAAGTCACTTCAAATTCACTTCTGTAAGAGGAGCAGTAGCTCAGGGCCCTTATTATCCCGATGGGTTGGGTTCCCCAGTCAGACTACATCTCCCACTTGTCTTTCTATGGCACCCCTGCTCTTTTCTGACCAGTTCTATTAGTTACTATTGGCCTTTCTCTTTTTTACCAAATCAAGTACCACCCTGATCAGCAATGAATGAAGTACATTACTGTCTGAAGTTATTAGATGGATTTGTGCAATAAATGTGATCTTCAACCGGCTGGTGTCTCAAACAAAATTCCACCACCAACCATAGGGGGCCTCCAGGTCAAACTTGAACTAAATTAGGGAGATGATGTAAGGAAGTCTTAACTGATCAGGCACATGCTGTTTCTGAACTATGGACTAACAGCAATCTTGCGTCCTTTGGCCCTCACATTTCAACAGTTTTTAATGAGCATTACAGTCACAGATTCCCCTTCCCTTCCCTAAAAGTTTTAAATAGTGAGTAGTACTGGCAAATACTCTACTTTACTTCACATGTTCGTCAAGAGGTTTGCTAAGGCTAATGAGAACTCCAAGTTAACTTTGCCCACTTTTGAGTGTGGGGAAATTAGGTCTGATTGCAGTTTTACTTTGTGAACTGACTTCAGCAGTGAGCATGTGTATGTGCATGTGAGAACTATAATTATCATGCTGATGATGTAGGTTTGTTTTTTTTTAATGAGAAGAACAGCTGGGTAAATTTCTTTTTTCCCCATAAGGTAATAAGATGCTATTAGATGTATGAGATGCATCTCCAATGTAATCTTAATGAAATAATAGTATTTTTCTTCAGCAATAAAATTCATGCTAAAATATTTTCACTTGCCAATCAAAGCAAGAGAAAATAAAATAAGGAGCCTACAGAAAAACAAGCTTCTCCAGTTTTTCTTGGATCTTATGGAAGGATGTAACTTTTAAAACTGCAGCTCTGCTACCTCATTTATCAGATTCATTCCTCCAATGTTTTCCATTTCCTTTAGTTGAAAACCATTAACATTTTGGTATTTAATATTAAGCCTCATCTCAGTTTCTTGTTTACCCAAGACATTTAGTGCAAATGAAAGAATTTCAGTCTCCATTTTTTGTAGATCCTCATATTTTCTTAGGATATACACTTTCTGGGCACATCTACACATGCAATTAATGTGCATGAATAAACTCCAGAGCTTATTGCTCCTGGGTGTGCTGTTTGACCATGTTCCTGGGAGCAAAAGACTCCAGAGAATATTGCTCTGGAGTTTATTTGTGCACAGCACATGGAGCCTAGTTGGAGCAGCCTGGGTTGGCAGCAGGGGACTATGGGTGTCAACCTGCCAGCCCAGGGCTGCTCTGATGGGGCTCCTCATGCTGTGGAGCAGCTGGCTGGGCCAGTGCAAGGTTGCCTGCTGGTTAGCCCTGCACTGAAGCACCCTTGTGCCCCAAACAGCCTCAACACTGTCTACACGTGTGCTTAGGCACATGAAACAATGGCGCCTCAGGGTAGTATTTGTGTTTAGCCAGACTATCCTGCAATGGAGTTTGTTAGTCTAATAGGGTTGGACATATAGACAGTGACATTTTATTGTGGAGCTAATTTTCAGCTCCTCAGTAAACATCTTGCTTAGACGTGTCCTCTTAGTTTTGTTTAGCAGTACCAAACTAACACTACAACCATTAGCAGTTAATTCCTAAAAATATAAAACAGTGACTTATAAATGGTATCAGGTAGAAAGCAGTGGAGGCTGTAGTTCTTTGTTTAACCACATCTTAGGTACATCAGCATTGTAAGCTTCCTTTTTCCCATCAACCCTTTCTGAGATGAACATTTTCTAAAGGTGAGTTCACTTCCCATACTCATTTAGTTTCCCTAAGATAGCCAACAAAGGTGCTAATTGTGCTATGAACATTTAGTTGTGAGGATCTGTGCTAAAACTGTCAAATTATTTCAGTTTTTTTAAATCCAACAATTTAAAAAATACTTCATGCTTTTATTAAAGGCATAGATCTTATAGACAATAGCACAGGGCAGATGGATGATGAGAGTTGTTCTGTGCAACAGTGAACCAATGGTAAAATAGAAATGGACTGTCAGATACTAGTGACTTACCTAACATTTAGTTTATGATAATCATGACCAGTTACTACTAACCTGGACTGGATTTGATTCAGTAACCTAGAAATTATAGACTCTGTATTCAAATCATAATTTTTGTTTATATCATGGAGAGACAAATTTGAGGGCCCTGGGATTGCCAAGTAGAAATACAAAACCAGTGTGGCTGTTAAACTCTTCTAGGATACTGTTCTAAGGGCTAAGGCTTTAATTTGCAATTTAGGAACCCTGGGTTTGACTTTTTAGCTAAAGCATTTAATCCTCCTGTGCCTTAGATTGGTTTTTGTTTTGTTTTGGTTTAAATACCTCTCTTGTTTTTTCTAGATAAACTTTCAGATATGAACCATTTTTGAATACTCTCAAAAAAACTACCAGAAAGACGTAATCCTAAAATGCAAGATATTAATGTCAATATAAAATGGTATATTATACTTTAAAATGCTGCAATGAAACTTTTAATGTAACCATTGCTTTCACAATTTTAGCTCTGTGGAGGACAGCATAGTTTGCATTCTTATAATATGCTGAGAATTTCCCATATTTTGTCTTTGTTTATACTCTTCCATGCTTTCAGTGGTTGCTACTTAGCTAAAGCTTCAGGAAAATTGTTGACGCTGTCTTGAATCTGTTTGCATTTTCATTTCAGATTTTTCCACAGCTCCCCCTCTAAATAATTTTGAAGTTGTACTTCATTCACATAAGTTCCCTCTTTTTAAACAGCCAAAAAAATTAATACAGGTGCAAAATTGGATGCAAAAGTCAGTACAAAACATATAACACTAGATGGCACCAACACATAGTTAAAACTAAAGGAAAAAATTCTCTGAATGTTTTTATTTTAATAGGACACCTTAGAAGCAATGATTTCTTAAGTCAGTATACAAAGAGTCTAGTGTGAAGACTGTCTGTCTTTTAAGACTGCAGCAAGCAGTGCCAGTGGAAGCATAAAGATTTTAACATTTTGGAACTCCTGCTTGCAGATTGTCTGTGCTGAGGCCAATACCCCACTTCCCTCCCCCCTTATCAGATTTCACGTTGTCTGTCTTGGGTGATTATTGCTCAAGGTCACCAGCAGCAGCAACGTGGCTGCTGTTGGCAAACTCTGAAATGAAAACACTTGGGCCGTGCATTCAGATTCCACAAGAACCTGAACTAATTTGAAAATGTTTCTTCGGTGAAGCCTTCCAATGAAAATCTGCTCAATGTAGTTTAAGTGATAAAATAAATATTAATTGAATAAGGTAAACTTAACGCATCTCCCCCTTTCACTCTGCTTTTTAAATAACTCAATCAGAAACATATGAAACTAATCAACTCAATGATCCAGTCAGCACAGCAGTATATACTCACCTCAAAAGCATTCCTTGTTTCCCATGTGTTTACAAATGTATTCCCCTTGCTATCTATCTATGCCTGCTTTTTGTTTTGTTTAGTTTGTGGTCTGATCTTTCCAGGTGTCTGCACATCAGCTAGTGAGATGTTTTCCTGAAATCCTATTGAAGTTAATGGGAGCTAATGAATCAGAATTAAACCATTCATTTTTAAATGGCAAGGGGCAGGAACAGGGGCTTTGGCCGTGTATAGACATTCCATCTCTCCTGGGAGAGTCACTGCTCTCCCAGGAGAAATTGTGAGTGTACAGATGTTCAGGCTTTTTCTTCTATGGTAACAATGGCTGCTCCAGCAGAAAAATAACCTGGAAACAACATCTAGCATGCTCCCCACTCCTAGGGAGGCAGTAGTCACGTGTGTGTGTGTGTGTGTGCATGCATATATGTGAATACACACACATTGCACTGCATTCCTTGCTCAGGACTAGAAGTATCTACTACCAGTTTCTCCTTTTATCTTGCGTAGCTTTGACTTGTGGATTTCTTTGTTCTGGAGATCCTGAGTTTGAATCATGAATGACAACTGTCGTGTGCATGACTACTTCCCACAAGAGAAATCTGTGGCAGAGCCAGAAATACAATAAAGATCTCTCTGCTTCTAGTTCTATCCTTTCTGTCTAAAACTACTGTTTTCTTCCTGATAAAATCTTGATTTTTTTTAAAGGCTTAGGAATGAGGTTTAATAAGCCAGAATCATTTGAGGGGGAGGGGGTTAAGGCTATGTATATACATTTTCATTAGTAAGAATGATATCCTTGCCATGATGCAACCATTGGTGTTTTTGAACTGTGCCTAATTTTCAGGAAGCTTCAACATGAAGTCTGGTTGTTCTAGACTACAAATAATTACCATTTTTTACTAATGTGGCAAGAAGACTTGAACTATCCTAGTTCTTCCACAGCAAAGTTCAAACACATTACTAGTTACAGCTATGACTATCCATATCAGATACAGGACTTTCTCCAGGGCTACTGTTGTTGCATATTTTTTCCAATCTAAATAAAATTCTTTATAAAAGAATGAGACAGCTGGGTTTTTATCCAAGCTGCAAATTCAGAGATACTGTCTCTGAAAAGATGGCTTGCACAATTATATTAAATAACCCAATATTTTTATTTATTTTGCAGTTTTCTATACAATTAAACCATATAATCTTCTGCACAACAGTAGTTATTGCAATAGCACCCAAAATGTGCTCTGTGCAGGGCATGAGAAGACCTGGTTCCAAAACTTCCAAGAAGTTTTTCTTCAAAAGGAAGGTGCTAGAAGGCTTCCTTAATCAACTTATCTTATAGTGCATCCACAACAATAAATCATGTAGAGTCACAGCTTTTTGTAGGGAAGAAAGGTAGTGTTGACAGAATACAAGCATAAAAAGCACTGTGCATATGCATGCACTAATACTAATGGAAACTGGACATTGCTAGGTGTTATTTTAATAGCAATTTTTTTCTTTTGAAAAATGTCTTGGAAGAGGCCTGTCCTCAACAAATGCCTAGAATTCTCTTGATTGAAATCTCTTGTGATTCTGCTCCACGCACAGAGGAAGGACTGGAATTGGTTCATCTGCACAAGTTCTGTAGATTCCTCATATGGCAAAAAAGAGCTCATTACTAAGGTATGAGAGGAAACAAGAGCTTGTAGTTTTTGCTGGGAGCCAGGAGTGTTTGGGATGTAATCTTAGATGTTTCATTCTGTACCCTCGACAAGTCACTTTGACCCATTTGATCTTCCTTTTGATTTCACAACTGCTTTACATATTTTACCACTGACTTCAGTAGTTACTCCTGATTTATGCCAATGTAATAGAAATTGGAATTGACCACACATTGTTCATATGCAAAATTAGAATATTTAATTCTAGAGTTAGGTTTGGATTAAAAGCTTTCATCTAAACACCTCAAACTGTTGGTACAAATCTGAACTCTGCAGAAGACATCTTCCAGTAGGAATGACTTGCCTGTTTGCTGATCTTTTCAGGACATTTTGCAGATGTAAAACTATATATACCAGATGAACAGTACTAGGTAAAATTATCAGTTACTGAAAAGCACCTGTAATCAACATTGTTTTCTTTTTTAACTGATTTTAGTGATCTGCTCTGAAAACAAGTTGTTTGCTGTGGATTTGCCTCAGCAGACTTGGCATCCATGCACACCATAGCAGGGATTGTGGCCTCTCTCAATGACTAGGTTATGTCATGTTTATAGTTTTAGATGTTAATATATAGAATAAATCATAGCTTCTGAAGTAAAGACCTATAAATACTATACATTGAGGGGTTTTAATGACATCATAATAAAACCATAAGAGCAAAGCTCAAGATCTTTCTGTTCTCATCAGAACCTCATATGATTATAGCTTTCTCCATAGCCTTTTCCACTTTCATTTTTTTTATAATACATAGTTCCGGTTTGTAATTTTAGTGGCAAACTGTTTTCTAACAGGGAAATATAATTCAGTGAGTAAAAATTGTAACTCCATCAAAATTTGTTTTTTATAGAGTCTCAAATAATCACAGTCAGGTGCAACTCAAATGTAGTTGAATGTGACAGCTGAGAATTAGTGCCCAGCATGGGTTACTTACGTGATCCAATCCTGTGGACTTCAGTGAGAGTTTGGGATAGGAAAAAAAAGGCAAGTGTAAGGGTTTTTTTGTTTTGTCAAATCCAGCCTCCACCTCTCCTATTCCAGCAATGGAACTGGCAGGATTCTACTCTGCAAAAAAAAAAGAAAAGTAGATTGGATTTAGGAGGCTTTATGAAGCAGTGTACTTGTCTTGCATGGCAGAGTAGGATCTCTTCACACACACAGAGCGTATCTACATGAGTGCATTAGTCTAATGTGCAGTAAAGCATTACCATCTATACATGTGCAGCAATTACTGTGCAGTAGATTAATTTAAAGCATTGTTTGCTAGTACCTACAGATCCAGGTACTAGAAAAATGGCATTTTAATGTGCTGAAGCGCATGTGTAGATGTTGACTGGGAGCCAATTTCTCCCAATCAGCTCAGGCAGCAGCGGGCCACAACTGCCTGCCTAAGCCCTGGAGGGTGGGGGGAGCTGTCCTGGCTGTGGGGGTAGCTCCCTCACAGCTGTGTGAAGATCTTAGCTGGCCCTGAGCCCTGCAGGGTTGGGGGAGCTGTTCTGGCTCTACATAGCTGAGAGGAAGCTGCCTCCAGAGCTGGGACAGTTCCCCCCAGCCCTCCTGGGACTTGGGGATGACCCTGATCTCCACGTATTCGGGAAGGAGCTGCCCCTGGAGCCCAGGCCTAACCCCCTTGCAGCCCAGGGCTACCTCTGGAAGCCCCTGGCTGCTGCAGGGGGGGCAGAGCAGGGCAGGAGTAACCCTGGACTAGGCTGCTCCTGTTAGCCTCAGTTTGCTCCCAATGCAGTAATATGTGCAGCTGCACACTCAGGCACAGTTCAATGCACTTGCATTTTCTGTGCAGGATGTTGGCTAACTGGATTCCATCTTTAATCACCATATCAAAATATTTACAGCTCTAAGTCATCATAAATACAAAGTGTTTATAAAATTACAGATGACTGACCCATACACCCAGCTGAAGTTTCTAGTATTTATTTTAAAGAAATAATTTTGAAGAATGTTCCTGATTATGCTGCATAAAATTTTTCTACTTTTAGTTCTAGCTGTCCTTGTCAAATTTGCTAACATGCCTTGAATTTTCTAACCTTGGAATGTGCTAACAAGTCTTGAAACAACCATTTGATTCTTCACCCTGGAACTGAACTTCTGAAGTGTTATGACTAATGAATTTTACCTCTCCAGAACCTTGATTAGCCAACTTCCAAGTACTGTGTTCTGAGTTACTGGGAGTCTTAAGTTTAATGTTCTCAGAAACAAGCAAGACAATAAAGGAGGAAAGACCTCCTGGGCATGTCTACATGTGCATTAATACACTGTAATTACAGCACATAACGTTTAGTATCTGTAATAATAGGTACTAAATGCACCATAATCGGTGCTACTGCATCACCGGCTGTGATGTGCTACTGTGCAGTAGAATTAGTCTACTGTGCTTTTAATGTCTCACATAGATGTGCCCACTGATTCCTGTATTCTATTCTATGTCCAGTACCTTTTCTGGGGCTTTTATTTATCTCTTACCAATATAAAGAGAAAACAGTTTTAATGGATACATCTCAAAGAATCACCCAAATTTCAATACCATTGAGGTCAAAACTTAGCTCTGATTTGTCTTTGGACTTGACCTCAAATTCTATTCTGCATGTGTTCTGGAGTCAAATATGTACATTGCCTCTCTGGTATATTTATAGCAGAAATGTGGAAGTGAAGAAGAGTAGGCTTGTTAGCTAGATATTAAGGTCTGATTTTTCAGGTCCGTGGCTGAAAAACAGCCATGTGCTTATGTTGCAAGCAAACCAAGCTGTGGCCATGAAAGCAAATGATTGAGTTCAGTTCCAGCCTTGCAATTCTGATGCATAATACAGACAGTTAAAGTCATTTTGCTTGTAGAAGCAGTACTGGTTCCAGTGGTGCATTCCACATTTAAACTGAAGAAATGTTGAAGGTATCACTAATTCAAGCAATATGGAAATTAGGTTTATAAATATGATTTGCATTTGTTTTTCCCTAATACACATAAGAAAATCTCCTCCCACTGAAAAAATCTTTCCTAGTCTCGTGGACACCAATTTCCCCAATTTGACATTGTCTCTTTAATATCTGCTGTCATACGTCCTTTGTGATTTCTGATTTGGAAAGGTGAAAAGCAGCCTTTTTAATCCTATGTAATTTAAAAAAAGAATAATTGTTTCTCAGGAAGATTTTTAAAAAATCATTGTTGTCTGTTGGCTTTTGTATTAACATTTGTTTCAAAGGATACTTGAAAGAAAACTTAGTTCAAAAGCTGTGTGCACCACTGTCAAAACAGGTTACGAATCCTAGGTTTGAAATAGAACATAAGAGCAACAATACTCAGACTGCCAGAGAACTGCTTTTGTTACTAAAACTCCCATTTTGAGTCCTGCAGGTCTCTCTTCTCTTTCACAAGGTTCAGAACTGAGACTAGTTGAGATGTGGTGGGAGGATCTGTGAGGCAGAAGTGATTCTATTATCATGGAAGAGTAGCAAACCACCCATTTCATGGCAGTTAGAAATGTTTCAGGGGCTGAACATTTTCTTTCTTTCTCTGCCTTGCCTTTCCTTGCTGGAATTATGTTAGCTTCTAACCAAAGCAAAGCCCTATTGTTTCAGACATTGTACAAACATGTAGTGAGAGAGATTCTGGCATAAAGATCTTAGATCTAAAGACCAATCAACAAGTGAAGGGGAAAATGTTAATATTGTATAAAGAATGGTGACCAGGTTCAGATGAGTAAACTCAAATTATGTTCTATGGGACAAATTATATGCCCTTTATATTCTATAAGAGGATCTGAAGGGTGGTAAACCTGCTGTAATTCTAATTGGAAAGCTGGGGTATGGTATGTAGGGATGACCTGGAAAACAGACTGTGGGCTATAGGGGTCCATCCATGGCACTGAAATACCATAAATAATGTTTTTAGATCATTGTTGGAGTGAAACTGATGGAACCTCCATTGATTTGAATGCAGTTATTCTGAATTCACATTGGTGTGAGAAGAGATGCAGGGCCAGATTAATTAAAAGCCAGTACTGGAAGTGTTCTATTTGCTGCTATTTATTATAGCAAGAAAATGTCTAGGAAATGCACTTCAGGAACTAACTTTTCATGAATAGGTGGGCTACACTGCATATGGCTTTTTGCCTGCACTGCAGCATTCAGTTTACTATAAACATTGTCTTATACAAAAACCACTTGGCTGATTGCTTTGTCTGAAATAATCACTGAGGTTTAAGATAATATGAAATCCAGATGTAAATAACTGGTTTTTTTCCCCGAAACAAGCTCCAACCTGAGGTTTCTTCCCCCAACTGAACCTACTTTCAGTTTAGCCCATCTCTGAACGCACTGCCAATATAATATGCCCAGACCAGAACCTTTATGAGAAACTCCTTTGCTTCTCTTCAAACTTTAGTGTTTTGAATCAAACAAAACCTGTATACACAGCCACACGAACTTTGGATTTGGTTTTGTAAAACCCAACTTGGGCATTGAGGCTTTGCAAAATGCAATTGTCTTCCCTTCATGACTCCATTTTTGCCTCTGCTGAATCTGATTCAGTAATGCCCTACTTGCCATATTTTTATTACCTAAGTACTAGATAAATTATCATGGTACCAAGTTCAGCAACATATCTTTAAAAAAATCACGCTGTACGTGTATTGTTTTACTCTTATGGGAAGAAAAAGTCCCCTTAGTTGCAAGTGTCAAAATAGTCTAAGATTAGGTCAACTGGAAAAGCTGAAGTATGGAGCACTCCTGTTTCAAATCACAAACCTGTAAGTAACATTCAGTGAGGAAATAACAAATTCAAGTCCACATACCACAGAGTGAGACAATAACGTGTATTCCTCTGCAAGAGGACATTCCACTGTTAGTCAGTTTTTCTGCACTGTGCAGGAAGTCAGGATAGAGGGATCTGCAGTTCATTTAGGAAGCACTGACCTTTAATACTGAATCACTAGATTAAAAATCCTAAAAAACAAACAAACAAAAAAAGGTATTCCAAAAAGTAAATGCTTATCTTTGTGAAAATATTTTAATGTTGTTAAGGTGGCTATCTATCTACCTATACAGGAGGTCGAGCTTGCAGCAGGCAGTGCAAGCCTGCAGTGGGCAGTGCACACCCGCCCTGCGGACAGACCTGGGGTGGGGTCCCTCCTGTAGTACAAATACATTAGATTTTAGACATAAGGCTTAAAATTAGACATGATGCTTTATTTTTGCAATATGCTTCTGTATTCAACATGGCTTGCTAACAGCTTCTGCATATAGGTTAAAGACAGCTTTACACATAGAGTTTCACAATCGCACCTGTTCAATGACCTAAAATTACACGAAGATAAGGGGTTACTAAAGGACATTGAGTTTACCACAGCTTCCCCAACACGCATGCGCCTTCATCTATCCCATAATAAGTTGAGTCTAACTTAAAAGGCCCTGACATCCTGTGGAAACTTAGACGTAACGGTAAAATTGTGAAACTGCCAATAGTTGTAAGACACGCTACAGCTCTTTGTTTAGGTAAGCTATAAAAGACCCTCAGACAAAGACTGGGGGTTGACTCTGCTTTGGGTTACTTAACCCCTTTGTCGACCGATTGTGCAATCAATAAACTTATAATGGACTCAGCCTGAGTGTGACTCCCTCCTTGAGGTATTTGGGAAAGGCCTCCAGGGGCACGAAACTAGCAATTTGTGCAACACTGATAATTGCACCCCCCATCACAGTGGCTGGAGAAAATGGGTGATGGGCAAAATGCTGCTCTCTATTATACCTAAGTGCCTGTTCCTATCCCTCTCCCTAAGTGGGACTGTAGGTGGGTAGGTGTCACTTAGAGTAGCCTCCCAGATGCTCTATGGCCTTGACAACAGAGAAAATCTGTATGGATATGACCTAGAGAAGAGTTTAAACTTAGTTCAACAGGTACAATCTCCATATGGCTTCTCTTGTTCTAGTGAAAGTATGCATTATTTTTCATTAGTGTAAATCAGTTGGGAAGAAGTTCAGATTAAACCAAAATAACCTGCTCTGAGAGTGAGTGCCTGCAGAAAAGCTTGCAACACTAAGTATATCAATTAAGAAAGCAACAAAACAGCTTAAATTAAACTGGTGCCACTCTCCTGCATGTACAAGGCATAAGTTGCTAAACCACTCCGTGATCAGTGATATGTGTAGACAAGGTAAAGCCACTTCTGCCAGGCCAGCATTTCCAGACCTTCACCAAGAGCAACCTGGCCTGCTTGTCTGTGGCATGCTCTTTGCAGGCAGAATTATGATTTTTGCTTCCCAAGACATTAGAGGAGCCCTGCAGGAAGGGGTGTGGAACAGCATTTTCACAGGTACTCCAAAAGCCCTAGTGCTCACTCACCAATGGGTTTCCCTTTTGTTGGACTCAAGGCCTGCTCTACTTAGCTGAGCTGACTTGGATGGATTTTGAGAAAGCAAGCGTGGAGAGGGAAATTCACAATTGGCGTATGAACCGGACAAAACTGCAGCAACACAGTGAAATCTGCCTGAGCCCCTGAACTGGCAGGGTGGTGGAAGGTGAACAAGGTGCTGGGTAAGATGTGGCAGCAAATCCTGTACTAATGACCTGTGGCAAGGTCTCCTGGGAAGAAACAGGGCCACTGGCACTGGCAGTGGAAAAACAGTGTCTGCTGCCACTTGTTGGAGGCTCAGAGCCAGCTTGGATCTGGAGACCAAGTCTAGAGAGCAGCATGAATGTGTAGCGTGGGAGCTCATAGTAGTGTGAACAGGAAGGTCAGCCAGAACCCAAAAGGAAGGAGGCCACTGAGGAATTACTGAGAGACTGAGCAGTGCAGAGGCACAGTGTCCATTGTATCTCATCTGGCTGGGTGGCACATAAGAGCAACTTGCTGCAGCTATTAAGAGGAATGCAAGATACAGGATGATTGAAAGCACTAGCTGAGAACAAGTTCAGGGCCAGCTGCGACCCGAAAGAGAAGAGCCAGGCTAGCACTGGGATGACGGTGGTGGGTACCATCTGCATCAGGGACGTGGACTGGCACTCGGAGTGTGCATCAGAATAGTGTTGGTCCTGGGGCAGCCTGTATTCTGAGTCAGCCTATTGAGGATCACAGTGGCTGTTAGTGATAAAGATAAATGTCTGTATCTGGTAACGAGGGATCTATTTTGTAGCTGTGTTGGTCTGAGACAAAGAAAAATACAAAATTCCTGAGCCTGAAGAAGGGTGCGTGTGCCCAAAAGCTTGCAAAGAAATAAATGTTGTTGCTATTTTTTAGTTGGTCTAATAAAAGGTATCACCTCTGAACCAAGAGTTTTAGAGTTTTGTATTTCTCTATCTGGTAATGGCACCAGAGCAACTCCTGGATGAATTCCTGCTTCCCTAAAGGCAGAGGGATCAGTATGTACCTCAAGGCAAAGAAAAAGAATCTGGAACCCACTGCTAACAAGAGGAGTTCCTATTTGATAGCTAAAAGTAGTCCCTTTGTCACTAGACTTGGATGCAGCTAGTAGCTAGTTTGCAAAGAGCTCAACTTTAACAGCTGCTTTGTTCCTAAGAAATAAAACTTTAGGGACAGTAATTCTGTGACAACTGCAGCATACAATGATTATGGCTTTTATGGTTTTCTGAAGTTGTTGTAAGCATTGTGTATTAACCCAACAAGCAGAATGGGACCCAGTGGCATAGCAGGAGGTGCAGATGTACAATCAATTTGTCCCATTAATGTCTGCATGATGCTGTCTCCACAGGTTTGAAAGGCTTTCCATAGCCTGGCACCTTTTAAACTACCCAGTTAAGAGGATTCGCTATTGTTGTCAATATATGCATCTTGCAAGAATAGACAACAAACAGTAGGTAGAGAGGCTGCTTCCAACAGGGGCAGCCTTTCAGAGTAGCTTTGATCTTATGTTTTGGCAGGGAATGGCTGCTCCTTTAGCTTTTGAAAAGAGCTGATGCCTGGTGGGATCTACATTTCTGTTAATGTTTGTGTGCAGCTGTTTGGGATCTAGAGGAAAAAAGAGTGCTTCATCTGATGGGGAGCTTGTTTCAACCCCCATGCCTTCTTTTGAAGAGGAGACTGAATGAAACTGATTTCTAACAACCAAACTCAGGTAGAGGCCTTTGGAGAGGCAGACATGCATGAATTTGTTGGGTGGCAGACACCAGAGAGACTCTACAGGCACATCTATGTTACCTCCATGGTATGTCCAGAAGTGTTGCCACAAAGCCTGAGTGCCAGCTCTAAATGTATCAAATCCTGGTAATGGGACAGACTAGCTGCCTTGGAACAGTCCTGAGTGCATGCCAATAAAAATACCTGCAACAGAGAGCCCAAAGGCAGTACGGAAGTGTCTGCTCAAGGCTAGTCGACTGCAACTATATTAGATCATGTCTGGGAACTGGTACACACAGGGTATGTCTACATGTTCATGAATGTGCTTTTGCTAATAAGAATTACATTTAGTACCTTTGGGCATTTATACATGTGGTCTGGGAGTGGCAGGGAGCTTTAGTGAGAGTGGGTCCAAGAGCCACTCTAACTAAAGTGCTCAGAGCATCTTGTGTATCAGCATCCCCGCATTTCAATATGGTGGCGGGGCACTTTGTCTAAAGCTCGTCAAATGAGCTTAGATAACCCCCCCCACCCCCCCTTTTGAAGCATGGGGACCCTGATACATAAGATGTGGGAGGCTGCTGCAGTGTGGTAATTGTCAATGTGCCAGAATTACAGCAAGTCAGAGCAACTTCCCTGTTCGTGTATAGGTCCCCTCCATTGTGAGGTACTAGAAAAAGGCACATTAGCCTATTTTAGGGTGCATTAGGGAAAGTTCATAGTTTGTGATGCTGTAATGCATGTTAAAATAGGATAATGCGCATTAAGGCACATGTGTAGACACGCTCAAAGAGGAGGAATGAGTGGGCAGGGGTGCTCCTTGGACATACTTCAGGCATGAGATGGATGGCTATAGATGTGTTCTACGAGGAAGGGCTGCCTGGAAAACAAGAACTTAATTACACAACACAATTCTTGGCTTTTGAAATTTGTCATTCTGTGTTGAAACAAATCTGATTTTTTGAAATTTCTCATGAAAATGAGAACAAGGGACCTGCCCTTGAGTAGCCTAGCAATTAAAACTCACTTTAGTGGTGAGGAGGGCTCGGAGATTACTCACCCAGAGTGGAGAGGATGGCTGTCCTGCCTAACTCAGAACAAACTGACACTTTCTGATGAATAAGAAAAAAACATTTGATCAACAACATTTCAGACTATCTCTAGTCCTTGGCCATATTCTCCACCACACTTGCTAGTTGTGTCACTACTTACACCTGCATAAAATGTGTGTAAACCCTAACCAATCACAATGTTAGAGATACAGCACAAGTTTACACAGGTGTAGCTGATGATACACCATCCAAGAAAGTAGAGTTTATGGTCCAGCCATTCAGCAG
>NW_005841904.1:1995336-1995891 GCF_000455745.1 Alligator sinensis
GCGGGAACAAAAAGCCAACGAGTGAAGGAGGGGTATATAAAAAGCTAAACTTATCGAATTGTTGTGTTAAAATCGACAATAATGGTAAATTGATAAAAGCTTTAGCAGATGACATGGAAAAGGTAACACATGTTCCGGTCCAAACTTAGAAAGGGTAAAGCTTTGATTAGTTTTCGAACTGGCTACCCCAGCTTGAATGGTTGAAGGGGGGTGTAGCATGTTTTATTCTACTAATATCGGCGTTGGCTCTGCTTCCTTATATACTACCCTGCATGATGTCCATTGTAAAACAAACTGCTCAAAATGTCACCAATCATAAAATGCTTATACGTTACCAGGCGCTAGCCCTCACTGAAGATCATCAAAATCTGTAGAGATAGAAAGCATCTTTGAGGGGGGAGATTGTAGTACAAATACATTAGATTTTAGACATAAGGCTTAAAATTAGACATGATGCTTTATTTTTGCAATATGCTTCTGTATTCAACATGGCTTGCTAACAGCTTCTGCATATACGTTAAAGACAGCTTTACACATAGAGTTTCACAATCGCAC
>NW_005841904.1:1995956-2005276 GCF_000455745.1 Alligator sinensis
TCTTTGTTTAGGTAAGCTATAAAAGACCCTCAGACAAAGACTGGGGGTCTACTCTGCTTTGGGTTACTTAACCCCTTTGTCGACCGATTGTGCAATCAATAAACTTATAATGGACTCAGCCTGAGTGTGACTCCCTCCTTGAGGTATTTGGGAAAGGCCTCCAGGGGCACGAAACTAGCAATTTGTGCAACACTCCTGCCCCCTGGGAGTGTGCAGAGGCAGGGAGCAGCCCCGCCCCCTGACTGGGCCTGTAGTGGGCATCCTGTCCCCTCACTCCTGCCCCGTGCACAGATCTGGGGGGTGCAAGTTCCCACTGCCCCCTGGGAGTGCACACAGTGGTGGGGAGCTAGCTCCTGCCCCCTGGATGAACCGCCCATGGCCCTTTCCTGCTCCCTGCCGGGGCCCTGAGGCCATGCATTGTGGCCCCAGGCCCTAAGCACCAGGCATTGCCCAGCTGGGCAGCAGCTCCAGCCCCAGCCCTGCCCAACTTCCTCCATCCCTATGGGGGCTTCAATCCCCCCACCTCAATTTACCCTCAGGAGCTGCTTGCCAGGCTGCTTGATCACCCTCCTCCCACTCCTTCCCAGACCCCTGCAGACTGGAACTCTGCCAGCCTGCAGAGGGCTCCTCACAGAACTGCAGAATCCGCGGGTTTCTCCAGCAAAAGGAGAAATCTGCATTTGCCTCCGGTAAAAGGTAAAACCCGCAGTTTACTCTGTTTTTCCATGGGAAATGGAAAACTCGGATCCCTGCTGTTAAGTGATGAGAATTGAAGAAAGCAGGTACGGGCAGAAGAGTTTTATGGTTAAATGTAATCATTAGCATATGAATGAATCAACTAGCTATTATCTATCTCCACTTTGGCCTTAATCCAGTTGCTAAACAGGAGGTAAATTTAGGGTACAAGCATGGCATAAAGCAGTACTGTGCTGACACTCCACACCAGCTCTGCATGTGGTAGCTCCTGAATCTGCAGTAGTATAGCAAGCAAGCTGAGTTCATTGGCCCGTGTGCAGTTCTGTGTCTGGTTTTGCAGCTAGAACATGCAGAGCAAACATGCTCCCACCTGGGCTTTCAAGCAAAGAAGGGAATTGCTCTTGGGCTTTCTGCATCCCAGGGGAGTGTTCTAACCACTGGGTCAGTAATTAAAAAGAGATAGTTCTGCTCTTCTAATTTTGTGAGTTTGCACTGTAGTTTCCTTGTCTTTTACTACAAATACTTGGAAATGATACAGATGAGAAATGTCAGGACAGTTCATTTTGATGTTTTTGAAATGTTGTTTGATATGAAGAGACATTTTTTCTTTTTTTTTTTGTGAGGAAAAAACTAAACAATTATTTTGAGTCAATCAGACTTGCTCTTTTTGGCTGAACTGAATAATCAATTATTTACACAGCCCTACTTGGCACAACTTTCTTCATACTCTTTTGCAGAAGAGCTGGCTTCTTGAAGCTGTTGGAGGGGTTTAGCTAAGTGTGTTTGTGTCTCTGGTCTTTGCTTGAAGATGCTTTAAGTTTGGGAGGAGTCATTGTTTCTTAAAACTGAATTGGCTTTTGATCCATTAAGTTAGGCATTGAAATTTTGCAAGGGAATCTTCCTGTGTAAATTGTAACTATTTTTTTGAATTTTAATTAGATGAAAAAAGTTCATATTGTCATGACCCAATGATTGTGTGTGCGCTTCGGCACTGCAGAATTATTTCCCACCACACGGAGCTTTCTTTGCACGGTGCAATTCTCAGCTGCAGAGAGAAAACCCCGGTGCAAAGGAGTTCCCGCCACCCATATGTAAATTTGTTTCCCACTATTGGCTGTTTCTAAATTATTCCCACGTGGCGGCTAGCGATTGGCTTGCTAGTCATATAAGAGGTTTGAGCAGTTTCCGCCCAAGTTGTAGAGGACTCCACAACCATCTCATGGGGACTCTGAGCACGCGGCAGAGTAATAGAAACTTTGTGTGTGTCTCAGAGGAGTTCAGTGGCCTGATCAACCACCAGCCTCTTCCCGTCTCGTTCGTTAAATTCTTAAGACGTATCTACGGTTTTGCGCGCTCGTCAAGGGTATCCAGAGCTCTGTCGTGTTTTTTTTTTGCGGAGCCTAGCAAACTCTGTGCGTGTGTCTTTGGTGGAGCCTAGCAAACTCCACTTGTGTTTGTCTGTAACTGCAACTCAAGAAAGTTTTTCCTGCCTGCACCGCAACCACCTACGGTGTAAGTAAAACAATCTTTAATTAACCACTACGAGTCCGTGCCTAATTCTAGTCCGTCGTGCAAAAGTACCGGCCCTACCATTGCGGGCTCCTGGTCACAGCCCGCCGCGCGCCCCCGAAAGCCTCGGACCACTCCTGGCCCGCACACATATCTCTTACATCTTGCAAAGCTTTTTAGGAGTTTTAGTAAGACTAACTCTTAACAGCAAAAATTTCTCTTGTTTCCTGTCCATTGGGCAGCCTTTCCCTTCTGCACAGCCCTCTCTGCTCTTTCTGGAGTAGATCATGCCTTTGCACATTGGATACTAATCTCTAAAAATGGAAATTTGTTTAATTTTTTTTCTGAAAATCCAATTGTACAATGGCCACACCATTCACCATGTATGTACTGGCAACAGCATGCTTGAACAACTCTAATGAGTAAGGCATGACCTTCTCTTCCTGAGACCTCATTGGTTGGCCTTAATTCAAGTTGTGTTTTTTTTACCATTCCTCCACTTAATCTTTGAAAACCATTTCCAAAGCTCTTCCCACAATCAGTGCAAATTGGTTTATAATTTTCTAGTGTTCTGTATCCATAGATCCTAAAAATGGCCTTATTTTGACCCACTTGCATTAGTTCTTTTCTGTAGCTGTTCTTTGAACTACTCTGTTAAAAATGTTGGCTTCTACTGGTGTTTCTGCAACACTAATTCTTATTAGGATTTATTAATTGAATAGGTTGAGTTGTAAGAGCTATGACGCAGAAATAGTTCCAGTAAAATGTCAATGAGAAAGCAAAGACAAAAAATCTAAACAAGAGTTCATTTTCATTGCACATTACAGAAAGTCATGTCTATAGGACCTGACAGATTCCTGAATGTTGTGATGAACATTTAGACGTAGTCAGAGCTTGAATGAAATCTTTAAACCTTAGCTTCCTAGATTATTCATGTTCAGCTGATTCTTGCTCCTGTCAAAAATAATGGAATGTTTGCACTGGTAGTTACAAAATTTTCCCCACTGAAAATAAAAATGTTAACAAAAAATGTGTATATCAAGCCCAGGGAGATAATAGCAATCCTATGGCTTTCTACTCTCTTCATTGGAAATATTCCACAATCCTTGTACTGCTCTAAGATGAAAGTAAATTCAAAGGATAATATGCATTTTGGAGGATTTTGAGTTTACTTGGTGAGAAAATTAATCCATGGATTAAAAAGCACAACCACTTTTGGATAATAGTTAGCAATGGACAGAATGATAAAAGTACCATGGTTTTGTTGCTACAGCAATCTATCAAGTTGTTTCTTCTTGCCTGTTTTTTCCCTAGCACAGGTTTTTTCTACGTTAAGGATGAACTTAAGCATAGAAGAGTAGGTGGCATGTTAACATAATGTAACACACACAAACTATACAAGTGATTTTCTATTGCAAAGTGTGTTGTTGTGTATATGGTTTTAGTTTAAATATAATTGTATGGTTTTTGTATCTGTTGTGCTGTATGTACTCATGCTTTCTTTATTTAAGTATCTTGTCTCCTTTCCCCTGCTTGGGTAACTGAGGAGAAACCGTGTTGTCTGCATGTAGGCAGAAAAGCCCCCTTTTTGTTTAGGCCTGTTGTTTAGAACCAGCCCTGCTGTTCACTGCAGACAAGAAGGCTAGTTTCAGTCACTTTTAGAGAGGGAGAGATCAGACCCCTAGCCTAACTGGCTACACTAAGCAGTGGTCTTTTACATTAACTAGTTAAGAGGAAAAACTGGAAGCAGGGCAAGTCCTGTTTGGAAAAGCTTGAGTGATGTCACGCTAGGTATATAGGCTATATATAGCCTATCATCTTTGGGATCATCTTTGGGAGGCTGCAGAGCTGGAAGCGGAGGGGAACTAAGCTGCAGAGAACTGCTCCCCATGGAGGGGGACTTCCCCCCATTGGGTGCATCTATACATATCTGTATGGTGCCTTTGTTACAGTGCTGTCTTTTGGAAGTACTAAATGACAGCGTAGTAACAGTCCATACTGCACTATGCATGCCATACACTGTTATTTTTACTTGTTACATCACCATAGCAATGCGCTATAACGAGGAAGCGTTATACGTTGCTACAGCGATGTAGCTGAGGCATCATGGTTTGTGACTGCCGATGCGACGTTGCTGTAGCACATTGTTACAGCGGTGTAGCATCATGTGTAGACGAGCCCACTCTTCCCTGGAGAAGAAAGGTGAAGCTATGTGAAGGGAAAGCCTCAGGTACAGGGAGAGAAAGTCTGTCTCAGGGCTTCAGACTCCTATTCTCTCTCTCTTCTTTCCTGCCCCCTCCCTTTGTTTGTTTTGTTTTGTTTTCCTGGGTTTTGAGTGGGATAATACTGTGGAGGCATTAATCCCTGGAGCAGACTGACCAGGGTTGGAGCCTGGCAGTTTTGGCCAAGATTAAAAGCCTGGCAGGCTTAGGCTAGACTTAAGGCCTTGGGTGGGGGTATTAGTCCCTGGAGCAAATTAACCAGGAATGGAGTTCTGGGAGTTATTGACCAGGATAGGCCTGACCCCCTCTGTTGCTTTACAGATATTTTGTCTCAGCATAGCTGTGAAGCTGAGCCCCACTGTATCTTCAGGCCCTGGGGCAGGATAGCCCTGAGATCTTCTTTTTTATTGTTTTACAGCTGTTGTGTCTCAGCATAGCTCTGTAGCTGAGCACCTCTGTGTTTGCTGCATGCTTGGGGCCAGGGTCTAACATATTTTGTTGCTGTTGCAACTTCTTTTATCTCAGCCTAACTGTGGCTGAACCTCAGCTGCATGTTTGCTGGCATGTATTGGGCCAGGGTTGAGACCTGCTATGTTTTGTTGCTGTTGTAGTTTTTTATGTTCCAACCAAGCAGTGAGTTTGGGCACTAGTTGTAGTGCAGGGCCAGTGCAGGACCAGCCTGGCCACCTTGAGTTCTTTTGCAGTTTTCTGCCCCAGCAGAGCTGGGGATTGGGACTGGGAATTTTGGGGTATGATATACTGACAGAAACTGTAGTTAGTCCCTCAAAACCTCCATTTGGAAGTGGAGATCATTGCCCTACAGCTTCCCAGGGAGCAATGAGGGGCCTCTTCCAATGCAGAAGGACTGATGCTCATGCCCATGAGTGACTGGCATCTCCCGAGACTGGGGGGCACCATTTGTAGGTGGCAGCATGGGCGGCTAGCGGGGACTGCCTGCAGACACTGGTGGTGGTGGGGAGGTGGGGTGGTAGTGAGCGGCAAGTGGGAACCGCCTGCAGATGCCAGTGGTGGCAGCAGTGGCAAGTGGCGACTGCCTGCAGATGCTGGCGGTGGTGGCAGGAGGGGCCAGTGGTGAGCAGCAACCACCTGCAGAAGCTGGCATCAGTGGTGGCCAATCTCGGGGGGCATGTGCCTCCCCTATGAGTTGCCTATGCTCATGGGTAGCTCCCTGAGGTGCAGAGAACCCAAAGGACCATCTCACAGGACTCTCTGGTGAGTCTGCTGAAGGGTAGGTATAAGGGTGCAGGCCTCCTGGAACTATCCCTTTGGGTGAGCCCAAAGTCCCATCCTGCCTGGACATGGGTGGAGCCTACCCAAGAGGGTGCAACCTATAGACTATGCCTTGTAGTTGATAGTGTTTTAAATTGCATTTGGAGTTTTCCTGTTTTCCTTGCCTTTGTTTTCTGGGATTAATCTGTCCTCTTGTGTTTATACTGCTTGCAAAGAAGGGGTTTTATGTGGGACACCGCAGTCAAATTCAGTGATCCCAGATTTCTGGGTAGGTGCTCAAGGCAGAGTGAAAACCTATTGGGTACCCTGAAATTTAAACCCAGCCCTTGTTACTGCTAACCAGTGCCCGGCAAAAGGGTTACAATAATGTGATGTAGAAAAACTTTCTTTAAGATCTGGCCTATAACACTAAATGCCATAGTTTTATCTTTTGTATAATTCTTGTTAGCATGATGTGCTTCAGGAGCTTAATGTTTTTAAAGAAAAAAGAGCCAAAGAAAGAAGAACATGTGTATATATATATATGTTACAAGACAGAAATTTGAAAATGATACACTTTCAAGAAGATCTCCAGCTTACTCTATGTATTACAAACTAAAATCAAGCTAATGACTTGTTTTCATCTGTAGACTTATACTATAGCATCAGTTTACTCCCTGTAGATTCAGAAAGATGATATTGTATTGGTTTACACAGTGCTCGGGGTTTACTTGCAACAATGAAAGCTGCATTAAATGGAAGCTTAGATTATAGAAAATACAGTAACTGAAAAATTCTTCATAACTTATCTGTGTATAAAGATGGAACAAGCCATTGTGACTGAAGGCTCATTGGTTCCTGGAATAGCTTTGCTGTGTGCGCGACTCTTGCAGGTGGGCAGGCAGGCACCACTGCCTGCCCAGCACATAGCCCCGCCTCCACTGTTTTGTGAGAGCCTCAGGGGGAGGGGTGGCAGTGTTCCAGATTTCTCAGATGATGTCCCAGATTTCCAGGCTTTCCATATGGTAAGCCTAGATATAGCCTTCTGTTCAACTGCAGGATGAGTTAAAATTCTTTACATTGCAATAAACTGCATTCAACATGACCCTTCTTCCACTAGCACTCAAGTGTCTCTGTCTTCCCAGTTCACCTACTGTTGTGGTTCTCAAACTTTTTTTAGACTCAAGGCATCCCTCAGAAAATGCCAGCAATTAGTTATCACTCATTTTTTTACTATAGAAAAGTAACAGACAATTGTACTTCCAGGAACTAAAAAAAAAACCAACAGGTCAGAATACTTTCAACCTTATGGAATCCTATTTGAAATCTCTGGGTGAATCACGTGTAAGTTTTTGTACACTTATTAGTAGTAATACTGGGTGCATCTATATGTGCAATTCAAAGCAATAGACTCCAAGCCAGTTTGAGCCAGTGTAAACTATACCTAGGTGCAACGTCTACACGTGTGCTCAGGACAGCAGCAATTTGAGCTGGGGCAGAGCAGTTTATGCCAGAGCTAGGGGCACGAGAGGTCAGCCCTGGGCTTTGGGTGGTGGCGTTGGGTAGAGGAGGGCTGGCTGGGGTATGAAGGTTCTGAAAGTACGAAGCCATGTGATTAGGTGGCAAGAGTCTGGCCCCCTGCTGGCTGGGCTGACCAAACACAATTTAAGCCAGCGGTCAGTGTCTACACATTCATTTAATCTCACTTAATTACCCATTGTAAAATAGTACTGTAGGGGGATAGCACTATCTTACAGCGGTGTTAATTAGTTTACTGCATCCTAATAGTGTCATATGTGATGGTTTAGTCTGCAGCTAATTAGTCAACTCCACCGTTAAATGTACATGTAGATGCATTGGCATCCTAGGGACACCCTCAAAAGGATCTCATGGCATCCTAGAGTGCCATGACACTGTGGCTGAGACTTATTGATCTGTTGGAGATTATAGAAGTATGACCTGTGAGAATTAAACTAAGGAGAAGGCCACTGTGTTTGTGATCACGCACAGAATGTTCCACTAGGATGTTACTCAGGAGATCTGTTGGCATCGTGATTCAGTCTCTCCTGAGTATTAGCTCTTCAGGGATTGCATTGCTATTGTATGTTGCCTCAAAGAGGCCAAATCCTCTATAGTAGACACTGCAGTGGTACAATACAGAATACTGTCTGAGAGCGACAGGGAGAAGCCAATGTTTTTATGAACATATGCTGCTTGTTCTTTAGGGACAGACCTCAGGTACATTATTTCTAATCTAATAGCACTAAATTGTGCAGGTTTCTGTATGGTTTTTATATAGATGTACATTAATGCTGGCTAAGTGTACTCATGTGGCTGTTTCAGAATCCATTAGGACTTGTTCCAGGTATCAGTCAGAATTTAAGTGTATCCATTTGTTTTATTCTGTATCTCATTTTTTGTCCTTAGTTTTTTGTTTCAGTGAATTTAATGGGTAATGTCTGGTGAAGAATACGCTCTCCCCCAGTCAGACCTCCCACATGTGGGTATGTAAACTGTGTTGCAGAGAAAAATATGTTAACTATTTAAACAGTAAAGAGATCGGAGTTCTTTTCCATTGTAAAGACATACCAACTTTACCTGGCTGAATTTTTTTTTTTATTAACTAGCCTTATTTATTTGAACTTGTTTTGATCTGAGATGACACAACAAAACCATGTGTAATGTCCACAAACATTGATACAGTGCTCATTTCTTCATACTTTTAGCTTAGTGAGATGTGGGTTTCCAATTCTCATTAGCCTGGCCACATTTTCTCTTTCTATAATAGCATTGCAGTAGATTGGTTTTTAAACGGTGGCTTTGCTTATCTGTCTGGCTGCAGAGGGGTTTGAATGATGGCTTTCAGTTTTGAACAGCTTCCGAGTTGGAGAAAGAAGCATTGGTATCGACCAAAGGTCCTGTCCAGGTAAAAAAGCAATTATTTACAAACATATTTAAAAGTGGAATAAGGTTAGTGACAAATATGTTGTATGAATACTGACCTTTACTAGAAAGAACTAACCAGAAACTTAAAGAAATGCATTTTTGGTGTAACAACGTACCCAGATGACCTCATGTTTGTTGTGAGGGGCTCTTCTTCAAAGTGTCTTTTCTTTCTTTGGCAAGTATTGCCTTAATGATAGTGACTTACAGTGGCCTCCACAATTTTATGAGGGTAATCAACCCCATGACAGTGCTTTACATAGTCTTTTTTTTATACTGAGAGGTACATTGTGCTCAAGAATGATACTCATTGCTCAGGACATAATGCTATGTGAAGTATAGGGGATAATTACTCAGTCAGCTCTGTGCTCCATAAACACTACTGTGGTTTCAGAAAAGTTAGAAATATGTATGATGATGTTACTTAGCAGAAAAATATTAATAGTAAACAATCTAAACAGCTCTTTCACTGGGAAGAATGTCTGCTGACCTGGTGGTGATGAAATGTACCTTGAGTAAATATGCTTTACAAGACTCAAGGAAAGGGAACATGATGACCTGATCTGGCTGACAAAGAGCATGAAAATATCTAAATGCCTACATGATGAAGAATGTAAGTATTTGCTAGAGTTGAAAACAGATGAGAGAGATTCTCTGGGCCAGATTTTGCCATTTTAGGGCTGTCCTAATGCAGGCAACATTTCAACAAAATTCAGCAGG
>NW_005841904.1:2005307-2006109 GCF_000455745.1 Alligator sinensis
CAGCAGGAGATTTGCTTAGGTAAAAACTACAGGTTTGACCTCATAATAGGGAGCTAGGGCTTCAAAGGAGTTTTATAATTAAGGACTCTCCCATTGTCATGCTACTATCTCTATTGGTGGCAAAATATTTTATGATAAAAAAAAAGTTAGAGGAGAGCTTTTCTTTTGACATACCGGATTCATTACATGTTAAAAAAATCAGTTGATTGCAGAAACAGGAAAGGAAGAAAAGAAAAGCAGATGGGGAAAATAGTTAACAATTTGACAAAGTAGAAAATCTTTCTCTTCCTAATTTTTACAACCTATTGAATTAAATTATAACTGTTTTTCGTATGATGTGTGCAAGACTTTCCTGGCTACTTTTCATTGAAAGTTTTCATATTGACCTGGTTTTGTAGTGGTTTTTTAAACATTGCTAAGTAGAAATATATATTAAACATTGTTTGTTTCCCAAATTAACTGGTGTGATGAATTTCAGTTTCCTGTGGACCTGTATATGTTACACTAGCCAATTGCCCATCAAGAATGAAGGGTGGGGGAGGGGAGCAGGTGAGGACAGGGAGCCGGGCCCCCCCTGTCTGGGCCTGCTCCCCCTTCCCTCCTGCTGCTTGAGGTCTGGCCCACTCTCCCCCTCTCTGCTGCAGCAGCAGGGGGAAGGGAGGAGTGGGCCTAGGCCCAATGTGGGGGAGGACCGGGCCCAAGGGTGGGGAGAAGCCAGGCTGCCATGGCAGGGGTCAGGGAACAGCAGGCTTGGGACCAGTGCAGGGGTGGGGGGGGGGTGGGCGCAGGGCCCACCGGGAGG
>NW_005841904.1:2007951-2016887 GCF_000455745.1 Alligator sinensis
AATAGGGAGCTAGGGCTTCAAAGGAGTTTTATAATTAAGGACTCTCCCATTCTCATGCTACTATCTCTATTGGTGGCAAAATATTTTATGATAAAAAAAAAGTTAGAGGAGAGCTTTTCTTTTGACATACCGGATTCATTACATGTTAAAAAAATCAGTTGATTGCAGAAACAGGAAAGGAAGAAAAGAAAAGCAGATGGGGAAAATAGTTAACAATTTGACAAAGTAGAAAATCTTTCTCTTCCTAATTTTTACAACCTATTGAATTAAATTATAACTGTTTTTCGTATGATGTGTGCAAGACTTTCCTGGCTACTTTTCATTGAAAGTTTTCATATTGACCTGGTTTTGTAGTGGTTTTTTAAACATTGCTAAGTAGAAATATATATTAAACATTGTTTGTTTCCCAAATTAACTGGTGTGATGAATTTCAGTTTCCTGTGGACCTGTATATGTTACACTAGCCAATTGCCCATCAAGAATGAAGGGTGGGGGAGGGGAGCAGGTGAGGACAGAGATCCGGGCCACCCCTGTCTGGGCCTGCTCCCCCTTCCCTCCTGCTGCTTGAGGTCTGGCCCACTCTCCCCCTCTCTGCTGCAGCAGCAGGGGGAAGGGAGGAGTGGGCCTAGGCCCAATGTGGGGGAGGACCGGGCCCAAGGGTGGGGAGAAGCCAGGCTGCCATGGCAGGGGTCAGGGAGGGGGGAGAAGCAGGCCCGGGCCAACCCAGCGGTGGCGGGGGGATGGGAGAAGCAGGCTCGGGGCTGACATGGGGGAGTGGAGGTGGGGGAGGAGTGGTCCCAACGGAGGGAGGAGACTTGCTCTTCCCCTCTTCCTGTAGCTGGCCTCATTCAGGGACAGGAGGAATGGGCTTGGGGCTGATGTGGGGGAGGGGGGTGGAGGAGAAGGTCTGGGTCTTAGTTGGGGAGAAGGCCCGCTCCTTTCCTCCTCCTTCCCTCCTGCTGCCGCATTCCCCGCCCCCCCCCCCACCCCCTGTGGTGGGCCGGCTTTTCCCCTGCTTGGGACTGCTCTCCCTCCCGCATTTGGCCCGGGCATGCTCCCCATCCTGTGTTGGGCCTGGGCCCACTCCAATCCCCCCCTACATTGGGCCTGGGCCCACTCCCCCCCTCCATGTTACTTGCAGGGAGCAAGGCCAGCCAATCAGAGCACGAATAAAGCATTACAGACAGACAGACTTAGGCTTTTATAATATTAGAATAGGTGCCATTAGGGGTGTTGATTGTAGCCATGTTGGTCTAAGGCCATAGGCCTACAAGATTCTTTGGGTAGATATGATATTTCAGGATGTCATCCTCCCACTGTACTCAGCCTTGGTGAGGCCACAGCTGGAGTACTGCATCCAATTCTGGGCTCAACAATTCAAGAAGGATGTGGAGAAGCTTGAGAGAGTCCAGAGGAGAGCCACGCTCATGATCAGAGGGCAAGAGAATGGGCCTTATGAAGAGAGGCTGAGAGCCACAGGACTTGTCAGCTTGGAGAAGTGTAGGCTCAGGGGTGACCTGGTGGCAGCCTGTAAGTATTTAAGGGGTGTGCATCAGGATCTGGAAGAATGCCTGTTCACCAGAGCGCTCCAAGGGATGATAAGGTCCAACAGTCACAAACTCGTCCAAGACCATTTTAGGCTGGACATAAGGAAAACATTCTTTACTGTCTGAGCTCCCAAGGCCTGGAATAGACTCCTTCCAGAGGTGGTGCAAGCACCTACTTTGGACTCTTTTAAGAAACTTTTGGACATTTATATTGCTGGGATCCTTTTGACCCTAGCTGACTGCCTGCCCCTGTGGCAGGGGGCTGGACTCAATGATCTTCGAAGGTCCCTTCCAGCCCTAATGCCTATGAAATCTATGAAATCTTTTATTAGACCAACTAAATAGTTGGAAAACTTGTTCTTTGCAAGCTTTTGGGCACAAACATCCTTCTTCAGACATAGGGAGAGTCTGTTGGTGTTTGTGTGCTCTCCTGGTAGAATAGAAGTGAATGGGAGACAATAGGTGTGAGACAGGTGAAGGGGGAATGTTGACCTGGTAATAGAACATAGCTGGTAAAATGCAGACAAACCAGTCAGGCAGGTTATAATGTGCCATAAATCCAATATGTATATTTAGTCCATGATTTTTTGTATCTAGTAGATTTATGAAGTGAAGTTCATAGGCTCATCTACAAAAGGTGTCTTGTAAATTCCCTTTGAGGATTAGAACTGCGAGACTGGAGAGAGAGTGCTTGTCTTGTGAGAAGTGTGCACCCACAGGCAATTTGGTATTTTTGTCTGATATTTTCAGTGTGCCGTCATTCTGGCACAGAGTTGTTTGATTTCTCCTATATATTTTCCATGAGGGCATTTAGTGCACTGGATGAGATATATTACATTTCTGGAGGTGCAGGTACAAGATCCAGGGCTGGTGATGGCTCTGTTGTGAGATGTAGTTATTGTGGGAATTGTGGATATGCGTTGGCAGCTTTTACATTTTTTGCCCTGGCACGGTCTGGATCCATTTGGTATGCTTTGGGCCATAGGAAGTTTGCTTCTGGTAATGAGGTTGGTGAGATTAGATACTTGTTTAAAGGCTAGGATGGGTGTTTCTGGAAAGATCTAGTTAAGAATTGGGTCTTCTTCTAGTATGGGTTGCAACTGTTTGAGGATTTTCCGTATAGGCTCCAGGAAAGGATAGTATGTTATAACTAATAGTGCACGATTCATGGGGAATTTCTTTTTGTACTGCAGCAATTCCTCATGTTATATCCGAGTGGCTCTTTCAAAAGTACAATCTATGTCTCTGGAGGAGTGTCCTTGTTGGGTGAAAGTCTTTTTGAGATTTGTGAGATGACAATCGCAGGTATTCTTGTTAGTGCAAATTTGGTGGTATTGGAGGGCTTGGCTGTATATTACAGCTTTCATAGTTTCATAGTTGGAAGGGTCAGAAGTGACCTGAGCAGATCATCAAGTCCGACCCCCTGCCATGGCAGGAAAGAGTACTGGAGTCAAATGACCCCGGTCGGGTGTTTATCCAGCCTCCTTTTAAAGAACCCCAGGGTAGAAGCCAGCACCACTTCTCTTGGAAGTTGGTTCCAGATCCTAGCCGCCCTGACAGTGAAGTAGCGCCTCCTGATATCTAGCCTGGATCTACCCTCTACTAGCTTGTGACCGTTATTTCTTGTCACTCCTGGGAGTGCTCGGGGGAACAGGGACTCTCCCAATGCCTGCTGGTCCCCCCGACTAGTTTGTAAACGACCACTAGATCCCCCTTCAGCCTTCTCTTGTGGAGGCTGAACAGGTTCAGGTCCCTTAGCCTCTCCTTTAGGGCCTGCCCTGCTGTCCCCTGATCATGCGGGTGGCCCTCCTCTGGACCCTCTCCATGCTGTCCACATCCCTCCTGAAGTGCAGCGCCCAGAACTGGATGCCAACTGCGGCCTGACCAGTGTTGCATAGAGGGGGAGGATCACCTCCTTGGACCTGCTTGAGATGCATCTGTGGATGCATGACAAGGTACGGTTGGCCTTTCTGACCGCGTCCCCACACTGTTGGCCCATGTTCATTTTGGCATTAATAATGATTCCAAGAGCCTTTTCTGCCTCTGCACTGACGAGAAGGGAGTTCCCCAGCCTGTAGGTATGCTGCTGGCTCTTCCTCCCCAGGTGCAGTACCTTGCACTTGTCAGTGTTGAAACCCATCCTGTTCTCATCCACCCACCCCTGTAACCTGTCTAGGTCCAATTGCAGCCTATTCCTCCCTTCCAGCATGCCCACTTCTCCCCACAACTTAGTGTCATCTGAAAATTTGAACAGGGTGCATTTTACCCCTTTGTCCAAGTCCCTGATGAAGATGTTGAACAGTGTGGGCCTGAGGACTGAGCCCTGTGGAACCCCGCTGCCCACATCCCTCCAAGATGAATAAGACCTGTCCACCACCACTCTCTGGGTGCAGCCCTCCAGCCATTTAGTGACCCATCTGACTGTGTAGGCATCGACACCACAGTCTCCTAGTTTTTTAATGAGAATGGGGTGAGAGACTGTGACGAAGGCCTTCCTAAAGTCCAGAAAGACTATATCCACTGTGACACCTGCATCCAGGGATTTGAAGACCTGGTCATAGAAGGCCACCAGGTTGGTCTGACACAACCTGCCTCTAATTAACCCATGTTGGTTGCCCCTAAGCATAGTCTCCCCTGCTGGCCCCTCGTGGACATGCGACAGGATAATTTTCTCAAAAAGCTTCCCCAGGACCGAGGTAAGACTAACGGGCCTATAGTTTCCTGGGTCCTCCTTCCTTCCTTTTTTGAAAATGGGAACCACATTGGCCCTTTTCCAGTCCTCTGGAACCAGACCACAGTACCTTGAGTGCTCGTAAAGCCGTGCCAGAGGTCCCCCAATAACTTCTGCTAGTTCCCTCAGCACTCTGGGGTGGAGATCATCAGGACCTGCTGATTTAAATAAGTCCAGTCCCTCCAGAAGTTCCCTGACTAGGTCCTCACTGACCCTAGGCCTGGGTGTGCCTCCCATGGGGCCTCCAGGGGTCCCAGTGGGGGGGATGACCAGGTCTCTACTCTGAAAAATGGAGGCAAAGAAATTGTAAGTTAGCTTTGCTGTCTGGTGTGATGGCCAGATTTCCTAGAGTGTCCTGCAGAGGCCCCACGTTACCCGGTACCTTCTTTTTACCCTCTATGTATTTAAAAAAGGACTTCTTGCTGTCCTTGATCCAAGTAGCCAGTCTCAGTTCCATCTCTGCCTTTGCCTTCCTGACCGCCCCACTACAGTCCCGAGCAACAGAGGTATAGCCCTCTCTGGTGATGGCCCCTCCCTTCCAATCAGTGTATGAATCCTTTTTAGCTTGCAGATGTTTTTGGATGCTTCTGGTGAGCCATGGGGGCCTTTGCGCCCTCTTGCCCCCTTTGATCTGTGTAGGGATTACCTTCCTTTGGGCTTGGAGGATAGTCTCCTTAAGGAACGACCACTCTTCTTGAACACCCAACTCCCCCCCACTCTGGGACCTCAGTGTCTCCCCCAACTAATCTCCTTACCTCATTGAAATCCACCCTCCTGAAGTCCAGGGCTGCTGCCTTGCTGCAGGCCTTCACCACCTTGCGCTGGATGGTGAATTGCAGCAGGCTATGATTGCTGTTGCCCAGGTGGTCGAGCACCCGCAGTCCCCCCCACCAGGTCATCGCCTGTGGCCAAGACCAGATCCAACAAGGTGTCTCCCTTGGTGGGGCTGTGCACCTCCTGGGTTAGATGGAGGTCCTGTATCTCAGCTAGGAACCTACATGAGCAGTCAGACCTGGCTGACTGCTCCTCCCAGCAGATGTCTGGAAAGTTTAGGTTGCCCATGATGACCACATCCTTTGACCTAACTGCCTCCATGAGCTGACTTAAGAATTTCTGGTCTAGCTTTTCTCTTTGGTTTGGTGGTCTGTAGTAGACCCCCACCATTAAGTCCCTTTCTCCCCGACCTTCTTGTATTCCAACCCAAAGCACTTCGGTCTGCCCCTCCTCTGACCCAGTGCTACTCATTGAAGATGTGTATTGCTCCTTGACATAGAGCACCACACCCCCACCTTTCCTCCCAGTCCCATCTCTCCTGTACAGCCTATAGCCCTGTATAGGGCTATAGGCTGTACAGGAGAGATGCATGTTCACTATGTTCACTGCCCAGTCATGCGTTGGGTCCCACCACGTTTCAGTCAGCCCCACTATGTCTGGGTTGGTGTTAGCTAGCAAGAGGGCAAGTTCCTCCTGCTTGTTCCCCATACTGAGAGCATTAGTGTAGAGGCATTTGAGGCCTCCTGAAGATGCATGTACTGCCCTGCTAATCCCAGTACTACCCAGGCCCCTGTTACTTACCTGGGTATTTGTTCCACTTGTCATCAGTCTAGACTGGGCTGCTCTTGCGGGTGACACTTGGTTTGGTGGTCCAAGGCTTCCTCTGCCCTTGTCCTCCCCTTCCCCTTTCTTGGTGTGTTTAGGGTGATTGCTGGTTCTGTGTAAATGTGTATGTTGGTTCATGGGTTTCTCGTATATGGTGGTTTGTATTTTGCTATTTGGTTATTGATCATAGTGTTTAAAAAGGAAATGTTGGTGCTGGAGTATTCAAGAGATAGTATGATAGAGAGGCGATGGTTATTGAGTTTGTGATGGAAGTCATCACAGACTGCAGGTTTTTGGTCCAAATGATGATGATGTTATCTATATATCTTAGGTATAGCACAGATTTGATGGTGCAGTTTTTGAGGAATTCTTCTAGGTGAGCCATAAATAGTTTGACATATTGTGAGGCCATTTTTGGTGCCTATAGCTATGCCCATGATCTGGAGGAAGTGCTGGTTATTGAAACTGAAGTTGTTATGTGTGAGGATAAAGTGTTTAAGTTCAGTAATATCTTTAGGTCTGAGTAGTATTTTGTTCTTTTAGATGTGTAAGGCAGGCTTGGATGTCATCCTGGTGTGGGATGTTGGTATATAAACTGGTAACATCCATGGTGGTTAGGAGGGTATTGCTGGGAAGGTAGTCTATGTTTTTAAGTTTTCATACAAAGTCTGTTGTGTCTTGGACAAAACGTGGTCTTTGGGTGGCAAGAGGTTTTGTTGTGCCCCAGCTCAAGTCTGGGATCGTGCCCGGTATGCAAAGGTCAATAAAGATACCAGGGGTGAAAGTACAAAAAAGGTTTATTGCTAGCAATAAAAGGTGCAAGCGGAATAATTCACGTAACAAGCACACCCACTACTACTTCTAAGCATCTTTTATACAAGAGTTTTCAAGCCTTCGCAAGCGTGCTTGTTTGATGATTGGTTATAAGTGAGTGACGCAAGAAGTTCTTTACTGAGCATGTCTCTATACCTGTGTTTTAGCCATGTATCTCATTTACATACATGTGTGTTTCATTAGCATACTTTTTCCCCACCTAGGGGTGTGATTTTTAGTATTTTAATGAGCCCTTTAACCCAGTTCCCTGTTTCTTCTTTTTCTTCAAGCCCTTGTTATTTAGTACCGCTGTCTCCTCCTTATCATTGCAGATGGGCATTCTTCACATAGCATTCTCTTCTTCTTCGTCTTCGAGTAGAGGTTTCTAGGTCACTCCTTACAGTTTTAGGATGGATTTGATGAAACCTTATATTTCCTCAGTTAGGGTTCCATGGTTGGATATTATAGGTCTGCCTGGTTTTCCTTGTTTGTGGATTTTAGGGAGCATGTAAAAAGTCCGTGGATTGGGTAGTGGGGGAAGGAGATAGGATTAAATTTTGTAATTTTTCTTGTAGTTCAGATGGAAATGATGTGATGGTGGTTTTGAGCTTTAAGGTAAAAAGAGGAGTTGTATCTTCCTCTAGTTTTTTGTAGTAGGTGGTGTCAGAGTTGTCTGTTGGCTTCTTTTATGTAGTCTTCACAGTTAAGGATAACTCTAGCTCCTCCTTTATCTGATGGCTGTATTTACTATTTGGTGGTTGGATCTTAGAGATTCTATGCCCCTTTTCTCTGAGAGGGAGAGCTTGTTATGGTGGTGTTGTTGATTATTTCATTGTTTATTCTTTCCTTGAAGGAGTCAGTAATGCAGTTGAGGTTTTAATTTAATCCACTGTGAGGTGTCCAATCTGATTTTTGTTGTTAATCTTTTCCACAGTGTTGTCACAGGATGAAGTGTTGAATGTGGATTCATTTTGGTTGTGGAAATTTTCCTTGAGATGGAGGCACTGGAAAAATTCTTCTAGTTCTCCACAGTGTCGTGTCTTATTAGGGTATTTTTCTGGACAGAAATTAAGGCCTTTAGAGAGGACAGATTTGTCAGCTTTGGTAAGTGTGTGTGGAGAGATTGATAATATTTGAGGGTTGACTGGTTCCTTCAGTTTCATCAGGTACAAGGTTGGAATGCTGTACGGTATTGGTCTTGTTTCTGTGATGGTTGTTTAGTGGCTGGGAAAGTTGTTCCTATAGTAATTGATTATATTTCTTCTTTTTATGTTGGATGGATGTTGTAAAAAATCTTTGGTAGTTTTTTTTTTTGTATATGTTGTATAATGTTTGGGATGATGTCCAGATTTATCTCTCTTAAGATGTTGTGGGATTTGTTGATTTCCTTCTCGAGTTGATCTATTTTGGAGTAGGTTATATGAAGGAGATGATTTCTAAGTTTTTCTGAAGTTCTCCTGCATAGTTGTCAAGTATACTTGGAGTTGTATATAGTAGTCAGAGGATTGTAAATGTTCAGTCCTCTGGGAATTATGTGTTTCTTACATAGGCTTAGAAAATATCTGTCGCTGTTGAGTTTGGCTTCTTGCTTCACATTCTGAAGTTTCCATTTCAAAAATCCATTACCAGATTTAATATTAGACTTTAGGAAGTGGCACTGAATTCATCAATGCTTGAACAAGAGTAGTCTGTTCTTTGAGGAGAGCATTTTTTGAGCACAACAATTCTCAAATTCAGATGTACAACAAAGAACAATAGGAAACTTCACCTAAACTAAGACACAGCACAGTAAGACTGTGGATCTTTGAAAACTCTTGGCGCTCTGGTGTAGTGCCCAAAGACTGGAAGAAGGCCAATGTGGTGCCTATCTTCAAGAAAGGGAGGAAAGTGTATCCGGCTAACTATAGGCCCATCAGCCTGACTTCTATCCCGGGGAAGATCTTAGAAAAGTTTATTAAAGAGGCCATCCTTAATGGACTGGCCGACGCCAACATCTTAAGGGATAGCCAGCACGGGTTTGTTGCGGGTAGGTCTTGCTTGACCAATCTCATTTCCTTCTACGACCAGGTGACCTATCACCTGGACAAGGGAGAAGAGATTGATGTCATATATCTTGACTTCAAAAAAGCCTTCAATCTGGTGTCCCATGATCGCCTCTTGGAGAAACTGGCCAATTGTCGCCTTGGGTCCTCCACGATCCGCTGGCTGGAAAATTGGCTCCGGGGTCAGACCCAGAGGGTAGTAAT
>NW_005841904.1:2017538-2031507 GCF_000455745.1 Alligator sinensis
CAAGATCGTTTCAGGCTGGACATAAGGAAGAACTTCTTTACTGACCGAGCCCCCAAGGTCTGGAACAGCCTGCCACCGGAGGTGGTTCAAGTGCCTTCATTGAACACCTTCAAGATGAAACTGGATGCTTATCTTGCTGGGATCCTATGACCCCAGCTGACTTCCTGCCCTTTGGGCGTGGGGCTGGACTTGATGATCTTCTGAGGTCCCTTCCAGCCCTGATGTCTATGAAATCTATGAAAAGACACAGTGATGATACACACAACTTCGTCTAATTTAAAATTCAATATAATAAACCAAAAAGACAACAGAAAGCCTTTGCATGAGTCTTACATACTCCTGAGGGCAAAGTGTCTCCTTACAGCCAGGGATTCAGAAAGTCCTTCTGGGGAATCTGCAGGTGGTTTTAGGTGTTGGATTGGAGATTCCATAGTCCTCATCTCTTTTATAGGCAAATCTGTACCTCCTTCTCTCCCTTGGGTGCCTTGACCACAGTCCTGTATAGCATGCCCCTCACGTATAGGATGCCCTCATGTATAGCACACCTCTCATGCATTCAGTGTATTTCAGTCTCTTACCTCTTACAGGTTCTGCTTTGAAATGTATGTAATCCTCTGCTTTCTTTGGTCACATCAGCCCAAGTAGTCTGGGACCCTCCCCTGTTCCTTTAGCTCTGTCTCCCACATACACATTTGATGATTCTGCCAGATCTTTGCCAACAATCCCCTCCTTGATGGCCCTCCTAGAGGAGCAATCACTCATGTTTAGGCTCAGGTATGGTAGAGGGTTGAGGCCTATCCAACTCAATGCCTGGTGCAGGGCTTGGCAACCCCTGACGTGCATGCTGAGCATGGCACGCAAGGACATTTTGCTCAGCATGCCACGGCCAGCCCCGGCTCTGGGTAGCTGCTGCCAGCGACGGAGCCCAGGCTGCTTCCAGCAGGGCTTGCAACATCCCAGCTGCCTGTTGGGAGCAGCCCGGGCTTGTGGCTGGCAGCAGCTACCTAGAGCTGGGGTCGGCTGGAGCCCCAGCATCAGCTCTGTACCAGCGCATGCATGCGCACCTCACAGCAGGCAGTGGGCGAGGGGCCTGAGGCAGCGCAACCCCAGTCTCTCCCCCACTCCCAGCACAGAGCTGGTGACTGAGCTCTGAAGCCTGGCGCAGCTGTTTGTAGCCAGCCTGAGCTCTGTGCAGTTGCAGCAAGCAGCGTGCAGGCTGCAAACAGCTGCACTGGGCTCCACAGCTCTGGCATCAGCTCCATGCTGGCAGGGGACTGCATGCACATCTCGGGGCAGACAGCAGAGCAGTGCAGCCTGCCCTGAGGTGCCCGTGTAGTCGCTGCCAGCATGGAGCTGATGCCGGAGCTGTGGAGCCCGACACAGCTGTTTGCAGCCTCCCGGCTGCAGCCAGCCTGGCTCAGGGTAGCTGTTGCCAGCTGGGACCCCGGGCTGCTCCCAGCAGGTAGCTGGGACGCTGCAAGCCCTGCTGGGAGCAGCCCAGGCTCCAGCAGCTTCCGAGAGCTGGGGTAGCTGCTGACAGCCACAGAGCCTGGGCTGGGGGACAAGGGACAGCAAGGCTGGGGGGCAGGGGCACAAGCAGGGCATCCTGCCATGGACCCCCTGCCGTCATTTTGGTTTTCTGGCATGCCGGCATTCTGGAACCTTCCAAGGTGGGCATTGAGGAGGTTTTTGGCACTCTGGCCAAACAATGTTGCCTACCCTGGCCTAGTGGGTTGCAGCCACCAGCGAATCAACTGTTTTTTATTCTTGATAGCACTCTCACCATTCTAATCCATTCTTGCCCTGGCCCCCATTATGACTGTTACCATCTTATGGCACGGGTCTGGTACTGGGTGCCACAAGCTCCACTTCCTCTATGCCTAATGGGTTGCAACCATTAGTGGAGTCTGATCCTCTTTGTGGTAGTCTCGTCACCTCAACCCAGTCTTTCCCCAGCCACTATCCTTTGCTCAGGAGGGTTTCTTTACTAGCCATTAAAATTTTCAGGTGATTACATAAATGACACACATAACATAACACTACAAATACAGCTATAGCCAATAACGTTTAAGTTAAAACTTAAAATAAATATGCTACCCCCCCAAAAAAAAACGGGAAAAGAAACTCAAACAATATTACTATCTTTCTGTTTCTTTTCCTTTCATAATAACAAGACATGTTGTTTACTCATTTGTTGCTTCCATTGTTTTACAGATGGATATAACCAAAGCATAATACAAATAATAATAATTTAAATCAATAGTACAATGATCAGGGGGTGAGTAATAATGTGAATAAGTCCTTGGTTGAAGTTCCAAAGGGTCAATTTATCTCACCAGTTGTCTGCGGTACTTTCTTTGATGTTACCACTCAGTTCTTTGAGCTGCTTGTTTTTTCAATCCATAAGCATACCTACAACTGTTCCTTCTTGTTACCACTATAATCGCAACCTTCATCACAGGTAGTTGCTGAATCCCTGGCTGGGCCATCCCTCCAGGATTGTTGAACCATGCCTGAAACATAGTTGATAATGGGGTCTTCACTCCTCATTAATTTCCTTTCCAGGCCTTTAATTGTGAAGAGCGAAACCATTTTTGCTTATGTTTGGAATGTCGATATATTTCTACTTGATACACGGGTGCCATGAATATTTTTCCTTTGTAATTTTGCACTGCCAACATTAATAGTTTGAAGTCCAATTTTTCCCAATTTTTCCCAATTCAAATTTGTGCTGCTACTTTATGCTACAGTGCATGCCCCTGCTCATGCAGTTTGCAGTGGGACACATTGTCCTACTGCTGTCCTACTGCTTCATGTTCTGCGGGGGGGTGCTGGCTGGTGCACAGTGTGCATCAGTGCAGGGCTAGCTGGCAGGCAGCCACCATGCTGAGGTACCCTGTGCCCCACCCAGCTGGGGAGCAGCAGTGGAGACGGGGATCAGGCAGCAAGGCTCCACAGAGCCCCTGAACAGAGGCATGCAGAGACAGAGTAGCAGCCAGCCCAGGGCTGCCTGATCCCCCATGTCAAGGCACATTGCACCCCAGCAAGCAGGGAGCAGCTGGCTGGGGTGCAGCATGGCTCAGCACTGGGGTTCTGCAGTGTATGGAGACAGTGGAGCACACAGCTCTGGGACGCTTGCTCTTCTGTCTCCATGTTTGTTCTGGTACATGGCACTTTGGTGTGCTTTATGCCACTTTCTTTTCCCCAGGGGTGTTATTTGCTACCTGGAAATCCTGGTAGCAAATTTTTCACCAGCACTGTTAATAGCAGCACCATGCACGGTTTAACATGCAACACGTGCAGCTTGTGGTGCCACAAAGAGGTTTACGGCACCACAAACCACACGTGCCTGCACAATTGGATCTGGTCCAAGTGTGACAGACAGCAGTTGAACTTTATCATGCTCTAAGCTTCCAGGATTTAAGGTAAGATGATGCATATGTTAACCTGAGCATCCTAACGTAAACAACAGTGCAAGTGACTAACAGCGAAATATTGTCAGGAACATTTGTGCCAATTACATTATTAAAGATGGAATGTCAGGCATGTGTCTGCATTACCTACTCATTTAAAACTTTTCCTGTTGTTGATCCTTTCTAGCAGCAATTTTTCCAATTGCTGCTTCTGTGTTTGGAGACACTAGACCTGAAGAACAGGTAGAAAAAGATTCTGTAAGATGGTTTACATAGCTATATCCTCAAAGGGGTCTGCTGTTTAAAGCTTAGTAGAGCACATTCCATAGCTAGAGGATATAGACCGTCTCAAGGGTTTCTGCGGTTGTTTAATTCCTTGAAATAAACTGTTCCTTCCACCTCAAGCAGGAAAAAAAATGCATATTTGCTTGCCAAAGCTGTGCAAATATATTCATCCAAATGAAGCTGCTCAATTATGTAAAAGATGAAATGTTTAAGAAGTAAGAGGTAGATGAAGGGAAAAGGGACAGGTTTATTTTTTCTGTGATCATTTTTGCTTAGCTGCACATTTGCAAGGAAAAATTGGCTGTGGAGGGAATGCAAAAGCAGGGAATAGCTTTTCCTTTCTTGTTTGAAGTAGAACTTGTAGTGTTGAAAATTAAAACATTTCCTGGAGTACATGATTTCTCCAACTGTAGGTTGAAATAGAATTTTAGGATAACCTTTGGTAACTAAACACAAATTTGGAATTTATGTAGCAGTACTGTATGTCCTTCCAAACATTATATATTAAATATGAAACATATGCCAAATTAAAATAAAACAAATTATTAATAATGATAAAAATCTATTATGCACTGTACAAAATAATATTTTCATCAGTGGTTATGTTCTGGTTATCAGTGATCCCTTGTACTTACATATCATGTACAGGCGAATGCTCAAAGGACTTTGGAGAGGGTCAGACGTATGATTTTCTAAGGATTCCCAATGTAATTGACTTATCTTGTATAAAAATTAGATGTTATGGGCCTCCTGTGTTTTAGAAGTAGAAAATACCTTCTTACTTATAGTTGCCAACAGTTAAATAGTTTTGGCAAAGAGTCATTCTACAAATAACCCATCCCTGTGTGTGTTCTCATCTGTTGGAGGAACCTATGTGCATTCTGGTGAATATAGAATAATTTTTTCAGTCTTTTTTTTCTGCCTTATTATTTAACTCTTATGATAATGTGGGGTAAGCTTTGCAAACAGACGGTGTATCTCTTTCTCCTACACTTAGGCAAGTACTGTAAAATAAAATAAAGAAACATAACTAGATTAAGGGTATGTACAGATATTACAGTTACATTGGTTTAAGTGATTGATCTAAACCTGTAACCATACAGAAGTTCGGTGCACATAGGCTGGTTTAAGAATGGTGCAAGTGGTCTAAGTTGGACCTGGTTCAAGGTACACTCCAATCAGATCAATTTAGGTTAGACCAACACATCAAACTTCTGTATTGGTTCCCTATCAGTTTAAGTTACTGCCCTCCTGCATCCCAGCTTCCTGTGCAGCCCCCACTACCCCTCCCTTGCAGGGAGGCATGCTAGTACTCAGCCTGCACTTGGCTGCTCTGGCTGAGTGACCAGTGGGCCCTGCTCCTAAGCCCTCCCAGCACACAGCCAGCACATCCCCTCTCCCCAACCCTGCCTCCTGCCTCTGGCCATTTGTCAGCTGCTGCAGACAGACAATGGGGGTGGGGGGCAGGGAAGAGAGGTGTCTGTGTACCCTGCATGAGCTCCAGGACCTGAGCACCTGAGTTCCTGGGCCATGTCCCTGCACCCCCTCATGAAGTATCCCATGATGTACATACAGACCTGACACTGAGCCCAGGAGACCCCCTGTGCTCAGGCACAGTCCCACAGACTCTGATCCTGGCTCCTGCACATCCAGCCAGGGACCCCCAGTTTCCTGTGCTTGGGTACAGCCCCAAAGACACCTACCCTGGCTCCCACACACCATATCTCAGTGGCCAGAGCCAGATACCCTGCCACCTAGACCCCAGCTTGGCCCCCCCCTCCCTCCCCCAAGCAGGAGCCAGTGTGGGCAGCTTGCCTCTGGTGGCTGAGGCAGTGGGAGGCAGAACATCAGGACTAGGCCTGCAATGAGGCAACCATATGACCTCTCTACCTCAGCAACTGCCAGCAGGTACCCAGGCCATGTGCACTTAGGTTGCTTTTTTGGTCCTGGAGTACTAGGGTAGGGGTGGGGAGTGTGACTGAGCATCCAAGCCAGAGCAAGCAAGAAGATGCCCCTGGAAACTTCAGGAGAAGGTTAGGCATCTCCAGTTGCCTTGGTGTTGCAGGTAGAGGATACTGGAAATTTCCAGGTTGGGCTGTAGGGTGTTGCCAGAGTCTTGGGGTGTCAGCTGGAAGCCCCTGGAAAGTTTAAGGTTATGGGGGTAGCCTGACCAGTGGAGCCCCAGTCACTCTGGAGCAGGGGCCACACCTAGCTGCAGAAAGAGGGAGAGCCATGCATCAGGACCTGCACCTATACCTGTCCACTGCTTCTTCCATCCACCTCTTCACAGCCTCACCCATCCAGGATTGCTGAGACGCAGACCCATGGATGAACCCATCTCATCCTCCTCCACTATCCAACCCCAGTCACACAACTGAGACAATGGGGAGATGAGGGATCTCATCACCATTTGTAAGAGAAGCTCAGGTTGAGATGTGGGTGAAGCAGATGATGCCTGCACAGCAACAGAGAAGTAGCTGTTGTGGTTGATGAACACCTGGGCAACCTTTGTCAGGCAGAGGATGGGGATGTGGGTCCCATCCACAGCCCCCATACAGTTGAGGTGGCCCATGTAGTGGAAGCTGGTGGCCAAGTACTGTGGGTTGATGAGGCAGATAAAATGGCTGGCCAGGATGTTTTGGATGACCAGGCACACTTCTGAGATAGCCTTTCTGGTTGTGGACTTGTCCTCGCCAAACTGGTTGGTGATGCAGTGGAGGCTGCTGAGGGGAGCCAGCTTCATGATGGTGATGGCCACCTGCTTCAGCTGGCCTCCTGGTGTGTGATGTGGGGGCCCAGCTGGGCAACAGTGTCCATGAAAGAGGCCATGTGTATGTGCACTGCTTGTTCCAGGTGTCCAGGATGCACTGCTTGATCCAGGCATCCAGGACAATCCACTCCCACCAGTCGCTGCTTGTGGTATGAGCCCAGAATTGGCACTCAATGGTCTGGAGGTGGTGCCAGAGAACCCCAGCATCTATGGTATCCTGGGTGGCCTTACCCTCATTTGCCATGTGAAAGTCAGTTGCCCAGTCCAGAAAGCTTGGTGGACAAAGGGTGCAATAGGTTGCCCCATGTGGGATGTCCAGCTACTAGCTTGGGGGCACACAGCCACATCCCATGGAGACCAGATGCCCCATCATGTCCAGGTAGACGCACGTGATATCCCACAGGGTCTAGTGAGAGTCATGCAGGACAACAAGCACGACATGCTGCAGCTCCTGAGTCTCTGTATTTGGGTGCAGGCAGCAGGACACCATGGCAGGGTGTGAGCAGGCTAGGACATGGACACATGTGCAATTCCCATGGAAGGCACTCACTCAGGGGGGTTTCTGGAAGCTTACAGGATAAGCTGCAGTGATGTCAGAGGGTTGAGAATATGCTCGTCTGTTCCTGGAAGACAATCAGGGTTGGCCTGGGATTTTGGCTGTGCTAAGCAGTCTCCAGTAGCCTAGAGAGCCTGCAGGACAGGCCTAAAAATTGTTTGTTTATTATCTAATTTCATTTTTTACTTTAATTTTATATCCTTCCATATCTGATCTTTTCTATCTCTGTTTCGATCTTTTTAGTTATTTCTTTCCTAATAACCTCTCACTTTTCACTGAAAAGTATTTAATCAACTGCTCCTTTTTTTCCTTTCTTACATATTCACATTGTGCTTCATTGTTGTTGATCTCTCCTATGCTATATTGGCCCAATACCTACTCGTCCCCTTCTTTTCTTTCTGTCATGTTTGCTGATAACATTTTCATTTCTGTCTTACAGCTCAGGGTTTTCTAGCTTTGGGACAGCTTGGGACCACATGCTGCACAGACTGCAATCCTGGGGGCCAAATGAGGCTTGGCTACTTATTCCACAGGTGGCCACTCTCCACATCCCCCTCCCCACCTTGGGCAACCTAGCCTGCTCCCCCACCTCCTGGCTTTGCATAGGGCATGTGTAGCACACCCTCCCCTCCCCACCCACAGGCTCACTTGCAGTGCAGCCTGGCTCCTGTGTTTTTCACATGCAGCAAGCCAGCCTCCCCCCTCCCCTTTGTGCATGGAGCCTGGACACTTTGACCGTGCCCCACCCCTCCTGCCACACCACTGTGTGCACAGCTCAGATGCTGCACTGCTCTACCTCCAGGAGGCTGGGGGTGGAAGTGAGGCAGGAATTAGAAGCTGTGAAGGATGGGGGAGAACCCGACTGTGGTTCTAGCAATAAGCTCAGGAAAGGTGCTCAGACAACTGAAGGCTGTTGCCTGATTCTGGGTATTGAGTTTGCAAGTGGGTCTGTTGCCCTGAGGAGCTGCTTGAATAGCAATCTCTTCTTATGTCCCTCAACATTTTCTGAGATCATACCTGAACATGGAAAGATTCCTAGACATGGATTTCATGAATCCCAAAAATTATCAAATTGAGTGCCAGATAGGAGTGCCAGGACTAACTTGGAAAAAGCATATCAAAGATTTTTGTTCAGAAACTTTTATTTTGAAATGAAAGATTAAATTAACTTTGACATTTCCAAAACTGAAATGCTCAGTATATATACGTATGTGTTTGTGTGTGTGGCATCTACAGTTTTTCGGTTTTCAGGCCTCAAAGACCAGCTTTGGCAACAGCAGTGTTTCTTAAACTTAATTTGGTTTAATGTTACAGAACATGCAGAACACAGTAGCAAAAAGCTAACTTTTTCTTTTGTGGTTTTTCCATCTTCATTATAGTCAAGATTCCTTTGCTAGTCATGGCCCAGCCCTAAATACATGTAAAAAAGACCCACAAGTGTGATTCATGTGGTAGTATCTCTGAATTCATGAGTATGCGGCATGGCCCCAGTTTCAGGTCATGTTTATGAAAAACAGCACAGTGATAAAAGGTAGAACTGACCTCCTGTGCCCTGGATTCCATTATTTACTGGAATTTAAAGATCTCATTACAATGTTATGTATGCACAAATAAATTAAATGCCTTGTATGAAAGTTAATAGCTAGTCCAGTGCTAGAAATCCCAAAGAAGGGCAAAGGGCATTATTGGATTTGCTTGTTTTTGCTTCTTTCTAGTTTCTGTGTTACTTGATGCTAGTAGCATAGCTGAGGGAAGGAGACTGGGCACAATCCCTGGGTGCTGAACTGGGCATGGCCACAAAAATATTAGCCACTGTACTGCTGGTCCAGCCCCTGCCAACTGAAGCCAATGACACTGTCCTGTGCACTGCCACTGCTTCCCAGGGCACAGCATTACCCAGGTATGGCTCTGCTTGGTGCTGTAACTTAAGGAGACTGAGCCATTACTTTCACTGCCTGGTGCATTTTTATTTCCTATACTCTTATGAAATTATATAGAACCCCAAACTCTTGGAATGGCAATCAGTTTCTATGTTACCAGATGGTAATAAACAGATTTGCTTTCTCACTTCTAAGAAAACAACATCTAATTGTATTTGTGTGTATGTGCACGCATGCATGCGCGCGCGCACACACGTGCACATGCATGTTCTCATATCCTGAGAATGCAGATGTAACTGGATACATATACACACTGCAGTATGTCCCTTTTCAGTAGAGACACCTATAACTGGGGGTCTACCCAACTCAAGGTGGTGGCTGGCCGATTTCATGGACAGATTTCACAGATTTCACAGACATTAGGGCTGGAAGAGACCTCAGGAGATCGTCGAGTCCAGCCCCCTGCCCCAGGGGCAGGAAGTCAGCTGGGATCACAGGATCCCAGCAAGATAAACATCCAAATTTTTTTCTTGAAGGCATTCAGAGTAGGTGCTTGAACCACCTCCAATGGAAGGCTATTCCAGACCTTGGGGGCTCGGACAGTAAAGAAATTCTTCCTTATGTCCAGCCTGGAAATGGTCTTGCAGGAGTTTATAACTGTTCAACCTTGTCATCCCTTGGAGGGGCTCTCATGAACAATCGTTCCCCCAGATCCTGGTGAACACCCCTGATAAACTTATAGGTGGCCATCAGATCACCCCTGAGCCTACACTTTTCCAGGCTGAAGAGTCCCATGGCTCTCAGCCTGTCATCGTAAGATCTGTTTTCCTGACCTCTGATCATGCACGTGGCTCTTCTCTGGACTCTCTCAAGCTTCTCCACATCCTTTTTGAATTGTGGAGTCCAAAACTGGACACAGTACTCCAGTTGCGGCCCCACCAAAGCGGAGTACAACGGGAGAATGATGTCCCGGGATTTGCTTGAGAAGCATCTATGGATGCAAGCCAGCGTTTTGCTCGCTTTACTAGCCACAGCATCACATTGAAGGCTCATGTTCATGTTGTGGTCAGTCATGACCCCCAAGTCCCTTTCATCCATAGTGCTAGCCAGCGTAGCACTGCAGAGCTTATAAGCATGATGCAGATTTTTCTTCCCAGGGTGGAGAACCTTGCATTTTTCAGGGTTAAACACCATCAGGTTCTCATCCACCCATTTTCTGAGCCTGTCAAGGTCAGCCTGGATCGCCCTCCTGTCCTCAGGTGTGGATGCTTTACCTCAGAGGTTGGTATCATTGGTGAACTTGGCCAGTCCACTTCTGACTCCAATGTCCACATCATTAATGAAGATGTTGAACAATATAGGCGCAAGGACAGAGCCTTGAGGGACCCCACTGGTCACAGGGTACCACAACGATTGGCTTCCATCAACCACCGCCCTCTGGGTCCGACCACGGAGCCAATTCCCCAGCCAGCGGATCATAGTGGACCCAAGGCCGCAGTTGGCCAGTTTTGCCAAGAGGTGATCATGGGATACCAGATCAAAGGCTTTTTTGAAGTCAAGGTATACAACATCAATCTCCTCGCCCTTGTCCAGGTGATAGGTCACCTGGTCATAAAAGGAAATGAGATTGGTCAAGACCCACCCACAACAAACCCATGTTGGCTATCCCTCAGGATGTTGCCATCGGCCAGGCTGTTGAGGATGGGCCCTTTAGTCTGTTGAGGATGGCCTCTTTGATGATTTTTTCTAAGACCTTCCTCAGGATAGACGTCAGGCTGATGGGCCTGTAGTTTGCCGGATCCACTTTCCTCCCTTTCTTGAGGATAGGTACCACATTGGCTTTCTTCCAATCTTCGAGCACTTCACCAGAGCGCCAGGAGTTCTCAAAGATCCATGCCAGGGGCTGGGCTATGATGCTTTCCAGCTCCTTGAGTACCCTGGGGTGTAAACCGTCTGGGCCAGCTGACTTGAAGGTGTCCAGCCTCTCAAGGTGTTCCTTCACGAAGTCAGCATTGATGGAGGGTGACCATAATTTTCACAAGCTGAGGGGCTCCAGTGTCCCCGCCTCCCACTGCTGATTCATGGAGAGGGCTGTCTATCATGTGGCCCCACCCCTGACTGCTGATCAGCTGAGCAGGCTGTCCATCATGTGGTCCCATCCCTCACTGCTGACTGGTGGAAAAGGGTGAGGCTGCACAACAGGCAGCTCTCTCAGCCAATCAGTGATGAGGGGTGAGGGTGGCAGCCATCTTGCCTGCTTGCTTTCCTGTTAGCAGCCCCCTTCATGCTGGCTTCCAGTGGAGAGTCAGCATTTTATTTTTAGTAAGTTTTTTCCCCCCTGTGGATTTCATGATTTTCATGAAATCCATTAAATCACAATTTGAGCAGATCCCTACCTATGACCCTATCACCTACGGGAATGTAGAACTGTGATGTTGCAGATTATGCAAAGAAAATATTTTGGAGTGCCTGTTGTGACATACCTTGGCCCCAGATGCAGCCTGGGTGCACCTGTAAGAAACACTCCTGAGGTGCCGTAACACCTTTAGGATGTCCTTCTGTATCAAACTCACCTCCGCTGTCTGACCACTGAGAACCACTTGAGGTGCACCAGAGGCTAAATCTTTGTCTCAGCCCTACCTATCTCACTTAGGCTTTCCCAATTTCGGATTTTGTCAGCTAAAAGAACCACACCTTTTTCTGGTCATGTGCTCAGGAAAGATAGATTCCCTGTTTCCATAGAATGAGCAAGCCTGTATCATTAGTACTCTGGAATCACAAGTATCACCACCAACAAGTGGCTTGTAGAAGGATAATGAAAAGGATTTATTATAAAAAACAAAAACAAACAGAAGAGATTGGTAACCATATGTTGAGATACAGGCAGAGATACAAGAAAAACAAAAGCAAACAATATCAGAACAATAACCTGTTCTAACTCTGAATTTTAAATCCAAGGAAGCAGTCCCTAGCCAACTTAAACAGGTTAAAAAGCAGTTTCTGTTTTGGATCGGTCACAGCCTCCTGCAGTTTCCCTTGCTAGCTCGCTTTACTCACCCTCTGTGGGTGAGTAACCACAGTCCCCTTGTTACCAAGAAGACTGAAGACATATTCATGGTATGGATGCAGGCTTAAGTAGAGTTGCCCCTCTCTTCATTAACATATGTCACATTCAATTCGAGGGGGCTCACACTATGCCAGTAATTTCCTGCTCCCCAAAGGTGCATGTTTGCTAGAGCAAAAATCTTTTCTGATCTAATTAAGACCGGAAGCGTATATGCATCCTTTCAGACATGGAGGTTTACTCATCCAGTATACAGTCTCTCTCCTAATTACCCTTAGTAGGAAATGTCCCTATTTCAAGCTGTTACTTCATGCTAGAGTTAGGTTTTGGAGACAACATTTGGGTGCCCAAAATTTCTGTGGACAAAGATTCATCAAGTCATATGCTTCTCATTTGTGGAATCCTCTTAAAATAATAAATGATGGGGGATTGATATAGATGTCCATCTCTCCCTCTCCATGTCAAACAAAGATTGAGGCTGTAAGCTTTATTTTTAAACCTTATGATGCCCTGAATAAAGTGTTGTAGAAGCAGACAGTGGTAGGTGGTTATAAATTAGTCATACAAAGTAGGGTATTGTCTAAGTGGATTTAAACTTCAAGATTGTCCCCTCTAAATAAGCTGTAGTTAGGAGATATGTGTAGGCTTACCACATTATACACAATTTCCACTTGGCTCAGTTGTGTTTCCATAGTAATAAGTGCATGTCATTAATTATTAGTTTGTTACTATGGATACTGAATTTTGGTATTTTTTCTTCATTATTAATATCCTGAAGTATAAAGAAGCATTGAAGACTTTATTTTCCAAGAGTCTCCATTGGCTGTTAGAAAATGTTAATAAAAATCATATATTTGATTAGATCACAGCTGATTTTAGAATGTATTTGTTTAACTGTATATGAAGTAGACTGTTCATTGCACTAAAATCTTGGTTTCAAATCCTGGATGGGGGCTTTGCTTGAGTAAAGATAGAGTTTTAAATATTATAATGCATAGCTCTTTAGGAATTCTGTATTTGGCCCCTGGAAAAAATTCACCATGGGGCAGGACACCTAGTTTGTGTGGGATGGAAAACTAAACCCCCAAATCAGCTGTATTTGAATCTGCCAAACTCTGTGTTTGGGTGGGCAGGCATTTGCCTATGGCATCATGGCAAATTAAATAGAGACTGGATTCTTCCTTCTCTGCCAGCTTCAGAAATGTCCATGATCTTAAGACCTCATTTTACAGACTTAGCTTTGGCGATGCATACACCCCTTGAGAGAAGCGCCGCTGCTGACACCTCCCTGCTCCTCACCGCTGGCGGTGTCTGTGAGCAGTCACCAATTGCCACTGGCCCCCATTGCTGCTGCCGGCAGTGTCTGCAGGTGGTCGCCGACCACTGGTTGGGTGTGAGGAACAGAAATTTGATCTTTCCTGTCTTTGTCTATGCCTATTTCAGTGTTATCCAGTGCATAAAGGGCCAAAAGGGGAGCACATAAAAAGTGGAAACAGGGAGAGATCACCAAAGACGAATATACCTCCTCTGCTCGTGCCTGTAGGGAGGCAGTTAGACGGGCCAAAGCTACCATGGAGCTGAGGATGGCATCCCAAGTAAAGGACAAGAAATTGTTTTTTAGATATATTTGGGGAGTAAAAGGAAGGCCCAGGGAGGAATAGGACCCCTGTTAAATGGGCAGAAACAATTGGTGACGGACAGGGGGGACAAGGCTGAACTCCTCAATGAGTTCTTTGCCTCAGTGTTCCTAAGCGAGGGGCAAGACAAGTCTCTCACTGGGGTTGTAGAGAGGCAGCAGCAAGGCGCCAGACTTCCATGCATAGACCCTGAGATGGTGCAGAGTCACTTGGAAGAACTGGATGCCTTTAAGTCGGCAGGCCCAGATGAGCTCCATCCGAGGGTGCTGAAGGCACTGGCCGACATCACTGCAGAGCCACTGGCGGGAATATTTGAAAGCTCGTGGCGCACGGGCCAAGTCCCGGAGGACTGGAAAAGGGCCAA
>NW_005841904.1:2032612-2034757 GCF_000455745.1 Alligator sinensis
TCTTCAAGAGGAGGTTGGATATGCATCTAGCTGGGGTCATCTAGACCCAGCACTGTTTCCTGCACATGCAGGGGGTCGGACTTGATGTTCTATTGAGGTCCCTTCCGACCCTAACTTCTATGAATCTATGAATCTATAACATAGTGCTATTTCCCAATCATTGTGTCTTCAAGAGTCTTTTTTTTAACAGTTCATTTCCCCTTTCTCCGAATTGAAATGATCATTAGGCCTTGTCCTGTAAAGTGTACTATGTATCTCCTGATATTTACTTCATGTTTTTAACTGTCACTACATCCAGTAGGGCATGTAGGTGGTTTAGATGCTTGTAGTCATTCATGGGATCTAGTGCTTTATGACTTGCTTGTCTGCTATGCATTTCTGGCCTCAACTCCCTTGTATATCTTCTGAAAGTTTAATCTTTCATTTATACTGCATTTTATTTCAATACAAATACTATACTGTATATATGTATGGTCTGACCAAAAAGGAATTTGGATCTCTTAACCCCCAAAGCAACCATTAACTGAAGCTCTGCCTTTGGTGGGAGTTGCGGATATTTAGCATTTTTTGAGTGCAAACTCAAAATGACAACTAGCAGATAGACCATGCTGAAATATAATATACACTACAGTATATAAAGCATATGATTTAAGAGGAGTTTTGCTTTGCTTGAGATCTTCCTGAACATTAAAAAAAAATTGAAATCACAGTTCTACATGGTACATATTAAATAACTATATACACAAATAATTCAGGCAACTTCAAAGAAAAGTTTTGGCTAGCTGGGCAATGATCAAGGGAATGAGTAGGTAAGGTTTCTAATTTTATCCAGATCTATTCACTGATCCTCACTTGTAGCTGCTACAAATGATGCACTCTATTTAGGTCAGCATTTACATCATTGGCAGCTACCCACCTTTTCCTGGACTTAAATTTCCATTTCTGACAGTACCTTAACCTTGATGAGCTAAAATATTCCTCTGTTCCACAGAAAAAAAACAAACATTCCTGAATCGACAAAATAACATTCCTGACTTCCAAATGCTTTATGGCCCATAAAAGAAAATAGACTATTCACTGATAAAACTGAGCACTCAAAGCATACAGTATTGGAAAAAAGTGAGAAAATGATCCACATTGTAATACATTTTAATTTGTTGCCACTGTTACTATATTAATTTAAAATGTAATAGGCAAAACAAAAAGTAGAGGTGGCTGCAAAGGGAAATTGGAGATTTTCAGACCTCCATCTTGCAATTGGTTTAGAATAGATGAAGGGATTCACTCCTACAGAGCTGTGACTGAAGTTTTGGGACCTTATTTTGTCTCTTGAATAAAAATGTGTTTTTATTCAGGCCTTTTTTTCCTGAAAATAAATTGAGGTTTCACCCTTACCTGACTCCAACTAGCTTTCCTGCCCTTTCCCCTCCCCTCCTGTTGATTCCTATCTTTATATCTTTGATCTACCCTTGAGAATTCTCTCCTTTCTGCCCCGTGCAATCTGAGCTCCCCCTCTGGCTACAGAGTCTCTCAACCAAGCAAGTTAGATCCTTTGGAGATTGACTTCTTCATAGTCTGACAACATTGATCCTTAGTTGGCTGGAGGCACAGAAAATTGGACAAACCTTTTGAAAATATAATGTGAGACCATTACTTTACTACAGAACACTTTATAAGGCATTGGGACTTACCAGAACGCTATAAAATTCAGCATTTTAGGGATTGTTTAGTGAAAGACATAACCATTTGCAGCTCTGGTAAAATATTTGTTGAAGCAGCAGTTAAATTTTATCTCCACAAAATGATCTGAAATTCAAAACAGACAATTTATTTAAATTGATTTATATTTATTCACTTAATTAAAATAACATTTCTTAAAGCACTGCTGCCACTCATCTTCTCGCTAAAGTTTTAGACCTATGAGGAGCCTTGCAGGCCAGATGACATGGTTCTTTGCACTAGATGTAGCCTGTGGGCACGTCCACATGAGCCCACACGTGCCTCTTGCAGCGTCTCAAACTCCTGCCGAGAGTAAAGGCTTTTCCCGCCCCGCTTTTTTTAAGTGTTTGATGGGGGGCAGCCATCAAGGGGTTGGGGGTGCCAGCTGTGGGTGTGGCCAGGTGGGGCAGCCATTGGGGGGCCTGA
>NW_005841904.1:2034769-2039741 GCF_000455745.1 Alligator sinensis
GGGGGGGTGGCAGCCTTTGGGGGGGCGGCGGGAGCCGGTGGGGGATGGGGCCAGGCAGAGCAGCAAACTGGCAGGGGCTGGGGGAGCAAGTAGGTTGGGGGAGATGGGCTCTGCAACGGGGATTTGTAGCCCCTGTGGGGACCATTTGGGCCCTGTTGGGGAGTGGGCTGTAGCCCCTGCAGGGGGCTGCAAAACATATAGGTATTTAAAATTCACTTGATTATGATGATAGAGACACTGGTAGGCTTCCAAATTGCTTTAACACCTATAGATATATCAATAAAACATTGCCCAACTGATTGCTGTCTCTCTGTTTCTCACTCTATCTATATAGTGGTATTTTGTTTTACTTGTGCAGGAACATGGATTTGGGGGTATTTTAGAGAGTGATTTGGGGATTTTTTTTTATCAGGGATTTTTCAGTTTTCCAATAGGGAACACCAGAATTCCTGCTAGGGAGGCCAGTGGCAGGACCCTGCCTGCTCAGAGCTGGCACCTTGGACCCAGCTGACTGTGGCTGACCTCCTGGCCAAATGGGGCCAGAAGGACATGCTTTGACAGTTCAAAGCAGGCCACCACACCTGGAACATCTTCTGGGTGATAGCTGCCCAGATGGTTAGGCAGGGGGTCCAAATGGCAGTAGTATCGCACAAAGGCCAACCCTGCAACCGCAGTCCACTGACAGCTGGCCCAGAGGGGCAGATGCCTCTACTGGCTCTGCAATCCCCACCCAAGTCTGGCAGGTGTGCAGCAGGTCACAGCCAGGCAGCAGCCCCCACTGCCAGGCTGCTGCAGTGGGTAAAGGGTGCAGGGAACTCTCAGGACTGCTTCAGCAGTCCAGCTGGCACAAGGGGTAGTTCCCCCAGGTACCAATTGGCTGGGCCTCAAAAGCTCCTGAGAGCGAGTAGGCCTGAGCTACTTGCCAGGGCAGCTTTTTCTACTGATGGGACCAGGACAGGGCAGCTTTTTATATTGTTGGGGACATCACAGCGGCAGGCCCTGGGCTCTAGCTCCCCCTGGCTGCAGATCCAGGAGGAGCCAGGCAGGGTTATTTTGCCTCAAGTGGAACAATTTGCTCCAGACCAAAGTGCATGTTCGGGCATGTGCAATGAGGCAAAAAGCCATGGCTGAAATTTGCACCGCTTCTATTTGAGCTGCTGTAAGCACATGTGCTTGCATGCATGGACATGCCCCATGGGGCCAAATGAATCAGGCACTGCTGCTCCTAATAAAATATACAGTATAATGGAACCTGTAATCTATTGCACAGCTTTATATACAGTAAATTAAAATATCAAACTTCATACAGGTTACCGTCATCAAATTCCTTCAGTTCTGTTAGGTCTAGAGCCCTCCTGATCCAGCACACGGAGGGACAGATTGGAAGAATTGCCCTATTATTTCCCATTATTCTACCTTAAATTTTACCCCCTCAAAGATTTCGGTGCATCTTCTACTCACTTCATTCAAAAGTCACATACAATTTTTATCAGGACTTTGAATGTAATATCTATAGACATCAGGAAGAACTTCTTTATGGTAAGGGTTGCCTGAATCTGGAATGGGCTTCCAAGGAAGGTGGTGCTCTCCTCTAACTTGGGGGTCTTTAAGAGGAGACTAGACAAGCACCTAGCTGGGGTCATCTGATCCCAGCGCTCTTTCCTGCCTGGGGCAGGGGGTCAGACTCAATGATCTGCTGAGGTCCCTTCCAACCCTGTCTATAAATCTATGAATCACACTGGTATTGCTACATTTTTTGGAGTTAGATATCTACCTGTGTAGGAGGGAAATATGATAGCACACAATCAGAATGACTGCTTTTATGTCACCTTTTCCCTATGTGACCCCATAATGGCATGGGTTGGATATCACTGACCCTGGCAATCTCCAGTGGCAGAAACAGCTCACAGCCTAATTTCTACTGAGCAAGCATCTCAATGTACAATTGGCTAGCATCTGTCACAGCAGCAGAGAACTGGCTTATTCTCTCCCTTTTGAGTTCAATTATCTGACCCAGGGGAATGAGCCTAATCTTAAAACTGTACTAAACTCATCATGGATTCCCCAGAGGAGCTAGTGTTTGGGACTCCCGGCCTTATACAGGCTCTTGAAGTAACCCCTGTGACCAACCCAGGTGAAGCTTCTAGAGATTTGGACTTTTCTGTCTCTGAGCCTCAAATTATCCTCAGAAGCATAGTGCTACCTTCTGGGTTAAGTCCTGGAGAAAGTCTCTACCCAAGTTCACCCAAAATCATAAAAAGGGCATTTTTTAGTCATCATCAGCAATACAGCAGATGGAGTCCTTGGGCCACAATGCCAAGGCCAGATATTTTCTTTCTTCCAGGCCTCTTCTCCTGCCTTTCTCTCTCCCCTTGTCTCTGGGAGTCTCCTTTTCAAGCTACTTTCTTTGCAGTGGGGTTTCTTTGAAGACCCTCCCAGGCACCAGAAACAGCAGGGAGTCGCCAGATGCTAGCAGTAGCATACGTAGGAGTGGGCCAGCAGTGCATTAGCCCCAGGAGCTGACTTAATATGGCCCACTTCCCACACAAATCTACCACAACAGGGGCAGCCCAGTACTGCCCAGCTGGAGGAGATGGGCAGAGGGGGACAGAATGACAAACCTCCTTGCCACTGGAAGTACAACTGCGCTTGAGGGGAAAGGGAGAGTGAACGGGGCACCAGGAAAGGCTCCCAGGGAGCCCACACCACTGCCTGTCCCACTGTTGTAGCAACTGCTGCTGGAGTGAGGAGAGCCAGGCAGGTAAGACACCTTTTCCCCCTGCCTGACCCCCCCACCCTTTCTCTCCACTGGTCAGAATAATTCCCCCCCACCCCCCTCACATCTGCTCCGGGCGCTGAAAGCGCTTGCTACACTTACGGGCACTAGGGCCTGAATTAAATGAGGCTGTGGTGGGGTTTTGATACAAAGTGGTTCATTGTTTTCCTGATGTCCCATTCCCCAGTAGCTGAGGCACAGCTGTAAACAGAGACCTCCTTTGTGGTGGTCCTGATTTGACCTGCATTGAAATAAGTGGCATAGCCTTTTACACTTTTACCCTTCCAAGATGCATTGCTGCTCCTCTGCCATTAGGTGGCCAGCGAGAGCACACAGCCTGACAGGCTTGTTCCTGGAAGGTGCCACAATAACCTTACACACACACCCCACCATATCCTGGAGTGGGCGCGAGTTGAAGCAGAATACAAATACCTCTATAGGATCTTGGGACAAAAAACTTTCTTCTAGGATCTGTTTACAGCCTTAGGGCACGTGGCCCCAGATCTGTGTCATCATAACACCATTAAATCCATTCTTTTTCAGTGCCCAATCCAATTAAGTAAACAGGCATATAAATTGTTATAACATAAATATCTTTTAACCCAGAAATATGACAAACAGTGCCAAAGTGTGAAACTTGTATGTCTTACTGAGATCTAGAAAACATACCATACTTAGGAGGAGAGGTAGTTGGCTGTGTTTATCTGAAGTCAGGGAGAAGGTAGGGCAGGGTGGTACCTTAAAGACTGACTTGTTCAGAAAAGTATTAGTTTTTGTTGGCAACAGCCTACTTCTGCAGATGCTGTTCTATGGCTAGCAGCTGACAAAATAGACTGCCTCCTACAAAACCTTATGTCCTTTTGAATGAAATAGCCTTTTAAGATGCCACCCTGCCTTGCTTTCTGCTTTATTTATTTCAGTTCTCTAGGCAATTTCATTTCATTTTGCCTATTAGCAGCTCATATTTTTTTTCAGCTCCTACATAATGAAAACTCCTAAACTCAATGGCATCCATTAGGATGTTGATGTTAATAGGCCTTTACTGGTTTACATCTTTTGTTATTTTTAAAGTGTGGAAAAAAAAGTTTTTCCTTTTACTGTTTAATTAGTGTCTTGGCTGTTTCCATGTACTGAAGCAACACTGAGTTACTGGATTTAACTGTGCGATATACAATAGTAGCAGTTATCACAGAGTCCCACAGGAGAGATGCAGCTGCAATACATTTTATTCAGATTAAATTTCTGAGCAGCAGACTGGAAAGAGAAGTTAAGTCATTAGCTATTCTACATCCCTGGGATGTAGATCTTTGTATTCTTATGATATTATCTGGCTATGAAGCAGTATTTCATTAGTGTTAACTCCAGTGGATTACAGTCTCTAGATATCTATCTTGAGGAAAGGAGGGAATTTATCCTTTCAGACCAGGTAACATGTGAACCACATAGTACAGTAGTAGCATATATTATATATCAATTAGTCTTGGAATCTCAAGTCATTTCATACACTAGTGTGATAAAAAGCATCTTCCCCCTTTCTACTGTCTTGCTATTATATAGTTTTTCTTTTACTGGGCAAGGAGATCATTATTTTCATTACATATGTGGGTGTGAGGAGAACCAAATTAAATGTGGCCAGTGACTCTTGAGAGGCAATGAGTTTTCGGAAAGCTTTAAATGAGCACTGTCTAATCAGACCTTCAGTACTGGGAAAAAGAAGTCAAATCCTTCCTTCCTTCTCTCACCATTACATCTTTATTCATGTTTCTCCTTTGCAATTATTTCTTTATCAGAAGGTGCATTAGTTCAACTGAGTCCTGGAGTTCATGCCTGTCCAAAACAGCCACGGTCTTCTATTCAACTTCCCTAATAATAGTTGTTTACTGATACCAAAACTTTTAATGCTTGGTATTTTATGTTCAATACCTTTTCTCAATTGCTGTTTTCACTCCTTTTTCAAAATAGCAAGTCATAAGAAGTCCAGTCTTGTTTGTTTGAAACTGCCTGCAGCTGTGTGATGTTTTTCCATTTAAGATCATCTAAGAATGAAGAGGATTACTTTCATACAGAACTTACTCTCAAACTAATCTAAGTTTGGCTGGTGATATGCAATGTCAAGTGTTCCCCTGTACTATCCAATTTTAGTGCTTGTATATCAACTTAGTACCCTACCCCATGATGGTCTCAAGCCATTCCTGC
>NW_005841904.1:2039772-2043277 GCF_000455745.1 Alligator sinensis
TTGTTATACTTTTTATGTGGCTGTTTTCATACAAAAGACATAAATCTTAAAAGATTTTTTTTCTGAGAATGAAAAATAGGCCACCTTTCAGCTTGCTTTCTGTGTCCAAGTGTTGACTACAAAGTGAAACATGACCTCACTTTGTACCATGCATTGGACTAAATGACCTTTATAAGCCTATTTTACAAAGAAACACATTTTCAGTGCTGAAGTAATAGACAGAATCAAATATAAGGGCATAACATACGTCTGTTCTCATAATGGTTTATATCTTCTGTGAGAAATTCTTCGTTGTTCAAGTTCCTTTTTTATCAGGTCAAAAAGCATGCATTTGTGTATAATAGATATATGATCAAATGGCATATCCATGTATACGGATTTCCATAGCTATGCTAGCCTCAGTATGTACATGTAGAATATGACTAATTCATTTTTCTTATTACTATTTCTCTGCTTTGCTGTGTCATTATCACCAGAAATAATGTCACTTGTCACACGCTTACAGGGAAGATTACCACTGAAAGCACAAACTCACCAGAGTGGAAACATTACACAAACAGTAATTGTAATAAGATCCACATTTTTTTAATTTGGAGGAAAGATCAAAAGCTAGATTGAAAAGAGAGCTACAAAGGAGAGATCGTGATGGCACATAGGATAAAAAGGCTGCAAAATGGAAAGTCGGATGGCAAAAGAATAGGGAACAGAAGGAAGTGGAAGAAAGGAAGATAAAAGAAAAACAGAAGAGGAGAGAGGAAAAGGAAAGCAAAAGGGTTTACTAATTAAAGTAGTGTATTGGAGATAGTAAGGAAAGAGGACAAGGTACCAGGAAGGAAAAAGAGCAAGCAGATGGATTCAATCAGGTTCCCATTTTGTCTCTTCTCAAATTACAGATAAAAATATTATGGTCCTGGCTATGAACTTTATGGTTATTTAAGTTCAATATTTTGTTTAAAACAGCCTGAATACAACTAGAATGACTAGTGGTAAAAGGTACAACTCACTCCATCCACCTAAAGCCAGAGTAAAGCAGTTCCTTGTAGGTGAAGCACAAGGGGTTTGAGGAGGTGAGACCTATAATTCTTTTAGGGATCACTTCTGCTGTACAGCTGATCCACTGGATATGCATATGTGTGGGTCCTAATCTTTGTTTTCCATCACAGACTATCTGGGTCTCAAGTGGAAACCTTATGCATAGCATGTAGAGAATGCACAGAGGCACCTGCAAGGTACTTCACCATTGATCCTCACCTCATTTCCATTTAGGGATTAAGTGGTGCAACAGGCTTTGTGCTGCCGCTTTCATCATAGATTTATCTCGTTGCAAGCCATTAGAAAGATCCAAAGAAACACAGCATGGATGGCTGCCTTACCTAGTTCCTAGTTAACAACATTACTAGTGGGCATGAAGTTAAGCACATATCTAAGTGCTCTGCTGCATTCTGGACCTCAGTTTACATTGCTTGAGAGAAGAATTGATTAAGATTTGGGAAATTTATTTGCAAGCACATAGAAACAATTTCTGGTTTATATTTATGGACCCTTTTTGAATGCATGAACATACGTAATGTTGTAGTTGCTGGAAAGCTAAGTAATTGTTGGGACAGGTTTGAGCTACATTTCCAATATAAGGTTGGATATTGTAGATCAGAGATGTCAAGCATACAGCCTGTGGGCTGGCTCCAGCCCATGGAGCTGCAGGATCCAGCCTGTGGACCCTGCTTACAGCATGTGGAGATGGTCTGGCACATGGGATGAACTTGGTACTGTGGGATCTGCTCACAGTACAGGAGATTGGTCCAGGGTGTGAGTTGCATATGACACGTGCCAGACCAACCCTGTGACTGGTTCAGGACCTGGTCTGAATTGGGCCGTGCTGGAGCTAGGGTGGAGGGGTCGCATGGAGCATGTGCCCTGTGCCAGCCCCCTGTTGCATTTGCAGTACCCATAGCACTGGGTCCAGCCCATTCGCTGCATGTACCACATGCTGGCCCTGCTCTGTTGTTTGGGCTGCATGCAGCGTGTGGGCTGCACCGAGTGCCACAGGCACTGCCCACAGCACAGGGGACTGGCATGTGGCATGTGCTGCATGTTGTATCCTGCCAGATAGCCCTGTGAGGTGGCTCCACTGTGCACAAATGGCTTGGGGTCCAATCCTGCCTGTCTGTGAGCACAAGCCCCTGGACTGTGGGCAATGCTACTGGGACCGGGTCCAACTTGCTTGCAGCTTAAGCCTAGGAACAGGGTAAGTGCACACTGCCTGGGGCACAGGGGGCCAGGACAGGGCACACACTACATGCAGTTCCACATTGGTCTGGCTCTGCCCACCGACTCTGGCACAACCAAATCTGACCTTCAGACTGGACCAAAGGCCCTCATCTGGCCCTGCAAGCTGGATGAGTTTGACACCCCTATTCTAGATGGTGGTTGTTGTGAGTTTTTTGTATATGTGTGGTTTCAATTTAGCTTTTACAAAAAAAGTCACATGTAACTAAATAATGAATAAAGTAGGCAAATTCATTCTACAGAATTTAAAAAAAAGCTTTTTCTTTAAAAAACAATCCACCCTTTACAATTCTAGTGGTTTAAAATAATCCCTTGAAAGACAGTAATTTTCTCTTAAATTCTATAAATTTTTGAGTAATTGTTATAGAATCACATTAGTTTAATATTATTTTATTGCACACTGATTTCCTTAAGAGGTTTGTGGGTGAGTTTATCCCTGAGTATATAATTATAAGAGCCTCAAAAACCATCCAGTCAATTACTCAAACTGGGCAATTTTTGCTCATTTGACCTATTTGCCCAAGTTACTGCTGAGTGCTACAATTTTTTCTTACTGATTTTTTTTTTCATTAAAAGTATGGAGTTTCAAGTAGGGTAATTAATAATAACAAACGGTATGATCTTTCCCAATATTGTCCAGTTCCTTTGTCAATTGTTTAGCATTGCTGAAACACACTTACCTGTTTGGACTTTGCTCTAAAAGCATCTATGTTTTAGTTTTAAGTTTTCAGCACTTGTTTTCTTTCTAACCATTCCACAAAACAAGTGCTTGTTGATATTTCTGCTGAGCTGGCAAGCTGGCAGCCCTAGATGTATATCAGGAAAAAGAAAAAGCCACTTGTAATAACAGATTTGGTATGATCACCCTTTTTTAAAAAGGGAAAAGGAGGGACCATATTCCAGCTTAAAGGAACCATGTATATAATTATCATTCCAGCTGTAAATAAATATATCCCAGTAGTGGTTAAGACAGGGTGTCTCATTGTGCAGCTCTCATGTCTTCATGTCAAAATAAACAACAGTGATTTTGGACACTTTTGCCATTGACTGTCACCTCTCTAGGGCTAGGACAGAAGTTTTCAAAATAGCTGAAACTGGTTTAAGATAAACCTGGTTTAATGAAGTATCAGACTTAACTGACTTATAGATTCATTGATGCTAGGGTCAGAAGGGACCTCAACAGATCATCAAGTTCGACCCCATGCCCTAGGCAGGAAAG
>NW_005841904.1:2043308-2058048 GCF_000455745.1 Alligator sinensis
AAAGAGTGCTGAGGTCAGATAATTTGGGTTAAACTGGTTTATGAAACTTCTGTTCCAGACCCCTTCCTGGTTCAAGTTAAATCACAGTCCCCCAGCATGCTTTGCAGCCCTGTGTTGTTCTGTGTTGTGCTGTGTGCTCCAGCAGAGAAGGGTTGGGGGGGGAGGGGGAAGGAAAGGAGAGAGAAGCAGGGACTGCTCTCCTCTCCCAGGCAAATCCTGGCTGGAGTCTGGGGCTAGGGAGGGGGGTTGAAGCCTCCTTCACCTGAGTACAGAGCTGCCCTGCTGCTAAATTTACTGAAACTTACTGCTGGCTGCAACTGTGGACTACAAATCCCAGAGGCACCTGGAAGCAGGAAAAGGAAGTGATGAGTGTCCTTGCAGAGTCCTGTTGCTGTGATTGAGGACTGCAAATCCCAGAGACCTTGGGGGCAGCAGGCAGAGAAAGCAAACGCAGCCCATGCTGGTTAGTGCCTGCCGGCTTCTGGCCTGAGCCACTGCAGGCATGTGGCTGCATTTCCTGAATCAAAAGTGAATGTATGTCCAGTTGTTTCTCAGTTTAATCTCTGCAGTTTAGACTAACCTGCAAAGACTAAATCAATTCAGCCTTGGGCTTTTTGATTCTCTGTACTTAGCCTAGATGACCAAGTAAACATAAACTTGGCCTTAAAATAAAGCAACAGTCTGAAGATTGCTTTCCAGATCCTTTACTCTGCTTACAAGTCAAAAAGGTCACTCTTCTAATTGAGAGCCGTGCATGACAGCCCTGCAAACTCAGGTAGGGATCTGAAACTGGAGATGTGTTCTTTGTTTCTTAACATGTCATGGATAAATAAAAAAAAATTCCAATAACAACTGCTCTGACTTTCTTCTATTGTTTGCTCATCTTCTGTGTTCCCTTTACATGAATATTTTAGCAAATGAGATTCTTCCCACCGATATATGAAGAGAGAATACAATAGAAGCAAATATTAGTAAATAGTCACTGAAAGCAAAGTCCAAGTTCACAACTGCACATTTGCACTGAGAACCTAATTTTATGAGTTATACCAGTGGTGCTCAACCTTTCTGGTGAATGAGCCAGATGAGTAGGACGCGGGCCAGATCAAGGTGTGGGACCAGATTGAAGGGTTGAATGTAGCCTGGGAACCAACTGCATTCACTTGGGGCTGGGCCTGGCTGTGGACCAGCCCTGTATGCTAGGTCTAACCCTGCATGCTGGTTTCAGGACCATGCACCAGCCCAATCCAGCATGTGAAAACTTGGGGCTACTTTGGGGTCCAAAAACAGTGATGGAGGAGCAGCAGCAGCATTAATTGGAGTGGGGTTCCCGGAGATGAGGCAATTAATACTGCCATCGCTTGTCCACTGCCAGATTTCCAGAACCATGGAGAGCCCCATGGGCCAGTCCATTGGCTAGATTCAACCCATGGACTGTACTTTGAGTATCGCTGACTTATACTCATCCAGTCAAGTGATTATTTGAGCTAAACTAACCAAAGCAGCTTGTCTAAAACTGAACATATAAAATGATGTTCTCAAATACTTTCTACAGTCTGAGAATTATTTTTAGAAAACATTGATTGAATACTTTCAAACAATTAATAGAACCAAGAAAATGGTTATTTGTGGTTTGGACACTTCATGATCTCAAAAAGTTGTATGAATTTACTAAGTCTTCATTCACCTCTACTTAATTGGTATACTGTTACTTTGTCTGTGAGACAGAATTTGCACCCAAAAACAAGCAGCTAGGAGTTCTCATGTTTTTACTAGGTTATAATAAAGACAGTGCTGTTGAAAAGCAGTTGTGGCTGATGCTGGGGTTGGTTTTACAGTATTCTTGTCACTATCAGATTACAAAAGGTTTTGGTTTTCATGTGGGTTCAGGGATCTACCTGCATAGACTAGATGAATGGGGTTTTATTTTATTAGCATTGCAGTGTAGGTTCACATGAAGAAATGGACTAATACAATTCTTCAGAAATGCCGATATTGCTTTATCTATGCTTTACGATGAACTACGTTCAGCATGATGTTCAAGAATAGAGCTGAATGTGAAACAATTATCCCATCTTATGATAAACTTTTGCAATCGTGAATTCTTCCAGTTCTTCACTAAGATGAACTCAAATCCTTTTGATTTTTTTAAACATGAGAGTTCCATTCCAGAAGAGCCAATAGCCCAGCAGTGACTTAGGGAGTTAGGGCTTTTCTTGGGATATGGGAAATACAGGTTTAAGTCCTGCTCTGCCTGTTTCAAAGCAGATGATTAAATCTTGATCTCCTACACCAGGTGAGGAGACTCACTGCCAATTCTAGAGTGGGTTCTCTCCCCTTACTTAATTTCTTGGCTGAAACTTTCCCAATAAGCTTTGTTGACACTGGTATGTTTCTGCAAAAAGTTTCAGTTTAATCAAAACAGGCTCCTCACAGATGGTTTCAATATACTTCTTACAGAGAATTGTTATGGAGTTAAAAAATTGTAGTGTGGACACAGATCACATTAATCACTTTTAAACTGTGCTGCCTTTCTTAATATGGACAAAATGTAGCAGTGATTGGAGACAGGGTCTAACTGTTCTGAAAATTTCATTTCAGGAAGCTGTCTTAGCCAGATCCTGTCCCATAACTTATGTGCCTTTTGCAAGCCAGTTTATAGCACCTACCAACTAAACCTAATTCTATTGGAAATTGGGGCTCTTTCCTCTGCTTCAGCTTCTTGGGACAGGAGTCAAATCTTTTTCTGAGACAGAACTAGAAAGCTGAGCCTTACCATTGTGTTTAGCTGCTCATCTTAGAGAGAGTGTGCCATCAGAGCCATTTAGCATCCAGATCCATGCATAGTAGTGAAATACTGTCCAATCTATTAAATGAGTGCAGCTGCCAAAAATCTCAAGTAGTAACTAACCAGTTGCCCAGTGGTTACCTAAATGAGAGAATGTTGCTTCTCTGTGTTTCACTTTTGACTGATACTGCAACCGAAATAGGAAGAATTCCAAGTACAATATATCTTTGAGAGAGGACCCTCAGAAGGGACACACTGCGTACTTTTATAAAACACATTGAAATAATTACACTAATTTATCGGCTGGTGGCTATTTAAGCTGGTGGCTACTGTGTGTGCCAAGAACATTGAAAGCTGAATTTTCCAGGAATCAGATACACCTTGTGCAAAATGTCACAAAGGAGACTGGGATTTTTTTTGGTTTTCTTTTCTTTGTTTTCTTTTGTTTATTAGAAAATGAAAGGCCGTGGGGTAGGCTCAGAGAGGCACATCTAATGCATGAGATCATATAAACAATGTTGAGCAAGGCAAGCTAAGAGATATTTAACTAGTCATTTTAAAGTGATTATTTTCTTTTCTAGGGAGTGTGTTATAACCAGGGATTCAGAATTTCCATTTCCCATGGAAAAATGGAATAAGACATGGCCGGCTCCCTGCAGGGGGGAGGGGGGGCGTCTAGGGGACATATGGCCCCTAGATCTGTGTGTGGGGTGAGGGCAGGGGCAGGCTGCGCGGGCAGACTCCCACCCTGCTGCCCTCTCCCCCAGGCCTCCACAGCTCAGCGTGTATGACCTGGCACTGCAGGACAAATTGGAGCCATACAGGGAAGTGCTCACCGCTGCAAATTCTGTGCTGCCCTGACAACACATCCCCTGCATGCAACCATGTACCATGGCCCCCACTGCATCCACTTGCGCAGGGGAAGTGTCATGAGGGCAGTGTGGAGATCACAGTGGCAAGCAGCTTGCCTGTGCAACTGTGCTCTGCCACACCAGGTTGCACACACTGGGCTGCGGAGGCCCTGGGGGAGGGCAGCAGGGTGGGAGCTCGCAACACACAGCCCATGCCCACCCTGCACACAGATCTGGGGGGCATGGGTCCCCCTGTCCCTCTGGGAGTGTGTGCAGCAGCAGGGAGCCAGCCCCCACTGCCTGAGCCAACAGCAGGCAGGCACCGGGGTTGGGGAGCTGGGCTCCACTCCATTGTAGCAGATGCCACCTTCCACTGGGGGCAGGAGGCTGCAGACCGGGGTCCCTGGCCCTGTAGCCCTGGAAGCTGGGGGCCCCCTCTGGCAGGGCTCAGGGAGTAGGGAGCTGTGGGTGGGGGGTGAGGGGCATCAGTAGGGTTGTGGATGGGGAGTGAGGGGTATGAACAGGGTTGGCTTCCTTGTGGGGTGGGGGGGGGAGTGAGGGGCACCAGCAGGGCTGTGGGGGTCCTTTAATTTTAATCACAGATTTGGGTGGGAGGGTTATTAGAGAATTGCAATTTTTTTTCATCGAGGAAAACCAGGATCCCTGGTTCTAACTAATGGCCAGATCCAGAAGATCCCAAATCCTTGCTTTTCTGCTGGCTAAGCTCTGTAGACATCTTTCTTTTGACTATAATGTTTCCCAGTAACAAGTGTTATGCCCATGTGCCCTAAACTATCCCAGTTCTTTACAGGATTTAGCATCTCTGTGCTTAGCCTATGGCTAAGCCCCATCATCATCTGAAAAATAGGCCTTTCTCTGCCTAAGTCCACTAGTAGTTGTTCTCGCCTAATATACATACTGACATGTTCAGGCTCCCTAAAAAAGGTTCATTTTCTACAGGTTTCTTTTAAAATGGTAGTGTGGGCAGCAGCTCATTTTATCTACTTTTATATAATGGTCTATGGGTGAGAGCACTTTCCCAGGAAGTGGAAGACCCAGGTCAAATCCCCTTTATATCCTGATGGGATTGAAGTCTCATATTCCATCTCCCAGAACAGTTATCCTGACCACAAGGCTATAACCTATTTTTAAGAGGGGCCGCTCTCTATCTTTCCCGTTGGAATATATCATCTCAAGTTCTCTCTCCTCTTAAATTAATGGATGAATGTCACATATTATATCCCAAGATATGTGGGAAGATATGTGGGAAAAACTTTCTCTTCCTCCCTCTCCCAGTAGGCTTTGGATAAAACTTGAAAGCCCAACTCTGGGGCAGTTGGGTTCGTTGCTTTACTGCATGATACTGCATCATTCTTCAGTAACTGCATAAAAGTTTAGTGTAGGTATTGATGCCTTTGCAGGATTATTTATGGGTCTGTTGGTCTGCAATACCTCACACACATCCTCATTTAGAATGATTTAGATTTTTGTGTGAAAGGAAGTTAAAATTTGTGATTTTTGTCAACTTCCATCCAATTTCTAATGTCCAGTTGTTGCTGTATTAAAGGGAAAACATATACAACTGCCTTATATTTAATATATGAAAATAATAATAGGTGCCTTTTAGCCTGTGTATTAACTTATTATAACCTTCATGACTACAATAGTTGAGCACCCTGCAGCCTTTAATGTGTTTAATCCTCTCTCAATCTCAAGATCTCATAGCTGTTTGTGAATATAAAATGACTCAAATTCTCCTTGTAAAATGAGGAAGGACAAGAATTCTTCATTTTTAAAGATGGCTCAATGGAGGCCCAGAGAGACTAGCTTGCATATTTCAAAGGTTTCTAGCAAGTAACTGGGAGAGACTTAATAAAGCCAAGAAGATAGTGTTTCTAGTCCACCAATCTGATTATTGAATGCAAATAAGGTATTTAATTATATTAGTGTAAAATCTTAGCGGAGGTTTGCTAAATGTCAGTGCCATAACTTACCTTTTTTGGCCTCATTAACTGTATGTATTAGACACCTAAAATCTGATCTAACTCTTCTGATGAGATTTGAGCTACTAACAGCTGTGAGTTCTCTTCTATTGAGAGGTAGGGAGACATGAGACAATGGCTAATTTATGTGTTTTTTGCGGAGACGGAGAAGCTGCTTTCTAATTGCTTTGCACTTCTAGAGACTGTGATATACACTGGAAAGACATTGTGTGTATAACACCTGTTAGAGAGGGCTGAATCGAGGCTTTGTTCCCCTCGATTGTTGAATGTTTACATTTTGATAAGTTGCTTGGTTGAGTTTCAATACTAGAGAGGTTTGAGTATTTGTTTTACTTTGTTAGAGCCATGTACTGCCCTCAAACTATGTGCAGAACCCCTGTGATGGGAACTGACATCAATAAGAGTTGGGGCATAAATCGAGGGCAGTATAAGGCCTTACTATATATACATTTTACAAGCATCTGAACAAATAAAAAAATTACATTGTGAATATTAGCAGCATTTTAACCTGGAGTCAGACCAAACTAATTATGGTTTTATAAACTTGGGAAGTTGATTTTAGTTTGTAGCTGCTTTCTTTGAAGACTTAAAGTTACCTTGCCAAGGTTAGATTCAAAAGGATATCCTTTTGGGCTATGCACAATTGAACTCTTTTAAAAGCAAAACATACAATTACCCAGCTATTTCTAGATATCTGCTTCACTGCTGTACTCATCTGGGCTTCCCTTTATCTCCTTATTCCTTAAACTAGATGTGGCAAGTACTGGGAAGGGGGGCGGAGAGAGAACGAGAGAGAGAATGCTTCTCAGAGCAGCCTTTAGTTTTGTGAGTTGTAGTCCCCTAGCAGGCTGTTTACCACTGTAACCTTGAACTTGTTTATACAGCATTTAGTAGAGCTGGGCTCTGGTGCAGAAATGTGGATGTAGGTCTAGACCCACATTTCCTCAAAATGCAATCCTGGGTTTTTCAGACAAATTGGTCGAGTCGGGGGGAGTTCCCCACGGTTTTAAAATATGTTGATTTTTTTTCCCCCTGTGCTTGATGTTTGTATCAATAGGGCTCTTGCCTCTGGGGAGCTCAGCTAACCTTATTGGCAGAGTCGTGTCAGGAAGCTAGCATTGCAGCTGTTCCATGAAATATGACCTATGTACAAATTTGCAACTTTAGTTTCTGTCACTGACAGTCTCTCTATCATCCCAATCACACTTTCATTAAACTCTTTTCAGAAGAAGGAGAAAGATTATTCCTGTATGGTCCCATTAGGAAGGCATTTATACACTTAGTCTAATGCTCTGAAACCATCAATTTAAATTCTGAAAAATATCCCATCTTATATAAAATCTGCAGCTGAATTTCAGCTTCTCTGTACTTATGCCAGATCTTGCTGGCATGTCTCCTTGCTGTTAATTTCTATCGCATTTTGAGTTTTCTTGGATATGCTGCTTTGGGAAATATCACAGGGAGTTGGTCTGATGTCAATAACAAAAACAAAACCGAACTGTTCTGCTTAGTTTTTTTGTACCGTGCAGTTACATTGAAACTTTGATGGTCTAGTAAAAGGGACTGAATAATATACATTGCAAATAAATTATGAGATAAATAGATTAAGCACCATAGTTAATAGGAAGGTAGCCATGTTAAGCAATGACAGTACTGCTTGTTAAATTGTCAGAGGCCAGTATTTCAAATCCACTTGTCTGGGAGTTCATGTAGCAAGAAGCCTTTTTTTTAAGGACATATTAATATTAACTAGTTTTCACTTAAGCTGACATCTGCATTCATAGAATCACAGAAAGTTATGGTTGGAACGGACCTCAGAAGATCATCTAGTCCAACCCCCTGCTCAAAGCAGGACCATCGCAACTAGATCATCCCAGCCAAAGGTTTGTCTAGCCGGGCCTTAAAAACCTCCAAGGATGGAGATTCCCCCACATCTCTGGGTAACCTGTTCCAATGTTTCACTACCCTCCTAATGAAAGAATTCTTCCTAATACCTAACCTAAACTTCCCCTTGCTGCAACTTAAAACCATTGCTCCTTTTTCGTCATCTGCCACCACTGAGAACAGTCTAGCTCCATCCTCTTTGGAACCCCCCTTCAGATAGTTGAAAGCTGCTGTAAAAACCCTTCCCCCACCCCAGTCTTCTCTTCTGCAGACTAAATAAGACCAGGCTTAGAAGTCATGTGCCTCTGCCCCCTCCACCATTTTTGTTGCCCTCTGCTGGACTCTCTCCAATTTGTCCACACCCTTTCTGTAGTGGGGTGCCCAAAACTGAACACAGTACTCCAGATGTGGCCTCACCAGTGCTGAATAGAGGGGAATAATCACTTCCCATGACGTGCTGGCGGTAAACCTACCAATGCAGCCCAGTATGCCATTAGCTTTCTTGACAACAAGGGCATATGGTTGGCTGATATTCAGCTTATTGTCCATTGTAACCCCCAGGTCCTTTTCTGCAGAGCTGCTGCCCAGCCAGTCAGCCCCCAGCCTGTACTGGTGCATGCGATTGTTTTGTCCTAAGTGCAGGACTTTGCACTTGTCCTTGTTGAACCTCATGAGATTTCTTTTGCCCCAAACAATGTATGACTGAGCATGGGCCTGTAACTTTGCCTGTAGTGACTTTGCCTGTAGTGGGTAGAGTAACTTCGCCTGTAGTGGCAGTGGCAATCCTTTAATATGATGACAGTCTTTCAGTAGATAGGGAAATCATTGGTAACTCCAGAGATGACTGAGGATACCAAACTGAGATCCATTGTTTGACTGCCAAAATTGGGCTATCCAATTCATCTGGAAAATACTTCAAGTTGAAGTTAATCCTCTCTTCTGCCTGGGTTCTCTATTGCTGCACTTGAATATTTGAACATACAAGAGATGACCTATTGTGTTATTTTTGTATATCTTAATGCAGGTAAGTCAATATGGTATCTTTTAAGAGTCAAATAGATCACCTGATCCCCACAGTGTCCAGCACACGATTCATTGTGAGCATATTGCAACATGATTTCTCTTACTCTGGTTATTCAGAGTTATTCATCTCATTAGTATCATGAGTAAATATCAATAGATTTTATTCAACTCGACCTTTGCCTTCTAGTTAATCATAGCTAGAGACATACCAAAATTGAGGAGGCAGGTAGGCGATTTGGTGGGTCAATTGTTGTGCCTGCTACCGCTTTTGTGGTTTTTCATGGTGAGGCCTCCCCATGCCACTGATTGGCTCAAAGGGCTGCCCTTCAGGTGGCCCTGCCCCTTACTGCTGATTGACTGAGAGGGCTGCTGTTCATGAGGTTCTGCCCCTTGGGGAAGGGGCAGAACCACAAACCTCCACTGATTGGCAGAGAGGGGCAGGGCTGCACGATGGGGAGCCGTCTTGGTCAATCAGAGGGGAGAAAGGAGGGGGCAGCTGGCATTATGGCTTCCTTTTTGTGTGCTGGCAGCCTGAGAACTGCTGGGTCTCACTGGGGAGCCAGCATTTCATTTTCAGTAAGTTTTTTTTTTCCCCCCGCTGGTGATTCTGAGGAAAGTCACAGGGAATGCCACTCTCTTCAGAAACCACCTGAAATGATGGTTTCCATGTAAAATGCAAAACTGTGATTTGAATAGATTCCTAATCATAGCCCTTAACTCACAATTATCATTTGAGTGCACAGTGGTAATAGGATGTACTTCTGCATCCTCTATGGAATAATTTTCTGGAAAGTATTACCTCTGGGGTGAGCTTCTGCTAGTCATACATTTGGTAATACTTTCTTCTAAGATGCATTCTGAGTACAGGCACACAACACATTTACTCTGGAGTAGTCTCCATTTACTCCTAAGGAAAACAGGAGCAGATAAATGATGCACAGCACTTACTCTGGAGGAAATGCTGTCCACTGGTGTAAGGTTACATGAAGACAAAAATAAATTTACATCAGAAAAAGTTACAGCATTATACAAAGAACGTACCATTGGGATTTCACTTCAGGATCTCCAGTTTGCTCAATGCAAACCAGCACCCCACCCTCTAGTGGCCAGATTCTTTAATAGTGCCTACTTCAAGCAGCCAGGTTCAGAAAGTGGGTCACTACAGGATAAGTTTATAGTGACATAAAGCTTAGGGGAAATTACTCCATAGTCATTTTGTCTTGTGTCTGCACCTGACATGCAAAATGAGTTTTCATCTGGAGTTTTAATCTTTGCTAGTGTGCCTGTCACAGAGTAATTTCCTCGACTTTGGTTAATTGCCTCTTATTCCTCTGGGCATTCCCACTGTCATGGGATTCCAGCAAGGACTTCTTCTTTTGCTAACTGAGCCAAATTGTTACCCTGCACATTAGGGTCATTTCCTTTGGTGCAATAATTTAAACATTTCCAAATAAATGATAAATTCTTTGTAAATACTCTTCAGATAAACATCAGACCATTTAAGATATGGGGAAGACAGTTGCTCATCAGTGTAAAAGACTGGCCAGCTCCTCCTATTAGATCTGTATTTTTTTCTCAAAGTTCACGGCTTGAGAAACCTTACCCCCATTGAAGTCAGTAAGCCTTTTGCCATTGATTGCTATGGGGCCAGTATTTTAACTCGTACATCTGTTACGTTTTTAACCCAGAATTTGTCTCATGCTTTTCTGTGGCAAGAAGGATCTATTGTTATTTCTTAGCTTTCTTTGATCCCTTTCCTTGTACTGTATCACATATAGGAAGCAGTACACTGAGAATACATATGCCAAAGGCCTGCCAGCCATCTTAATAACGATTTTGAAAAAAACATTTGCATTCTGCTCAGAATCCATGGGTTCTAGCTAGAAAAAAAAACATACAGCCAGTACGATGAGGATTGGGCAAAACAGTTAGCTAGAAATAACCTTTACCTTTACCAAGGTTTGCAAATATAAGGATGACTCTATTATTTTCCATTTTATTATGATTTCTTATTTTCTGTTTCTATCTGGATGCAGAACTGTTGGGATACTTCAAAAACATGTACACATAAGATTTTGGCCTCACTGAAATAGTCACCAGTCTTATGGGGCTCCTTGTAATGCGACAAATTATACAGCAGTTCTTCAGCTATTGAGATCAATATCTAAACTTGCGGATACCAGTTTTCTGGACCAAACAATCTTTCAGGAGTTGTCCATTACTGTCTGAACTACACTTATGGTAGGGGCAGAGTACGTTTCAGTCTGGGTTATGAATGTGCATAACTCTCTTTGAACTGTATCCCAGGGTGGCAACATACAAAAAATAAAACTCTAAAAGCACTGTTCATTCTAAAATGAAATAGAGTTAGCAATTATGGCTCAGCATCTGTCGGATGTCCTGTGCTTGTGGTCACTGGCTTAAGCTTTGACACCACTGATGAGATTATCCTGTCATTCCTGGTGTTGAGCTCCAAATGTCTGGATTTTGCTTCCAGTGGCAGTGGCTCCAGGGATAGGAGGGTAAACAGCTTATAAATTCTCCAGTGTTCCTTGGAGCAGCTTTTCTGGCTGGTTTTGCTAGCAATATTATTTAAAGAGTTCCAGGAGACAGAGGAGTAAATGACCAACAGAAAAAAGGAATAAAATATGTGATATAGTAAAAAATTATTTCTACTGTAGAACAGCTTATATAGGCATTATATGGCTGTAACCAACCACCAGTAAAATTCCTCATACTTGATGCATTAAATTAGAATGCTTTCTTCATTGTGAGGGTCAGTCATTCTTTGTGTAGATCACGCATTGCTTTGCTTTTGTTTATGGTTCTTTTCAGTGCTCATTTTAAAAAATAAATGCCAAGAAATGGGGCAATTACATTTTGCTGAGATGTACTGTTTGGGGGGCCAATACATTATGTCAAATACCTGTCTAAAGAAACATAGATTTCTGAATGTATGAACTAAAATTGACTATGGGAGGCAAGCTTGTCTGTAACATAAAACATAACCTTAACACAAGCAATTAGTCAAATCCTGAAGTTTTTACTCAGAGGCTAGATTGGTCTCTACATAGTTTCCTCTTTGTAGAGTGGTTGGAGACATGCAAATCTCTTGATAAGCTTCTGGCCCTTTTCAGAAATATTCCATCAAACTGACAAGAAAAACCAATAGGGTTCTAAAGAACATAGCAAGTTTTACCATAAATTATTCCAAAAAGCAACAGAATTTAGTTGGGAATCATTTTATTTCTATAGGCTCTATGAGCTGGCCCATAGAAAACTATATTGCTGTTAAGGGGTTTTATGGGATAATTAAAAAGACTCTTATAGCAAGATGATCTTCTTCTTCTTCTTTGGTTTCTATAAGTGGGTTTCAAAAAGAGCTACCCTTTTTTTCTCGCATTTTACATTAGTCTTCCAGTGGGCTTTTATAAGAAATTCAGTTGGAGGTTAATACAACTTGGCATTCTCTCTTCTAGTCACTATGGTGGATCTATGTTTCCCACTCTCTTGTTTCTTGAAGGGAGATGGGATGGCACAGAACATAGATCCATGCTCTCAGGGACAGAAAAAAGGCACCCCCATTCCTCCACTCCTGAGTTCGAAAGTTTGGACTTTGTTAGGATTGCCCTAATCCAAGAATATACTGATTAGGTTCCTCCAGTATACACTGCAGAACAAGGACAGGGTAAATTTAGTTTGGAGACTAATTTAGGGAAGAAGTTGCCTAAAAATGGTTTCCATGCTGCTGAAGCTTCTCAAATGGTTTTCCTAATGTCTCCATCCCTTTGCCAGGACTAGGGTACACTCCCTCCCCTCCTCCCTGACAAGAGAAACATAAGACTTGGTTAGTCTGCATACTGCAGTGTCTCATGTATTCAGCATCCCACATTTCAAGGTAGTGGGGCGGGGTGCTTTAACTAAAGCTTGGCGAATGAGTTTAGTTAAAACACGCCCACTGCCATTTTGAAATGTGGGATGCTGAATAAACAAGATGCTGTGATGTTTTAATTAGAGCAGCTCCTGAGAGCTGCTCTAATTAAAATGCACCCCCTCCAAGCATGTGTATAGGCACCCGTTGTGTCATAATAGGTCTCTCCAAACCTTTGCATGAAGAGCTCAAAGCCACCCACTAAGCCCAGATGCTGATTAAATACCATACTATAGGGTACTAATCATACTTGTCTCAATCTGTCATGTGGGTTGCTTGAGTTAGGAGGAAAATTTGAGAAATGCTAAGTTCAGTAAGTACCAGAATTATGATGTAAATATATTTTTGAGTTTCAGGATGCTTAGATTTTTTTTTACAGTAAAAAATAATTCGTTGTGCTATTTGATCATTTATAAAAGTTGTAGAATTTTGCAAAATTATCATTTTGAATAAACCTTTGTACTGTTTTTCATTGATTCTGAATTTTGTAAATGCATTTGCTCATATAGTTGCCATAATGGAATGCACATTTGCAAAATCTGAATAAGCAAAAGATTTGTTAGTAGATTCATAGCTTTTAAGACAGAAGGAATGGTTTAGGGCATTATATCTGACCCTTCTACCACAGGCCATTGCATTTCACTCAGTGAGCCCTATCTTGAATATATCGGTTTATGTTATATGTGCACCTAGGGTAGTGTGGTTTCACTAAATGTGCAGTGTGGTTTCAGTAATTGTGCCTCCAGTTTGGAGGCCAAGCACAAAGGAATTCAAGCCCTAGGTGCATTTCACAAGATCTCATTACATTATAATACCTTTCTGTGCTTGTCCAGTGCAATGTGGCAACATTCTAAACCCCGTTGATGTTAATTTCTAAAGTGATGTTGCTTTTAGGGGAAGACTGGTGGCCAGGCTTTTGATTTATCCTAAAAAGTTAGCAGAGATCCTTCTCTAGTGGGTGACTGCTTTGGGTGTGTATCATGTGCATTATTATGGGTGAGATTTAAAATAGGAAGCTTATAGATGACAAGCAGAAAATCTACATGGCTAGTCAATAAAGTTCCTTTTTTTTAGCCTCAGGCTGATTTATAAGAAATATGCTAGTAGAAGAAACATTCTTTTAATATTTTTTTGCTCACATTTTGTCATTTTTAGGTGGTTACGAAAAAGGGAGGCCTTTAAAGTTAATGGATCAGCCTCAACTATGGAGTAAAACACTGCCCAATTCTGACACAATAGTAAATAGACTTGATAGGCACATCTACAAATTTGCCATATGGTGATGTTGCTATGACACTGTGCTTTAGTACTTCCTTTTAGAAATACTAAAGCATGGCTCAGTAACTGCCTGTACTGCGCCATGCACGTGGCACAGAGTTAGATTTCACTGTTACATCTCCATAGCTGGAGTGTACCATTATGGCGATGTAGCTGCTGATCACCTGTAGACTTATCTCTGCATCACCATAGCGCACTGTATGGCAATGTAGCATGTCACTATGTCATTGTAGGGAGACATGTAGACACACCCAGTGACTGCAGGGGAGAAGGCAAGGAACAGTGGTCTTAAATTGCAGCAAAAGAAGTTTAGGTTGGATATTAGGAGCAACATTCTCACTTTGAGGGTGCTTAGGCATTGGAACAGGATACTCAGAGAGGTTGTAGAATCTCCCTTCTTGGAAATTTTAAAGAGTAGATTAGACAAACACTTGCTTAGGAAGGCTTAGATAGGAGCTATTCTGCCTTGAGCAGGAGACTGAACTAAATTTCATAGATTTCATAGACATTAGGGCTGGAAGGGACCTTGGAAGATCATCAAGTCCAGCCCCCTGCCCGAAGGGCAGGAAGTCAGCTGGGGTCATTGGATCCAATTTACTCTTGAAGGTGTTCAATATAGGTGCTTGGACCACCTCCGATGGCAGGCTGTTCCAGACCTTGGGGGCTCAGACAGTAAAGAAATACTTCCTTATGTCCAGCCTGAAATGCTCTTGCAGGAGTTTATAACCTCGTTCAACCTCGTCATCCCTGGGGGCACTCTGGTGAACAAACGTTCCCCCAGATACTGGTGGTCACCCCTGATAAACTTGTAGGTGGCCATCAGATCACCCCTGAGCCTGCGCTTTTCCAGGCTAAAGAGCCCCAGGGCTCTCAGCCTGTCATCGTAGGGTCTGCTTCCCTGACCTCTGATCATGCGCGTGGCTCTTCTCTGGACTCTCTCAAGCTTCTCCACATCCTTTTTGAACTGTGGAGCCCAAAACTGGAC
>NW_005841904.1:2060797-2073775 GCF_000455745.1 Alligator sinensis
GCCCATAGCCTGAGACTGGGAGGATCGACGAGAACACCACCTGTGCCCCCAGACCCTGTAGCCCCGCTCCCAAATCCCTGTAGCGCCTCATGACCTGGCTGGGAGCGCTCCGAGCCATGTCATTGGTGCCCACATGAATTAAGAGCATGGGATAGTGGTCTGTGGGTTTGAGGAGCTCTGGGATCCTCTCCGCAATGTCCCGGATGCGGGCCTCCGGGAAGCAGCAGACTTCCCGGGCTAAGGGGTCGGAGCGGCAGATTGCCCCCTCAGTCCCCCTCAGGAGAGAGTCTCCCACAACAAACACCCTACGTTTTGTCTTGGGGAGAGCAGGGCTGGGAGCTGCAGTTGGGTCCATGTTGCCTGCGGGAGCTGGCAACTCAGCAGGCAAGAGGCTGAGGTGAATACTTGTTGCTCAGCTCTGGCAGGGCAGGGGTCTTGGTGCGGCGGGCCTTAGGGCCCTTGACCACCGTGGTCCATGCCCCTGGCTGGACAGAGCGGTAGCTCCTGGAGTCCTCCTTTGGCATGGAGGGAGACTGTAGTGTACCCTCCGCCTCCCGGGGGAGAAGGGCCTGGCAGTAGGAGTCTATCTCCTGCTCGCAGTCCCTGATGGCACGCAGTCTCTGGACTGTGGCCTGGAGCTCCTCCAGCTGGCGCGCCAGAGACCCCAAAAGGGAGCAGACCCCACAAGGGGAGGTCATCATGTTCCCAGGTCCCAGAGCCTGAAAAAGGGACAGGCAGCCCCCGCACCCGAGAGCCAGGGGCTCCGTCTGCGTGGAGCCCGGAACCAGGGGCTCCGTCTGTCCAACATACCTTCAAGATGCACCTTAAGAACCACATCTGAGTTGCTTCAATTCTCTTTTCCATACTTGACAATACTGTCCAGCATTCTGACGCATACATGAGGACTGGTATAACATAGCAATCCTGAACTCTTAGCTTTGTCCCCATAGAAATGTCAATATCTTTACGCGCCTGTTTGCGCAGCCTGTTCGCGAGGTTCCCTGGGGTGCTGGGCGAAGTAGGGGCCTGGGATGGGCTTGACCCGGCCCGGCTCTACTCAGCCGCCTCCTCCCACACACACACTAAGGGGTTAGCCCCCTCTCTCCACGGGCCCTGCTTACCTCCAGCTGTGCTGGGGGTCAGCAGGGGGCTCCGTGGCTGCTGGAGGGTTTCTGGGGGGCTTTGGAGGAGTGGGGGCGCAGAAGGCTTTCACCCGCGCATCTCTCGCCGCTCCCGCGTCTAGCCGGGGCATTTTTCCTGACGGCGGGCGCGCTTTTCCTCGGCGGGCCCTTTTAAACTGCGCGCATGCGCAGTGGGCCTGCCGTCAGGGAAGCTGCTCTTGGGCAAAAGGGGGCCCTGCCCGGGATTGGGGGACCCTGCCCTACTGGAGGGGGACAGGTGAGTACCCCCTCTACCTGGGGGGCTGGGCCAAGTAGGGGCCTGGGCGGGACTTGACCTGGCCCGGCTCCACTCAGCTGCCTCCTCCCACACACACACTAAGGGGTTAGCCCCTCTCCACTGGCCCTGCTTACCTTCGGCTGTGCTGGGGGTCAGCGGGGGGCTCCGCGGCTGCTGGAGGGTCTCTGGGGGGCTTTGGGGGAGCGGGGGCGCAGCAGGCTTTCACCCGCGTGTCTCTCGCTGCTCCTGCGTCAAGATTGGCCAGCTTTACCAAGAGGTGATCATGGGATACCAGATCAAAGGCTTTTTTGAAGTCAAGATATATGACATCAATCTCTTCTCCCTTGTCCAGGTGATAGGTCACCTGGTCATAGAAGAAAATGAGATTGGTCAAGCAAGACCTACCCGCAACAAATCCATGCTGGTTATCACTCAGTATATTGGTGTTGGCCAGTCCATTAAGGATGGCCTCTTTAATAAACTTTTCTAAGACCTTCTCCAGGATAGAAGTCAGGCTGATGGGTCTATAGTTTGCCGGATCCACTTTCCTCCCTTTCTTGAAGATAGGCACCACATTGGCCTTCTTCCAGTCATCGGGCACTACACCAGAGCACCAGGAGTTCTCAAAGATCTGTGCCAGAGGCTGGGCTATGATGCTCGCCAGCTCCTTGAGTACCCTGGGGTGTAGATTGTCAGGGCCAGCTGACTTGAAGGTATCCATCCTCTCAAGGTGTTTCTTCATGAGGTCAGCATTGATGAAGGGCAAGGGATCTCCCTCACCTGGACCTCCCTGTCCTGTAGCAAGCATGGGTGGTCCATGGGACTGATGAAAGACCTATGCAAAGTACCCATTTAATAGGTTGCCTTTATCCTGGGCATCAGTTGTCAGTTGTCCCATCTGGTTCAACAGGGGTCCAATGTTGCCCCTGCTTTTCCTCCGGCTCCCCACATATCTGAAAAAGGACTTGTTATTTTCCTTGATGCTCGAGGCTAGTTGGAGTTCAGTTGCAGCCTTGGCTTTCCTGGTTTGCTCCCTGCAGGACCAGACCACTGCAGAAAATTCCTCCTTGGAGGTAAATCCCATCCTCCATCCTTTGTAGGCCTTACTTTTTAGCCTCAGGAGGTCTGCTAGATCCCTAGAGTGCCAGGGGGCTGATGTGCCCTCTTGCTGCCTTTCCTCCGAGATGGAATAGAATTAGCTTGTGCATTGAGGATTGCTCCCTTGAGGAGCAACCACTCTTCCTGGACTCCCCTCCCCCTGGGGTCATAGTCCCTTAGGGCATCATTGACAAGCCTCTTGAGCTTGTCAGAGTTGGCTTTCCTGAAGTCAAGGACTTCAGTGTTGCTGACCGACTTGCCAGCTTTATGGTGGATGGTGAAGGTGATCAGCTTGTGGTCGTTGTCACCCAGCTTCCCACCAATTACTAGGTCATTGATTAGGTCATCCCCAGTAGCCAGTACCAGGTCGAGCAGCGCTTTACCTCTCGTTGGCCTGTAGACTTCTTGGGTCAGGTAGAGGTCATCCACGCATGATAGGAAGCTTTGCACCTGTTCAGATTTTGCTGAGTGATCCTCCCATGAGATGTCTGGGTAATTGAAGTCATTCATGACAGCCATGGTCCTGGAGCATGCGGCCTCAGCCAGTTCCCGGGCAAACTCCTGGTCAAGCTCTTGACTTTGGGTGGGAGGTCTGTAGTAGACACACTCATACAGTGTCCAGTTGTCCACCCTGGTCTCCAACATCAGCTTGCAGGGATGCGTAGCTTTCCTTAACATAGAGAGCTACACCCCCGCTCCTTTTATCTACTCGAGCCCTCCTATACAAGGTATAGCCATCTATACCCATGGTCCAGTCATGGGTGGAGTCCCACCAGGTCTCCATTATCCCTATGACGTTGTAATTATTTGCATTAAGCAGAAGGATGAGTTCCTCCTGCTGATTCCCCAAGCTCCTGGCATTCATGTACAGGCAGGGAAGTGTCCCCTTGGGGGCTCTTGCCTTGCCCACAGATTGTACCAGGGCTGGGGCAGGGGTGGGCTCCCTTAAGTGTCTTGGCCTGCGTGCTTTTCAAGGGTTGCTCAGTGGGCCAGCAGTGGCGGTAGTCCCTCCGTCCCCCGGCGGTCTTAGTTTAAAGCCCGCTGGAGCAGGTCAGCCAGTCTGGCTGAGAAGAGCCTCCTCCCCAGGGGAGAGAGGTGGAGGCCATCTCTTCCCAGCAGCTTGCTGACTTTCTCACCAAAGAGCAGGCTGTGGTCATGGAAGCCAAAGCCTTCCCGATGACACCAGCACCGCAGTCTTTGGTTGACTACCTGGATCCTCCTCTCCCTCCTCAGCCCATACCCTGAGACTGGGAGGATCGAAGAGAACACCACCTGTGCCCCCAGACCCTTTACACATGAATAAGGATAGATAACCATCTGAAGTCTCTTCCAGCTCTACTTTTCAATGATATTATGCTTTTTCTCTCATAGTCCACACATTTTCTGCTGCACAGCTTTCAAAGAACTCCATATTCATGAATATGAAAATATTTCTGGCTAGGAAGAGGTACCCAGTGGACAAAGAGAAATGCCCCTGGGAGATCAAAAGATTACAACCTATTCACAGCACTGGCAAACTCTTCCCATGTTCTCCCCGCAGTCACAACAGAGTTGCATTGATATGACTAAGAGCCCCTCTAGACGTGTAGGTAAAGGCACGATGGGATATAATGCAAGATCCAAACTATTGCACCTCCTGCTATGCTACACATGCATGGCAGGAGGCATGATTCTATGGATCATGCATTAGATCCCATTGTGCCTAATTGCTGGTCCAGGGGAAACCCAATCCTCCTGCACTGGCAAAAAGCAAACTCCTCCAGCTAGGAACCTGTGTCAGTTGATAGGGCTGCTAGCCATGGTGGCTTAGCTTGCAATACAGTGTTACTGAAGCAAATGTGCATTGGTGGAAACAAAAGGAAAACTCAAAAATGCCAAGTCTACACCAAAATCATTCAGTGGTCCAAAAAAGGGTCACTTTTCTGAAATTGATAAGTAAATTCTTAAGTACATTTAAAAAAAGAGAAACACTTGTGAGGTGTTTGGACTCAAAGAATGAGAATTAGTAAAGGAATTGAATATCTTGCATCAAGAATTCAAGGCAAGTAGTGGGTGGTGTGTCTGAATGATGTGATATAGCAGCTTAGTCCTGAGACAATGTCACTTACACTGAAGTTACCAATAAACTGCAGTGAAAAGCTTGTTGAATTCCAGCAGTACATTATTGGAGTATGCAAGACTCCTGATTACCTATTGGGACAGATAAGTGATGGTGATGAGACTTCAGTCTATTTTGACATGCCAAATAATCTTACCATCAGTGAGAAGGTTGAAAAATCCATAATTTTAACAAGTACAGGAAATGAAAATTTGTGAATTACAGTGATGTTAATAGTATGGGGAGGTGGTAAAAATTGCCACCCTATGTAATTTTGAAATGGAAAACTGCCAAAAGAAAAGCTGCTACCAAGAATAGTGGTTAGGTTCCAGGAACAGGGATTGATAGCAAGTGAACTGATGAATGATTGGTTAGATGTTGTGTGGAACAGAAGACTGGGGGCACTGCTGAAGAAAAGAGGAATGTTAGTGTTTAGATGCATTCAGAGGGTAGCTAACACCAGATGTGAAAGCAAAATGTGATCAATGAATTGTGATCTTGTAGTCCTACCTACTGGTATGACATCTTAACTCCAGTTACTGGATGTCATAGAGAGTAAGCCCTTTAAAGACCACTTAAGGTGCCAGTACTCAGAGGGCATGTCTACATGTTCATTAATGTGCCCTAGTTACTGCACATTTACTAGTTGGCTAGCCAAGTACTAATTCAATGTTCAGTAACTTGTGCTACTGTGCAGTAGCACTGGTGCTTGGCTTTTTTTTTTTTGGATGCTTACTGCACTGTAGCCTAATAACACGGTGCAGTGGCTCATTAGCACAGGTTTTTACCAGCACGCTACTGTGCAGTATTGTTAGGCTATTGTGCGGTAAGCGTCTTGTATAGATATGCCCAGATTTACTCTTTAGAAGGAACCGTGTGCTTGCACCTAGTGGGAAGATTAAGAAGCCAGCCATAGATAGCACTGCTTTGCCAGATTCTGACTTCTTGGGGAAGAGTATCTTCAGAGTCCATTATTAACGGCTTCAAGAAGTGCTGTATATCCAATGCTACAGATGGAACTGAAGATGGTGTTTTGTGGGAAGAGGAGGGTGAAGATGAGAGCTGTGAAGAGAAGAAGAGGGAGGATGCATGTGAAAGTGACCAGTCTTAAGTTGTAGGATCTATGAAATAAGTAGGACTCACCAGGATTTTCTAGACAGAACCTAATATAGACTTAGGTAATGTTTGTTGAAGTTATGACCTTTTGTTATAAGAAATTTAAATTTTTCCCTGTGTGAAATCTAATTATTAGGAGGTCCCATTCAGCTCAAGATTTACCTGAATCCAAGACAATGTGGTATTTCTTACTGTGACAGGCTCCTGCACACTTACTGCCACAGCATCACAGGCATGCCCTGTGCACTTATGGCACACCTCACCTGCTTTCCTGCCACAACTCGATGTTCAGATGATGACCCTGTACCCACCTGGAGATGCTCCACTGGTTTCTTGTGGGCTGGGTGTGACTTTAGTTCCATGTCTTCTGTGGGGCTCCTCCTTCCCTACATCCTACTCCTTTCCACTTGGGTGATATTTACTGTTGTTGGGATGGTGGAGGTGTTCACCACGTGATGAGTCCCATGGTGTTAAGCTGGGGCTGGTATCCTTTAGAGGTCCTCTTCCCTTGCCTACACTAATGTAGGGCTCAGAAATAATGTTAACCAAATTGATAAGATGAACTCAAAATGGACCTGGCTTAGTACTTCCTGCCACAGGGTTTGCCAGTGGTGCCTCCCTGTTGTGTCTGATGGGCACTGTGCTCCCAGCTTCCCTTCCTGCCTGCCCTGAATGGTATGCAGCTGGCTCCCCAGCTGCTGCTTAGGGCGCACCTAACTGACTATGCCTTGTGGGATGCACTGTCTGCACCTCTTCCCTGCAGTGGGGATAGCATTCCAGGCTCTGCTGGGGGTGAGAACAGCCGGGGCCACCTCTGGTCCTTCTGTTGCCATTCCCCATTGCTCCCATCTCCCATGCACTTTTGGCCTGTTGCCCAGGGGCTTTGGGCCAATCAAGATCTTACTTCCAGCTGGCTCATGTGGGTTCTGTACCTGCATGCCATGGGGATGGGCAGGAGACTGTTACTCTTATCAAATAAGCTAAATGGTGACACTTTGGGTGAGCAAGGAGGCTGCTCCAATGTGTTGTGATTACAGTGTGTGGAAGCAGACTTGATTAATTGAGTCTGCTGGAATGTGGTAATTACCATGCTCCAGCAGCCTCCTGCATCTTATGTATCCGCATCCCCACGCTTCAAAATGGCAGCAGGGGTGCTTTATCTATCTATTTATTCGACAAGCTTTAGGTAAAGTGCCCCCACCACCATTTTGGAGTGTGGGGATACTGATACACGAGATGCTCCGGGAGCTTTAATTAGAGAACCTCTTGGAGCCATGCCACTCTAAGAGATTAAAGCGCCTCCTCTGCCCTCCCCAGAGCATGTGTATAAATGCCCTTTGATACCAATTAACAGAATTTATATTTTCAACCCTGCCATTTGTCCTCTTGTCTAAGTAATGATAATATTTTCTGGCGTATCCAACATCAAAGGTTTAGTTCTATCTGCCAGAGCTATTCAGGGCACTTTCAGCACAATATCAATTAGTTGAACTATGTTTTGTTAACATTTGTTGGTGTTGATTTTTGTATTGTATAAGATCTCTCCTCACTAAGGGGCTGCTATTAGGGGAGAGGCATGGGATGTGAAAAACCCAGGTACCATTCCCTGTTCTTCCTGGTTCAGAGTGATCTGGTGTGAATACATCTGCTCTAAATGCCAGATCAACTAGCTCAGACTTTGCTGAATTAAAAAAGATCACATTTTGACGTAATTTCATTATAATGTCATTTTCATTAAAATGATCAAAAGGTTCTATTTTTATTCCAACAGACTGAAAACATTTTTTTAAATCTTAAAAGTTACCATGAAACAAAATAATCAATCTTCAGCCAGCTCTACCATCTGGGCTTCATATTCTCAAGTTAGTATTTTTAGACGCCGCCAGGGCATGTTAGTTATGGTAGAGTTCTTCTACTTTATATAGATATTTCTAATGTATGTCAAGGTTATCTAAGGGGTAAATATAGATACTGTTCTTAAGTGTGTGTGTGTGTAAATAATAAATAGAAACATTTCTATACTCTGGAAAGTATTGAAATGTTTTGAACTGGAATGAAAGTACATGTCCTGTAATAATTCAGATATGTCATTCCTCAGAAATTCTGGGATTTTCCTGAATGCTATGTGCCTATGTGATACACATTAATTAGAAGCTGGTAAATCTCACATGCTACACAGGAAATGCAGTTTAATGTAGATGTCATTCTGTCCCATTTACTGGAATTGCTTTTTATGGGATGGATGTGCTGCAGCATTTTTTCCTGGCTTTGACATAATTGGGTAATTGGGTGTCAGACAACTCAAGAACTTATTTTCATGAAGTTCAAGCATTCCGACTTTATATTGAAAACATAATTTTCATATTGAAACTGGTACAGAGGTCTGTAGTAGGCTGAAATATTTATCAATGTATCTTATTGCAAAAAGCTCTTGACATTTAAAAAAAATGTATATACCAACATTAAGAATTAGAATTATCATATGAGATAAAAAGAAATTGGTACAGAAATAGTTATAATTTCATACAAGCTCAGACTACTCACTAGATAGAACTCTGAAACTACCAAATGGGAATGATTATAGGACACTCTTTTTTCTCACAGGAATTAGAGTACAAGATGTTTATGTGTTATGACATTTTTACTCCATGACGAAGTTATTTGCTGAAAATATTTAGGCCTACTTAGAGATAAGATCTCTAGGAATGTGTGTTTTTATGATTTAAACATTATGTTAAATTTATGCTAGAAAAGAGAAGGCAGATAAATTCAATGGGGTAGTAAAAACACATACAGAAACATTAATAATAAAGTTAAAAGGGGACAATATTTTAGGCAATACCATTGACACATCATGCTCAGCTAATTAGAATACCTTAGACCTTACAGATAAACATATTATGGCATTCACTTATGAGATTCCAGTTCAAAGTTCTAGTTTTGTGTTGCATATCATGGTTGTGTGATGGCCAGCCTAAGCTTAGCTGATGATCTCCGTCCTGTTTCTGTTCAATGTACTTCCATTCATTGCACTACCATCATCACTGACACTAAGGGCCTTGTGGCACTTTATGGTGTGCGCTGCACAAATTTTGATCAGTTTAGTGCTAGTTTGGAGTTTGGAGCAGTCGCGTCTTCAATTTGAGCGGCACATCTTTGGGGAGTGGCCACACCTTAATGGAATAGGACATGGGTTGTGCAGATCAAGAGATAATCCTGTCCTGGAGTGGTGGAGTTTTAAGCCCCATAATGAGTACTTTAAGCCAATTTAAGCTGTTCATGTGAAGACATTCCAGAGGTTAAGGGCCCCAGGAGCTACCCAAGATTACCATGTAAAAAGGATTTAATTGGCATGTATGTTTGAGGTCTCGGGGCCTTGCTACATGTTACATGTGAACTGCACAAATATTGATCAGTTTGGGCATTTTTACACATGCAAGCACCACAGCACCAGGCACTTTGAAAAGCATCTGTTGCTGCAGTTGTATAAGCAGCAAAACCACGTCAGCACGGAGAAAATGGTGGTGTTCTTTTGAACTAAAACAAATCGGAGATTCCTTAGTTCAAAAGCGCATTGCCACCATTTTCTGCGCGCCGACTCACATTTTGCTGCTTATTAAAAGGGGACAATATTTTAGGCAATACCATTGACACATCATGCTCAGCTAATTAGAATACCTTAGACCTTACAGATAAACATATTATGGCATTCACTTATGAGATTCCAGTTCAAAGTTCTAGTTTTGTGTTGCATATCATGGTTGTGTGATGGCCAGCCTAAGCTTAGCTGATGATCTCCGTCCTGTTTCTGTTCAATGTACTTCCATTCATTGCACTACCATCATCACTGACACTAAGGGCCTTGTGGCACTTTATGGTGTGCGCTGCACAAATTTTGATCAGTTTAGTGCTAGTTTGGAGTTTGGAGCAGTCGCGTCTTCAATTTGAGCGGCACATCTTTGGGGAGTGGCCACACCTTAATGGAATAGGACATGGGTTGTGCAGATCAAGAGATAATCCTGTCCTGGAGTGGTGGAGTTTTAAGCCCCATAATGAGTACTTTAAGCCAATTTAAGCTGTTCATGTGAAGACATTCCAGAGGTTAAGGGCCCCAGGAGCTACCCAAGATTACCATGTAAAAAGGATTTAATTGGCATGTATGTTTGAGGTCTCGGGGCCTTGCTACATGTTACATGTGAACTGCACAAATATTGATCAGTTTGGGCATTTTTACACATGCAAGCACCACAGCACCAGGCACTTTGAAAAGCATCTGTTGCTGCAGTTGTATAAGCAGCAAAACCACGTCAGCACGGAGAAAATGGTGGTGTTCTTTTGAACTAAAACAAATCGGAGATTCCTTAGTTCAAAAGCGCATTGCCACCATTTTCTGCGCGCCGACTCACATTTTGCTGCTTATAAAACTGAATGCAGTGCAGCACAGTTTGCCTTAGCTCATGTGCAGAGCAGACGTGATGAAATGAGTCTGCTCAGAAGCAGTGGATCTCTGGCGCATTGTGAGGCAGAAAAGTATGTGTATAAATGCCCATAAGTGCTAGCTTGCAGTTATACCTTCAACTTGAGTGGCACATCTGTGGGGAGAAGGGCTGTACAAAGCTTCAGCCGCTGATTCAATTCGGTGGAGATTTGGCCCAATTCAGGTCCGAATCTCTGAATTCAAATCAAATCAGGAGACCCTTTAATCTCTCCAAATCAAATCGGAACCCCCCAAATTGATTCGGAGAGATTGGGAAAGATTCAATGATTTGGACATAGACACAGCTTTAAATGTTTTTTCTACATACCTCAAGGTACTAGGTGGCTCATGAATGCTGAGATGGTGGGGCGGATGGAGCATCCCACAGAAGTGTGGGGGATTCCCAGCGCACTCGGCAGCAGACCCAGAAGTGGACTAGAAGCACTTTGGGTCCACTTCCAGGTCCAGCAGAGAGCATGGTGGGGGGCCCCTCTGTGGCCCCCTAGCTCAGTGACTGCTGCTTACTGGGTCTGGAGGGGTACCCATGGTCCCTATGTGGCTGATTGCCAAGACAGGGGTGGAGGGCACAGGGTGGGGGGGCCCTGCGCACTTGGCAGCATACCCAGAAGTGGACCAGGAGTACTTCTGGTCCAATTCCAGGTTTGTCACTGAGCATGTGCCCCCCCCCGTGCTGGGAACTCCCTCACACACTCCTGTGGGATGCTCCACCCACCCCACCATTGCAGCATTCACAAGCCGTACCTGGTACCTTGAGGTATATAGAAAAAAATATTTAATGCTGTGTCTATGGCCAAATCATTGATTCTCCAAATGAACATCAAATCTTTAGATTTGGATTTGGCTGAATCGAATTGGGACAGTGATCCAAATCAACTAATCGAATCACTGTCCCTGATTCGGGCCAAATCTGAATTGAATACAGCTCGTTTTGCACCCCCGTAGTGGGGAGCTCCAGCTGTCAAACTGACAAGGATTTTTCTGATTCTATGATTCTGTGTCAGTTTTGCTCAGCAGCAACCCTGGCTCTGACTCTAGCTGCATACAGATGTTCATTTCTACCAGGGGAAATTTCTGAGAAATTTCTCCTGGGAGAGGAAGCAGTACAGATGTTCAGTCTGCAGCCACCTATTGCTCCCCATGCCTTAGACCAGAGTGATCCCAGTCTGGGGAAGGCGAGAGTAGCAATGCCTGTTCCACTCCTTCCAGCCCCCATGCCTGGCCCAGACTGAGCTATGGGGAACAGGGAGAGGGAGCAGCCCTTTCCACTCTACTCCCAGTCTCCAGGAGCAGAGTGGAAGGAGCATGGGGGCACAGCCCCAGCCCCTATCCTAAGCAGGGCAGTGCCTGGCTTGGGGAAGAGGTAGGGAACTGTGGGGGCTGCCTGTCTCTTCTTCTTTCCTACATTGGTCCAAGAGGAAGGGAGCAACAAGGCACAGTCCCCAGCCCTTTCCCCAATCTTGGATGTGAGATGCAGGCAGTGGGGGCTTGCAGCATTGTTCTAGTGTGGGCAGTGGAGGGGACGGAAGAGTGCAGCAATCCGCACCCCCCGCCTGCCCCCTCCACACACCTTGACACTCCAGTGTGAGGAGCCGATTGAAGCTTTGCCTCACTATCCCAGGAAATCAACTAACCCACTATCCCTGCTGGCCAGTTTCCCCACTGCTTAGCTCAGTGGTGAGGGCAGAAGTTTAAAAGCTGGTGCAGGCAGGAGCCAGACTCAGGGAGGTTTTCCCCAGCCTGGTTACACCTGACTGGCTTCTCCTTGCCTTCCTGCTGTTCTGATGAGGGGTGGAGGTAGGGGGCAAGGGGAAGCTGGCATGGGACAGTGCTGCTTCCTGCACTTGGCTCTCAATGCTTGGGAGCTGAGCAGAGGGAGCCACAGGGCAAAGCCTCTGCTGAGAACTCCAATATGCGAAGCAGGCAGGGGGCTGCACTTCTCCCTGCTGCAGCAGAGGAACCAGGGTGGCAAAACTTCTCACAGTGGGAAGCCCGGTGGGAGAAGCATGGGGGAGCATCTAGTGGCTGCTCCTCCCTTGCTCTCCCAGTTTAGTGGAGGGGCAGAAGCAGCTGCTCCCTGTGCCCTCTCAAGACTAGGGTGGCCCCAGTCTCAGGAATGCACAGGAAACTTTCCCCTGGCTCCAGCCCTTCTGGTCCCCAGGAAGAGTTAAGTTAGAAGGAAGTTACAGACATTCAGTCCCAGGAGTGACTTAACCACGGTTGTTTCAGGGTTATTTTTCTCCCAGAGTGTCCACTTTTGTTCTGGGAGGAAAATCTAGAATGTCTGTACATTCCTGGTCTCTACCAAGAGAACCGTGATTCTGGTCTCTGGGTAGAACGTCTGTATTCAGCCTCTGTGGCAGCCCAGGTCAGCAGAGTCTGTGGCTGAGGAGTTCTTGTCCTAAGGCAGTCCACGTGGAAGGGACGCCCTGGAACTGCCCCATGAATTCCTGGCTCTGAGTCCTCATTTTGCCTTAGGGAGCTTGAAAACTCTGGGTGCCCCCAGGTCTAACTGCAAGTTCCAGGTCTTTCTGGCTCCCAGTTGCAGAACTGGGAGACAAGTCCAGGTAAGGTTTTTAGAATCTTGGCTCCTGGTAACCATGGCATGTCTGGCTTCTTCCTCAGTATTTTCAGTGTCCAGGGATCCAGGGCTCAACCTGCTGACTGCTCCTGGGCCATCAATGGTCCAACACAATTTTGGACATGGCTGTCCAACTTCTAAGTGGCTGGGGGGCCCCCCAAGCCACAACAACAGGGTTGCACACTGCATAGG
>NW_005841904.1:2073786-2114127 GCF_000455745.1 Alligator sinensis
CGTCTTGTAAATGGGTGGGGGCCCCCGAAAAGCCACAACAACAGGGTTGCACACTGCATAGGTCATAGAAGCATTATTTATGGGCCTACCAGGCTGTAATTGTGAAGGTACCTCCATCCTATCATCCCCTCCCCACCATATCATGTGCTAGGGGCTACAACTTGGCCTGTGCTCTGCCAGTTGGACAGCTGTGCTCTCAGATATGCAGCCCTGGGCCAGCCTGAGGGATGAATCCTGATGGCTTTTGCCATAAATCTTGGGCATGAAATTGAAGATATGGGAATCGTAATTTGAATTTGGGGGAATTAAGTTAAGGATTTAAATGTGATGTGAATAACTGTTTTTGCAGCAAGAAATGGTACGCTAAGTGCAGTCGAGATTGTTTGGCTAATGGATAGTCATTAGGATAGGTAAATCATTATGTCTTTCTGAGTAGGCCTGATTTGAAAAAACTCCTGAGTCATTGCTTCCTTGATTTCCTGTGGGCATTTTCTTGACTCCTACATAACTGTGGTGCTTGTGGTTGATTGTTGATATTTGCAGTCAGTTTTTTCCCTCATTCAGAGGTAAACCTGAAGAAGTCGCTAGAGTTCTCTGATGAGATGCAGTTGCTAGGGCTGCTGGCAGCAATAAGGAGATCTGTGTCACAAGTTGGCTAGAATTAGGCAGTAGCTCTGCCACATGCAACCAATCCCTTTATACCTGTGTTAGGTATTTAAAATCTGTGGCCTTTGCTATTTATAACACTGGACACAACTGTTACCGAATAGTACCTATGACCCATTTTTGTCTCCATGGAAGTGTTCTGCCCAAACATTTGGCCTACATACAATTTCTGCAAGATGGTGCATTGCCTAATGCCAACAACTCATTTTACGTACTTCTTGTAAGTGTCTGTCCAGTTGTGGGAGATGATTTTGCATGAATTGATATCACACAGGTCATCACCGGTAGCAATGGATTTTAAAAGTATTTCAGGACTGTATAGAAAAAAAATGGCCACTTTTCTTTCTTTAGGCTACTGTTTTCTGACTGCAGAGCTCTCATCAAATAAGCACTGTTAGAAAGTCAGCTTTGAAACTGTATGAGGACAACTTTGTAAAAATTGTATTTTAATCCTAAATTTACAATAGGGATCTTTCTATTCCTCTCATCCTTTTCACTACGTGTATTGCACCAGTTTTATTATGTGAGCAAGTCTCTGCAAAACTATTTTTGGTATTCCTTCATATAATAAACATTTAGAGTAGGTCTCTATAACTCATTTTCTTTCTCTAATGCCACTGAATGAACTGTATCTAGACATGCATTTATAGAAAGACCCATTCTACTTTTCAAATAAGATAAACATTTTATACCATTCACATTACTTTTATCCTAATAGTATTGTTTGAAAGCAAGATGTCACACTCTATCTATTCCTTTTTTAACTTTGTTCAATGGCTGGAAAGTTAATAAAACTTCAGATTGTAATGAAGTAGCTCAGGGTGGAAATTTTACAGGAAAAGCAAACAGGCTTTTTTCTCTCATCTCCTCAAAGAAAGCAACTGATTTTGTGCTCTAACTGAGCATGATCCACAAATTTCCTCCTTGATTCACCTTTAAACAAAATTAACTTGACCATTAGCTTGAGTGGGTGGTCTGAAGGAGTAGGAGGTCTGAACTGCACTAAAAGTTTAGTACAAAAGTGGCCAAGACAGCAGTTTTATGTATTTTATTTTTCTACCAAAAAAGTTATTTTATATTTTTTTTAGCATCTTGTGCTTGTGATTGAAACTTTTCTGTGTTAGTTTAAACCAGTTCAGCCTCAGCCATATGTCTGTATTTTGGTCTGCCTTGCTAAAGATGCCACAGCCTACCACACAAAGCTCTTCTGTGTGTAGGTTGAGTAACAGCTATACGATACTCCCAGACATACCTTTCCTAGCCACATGACATGTCGCCATTCCAAACACTGAAAGACTGTATATTTCTCTTTCCTGTTATTACAAATTCCATGCAAAAACTAAGCTTTAGAAGTGCAGCAAGGTATTCACCAGAGATTTGAACCCAGAAGTGTGAGTATTTTTGGGCTCACTTACAGCAGCTTGGGCTCCTGGCTTCCTCCATTCACTCAGGAGGCTGTTGTGAGACTTATGGAGACTTGCTCTTAAATGAGGGAATGAGAAACCTCTGCAGGGACACGGGAGGTGGTGACCTGAGATGGCCTCGGTAATTCAATAAAAAATAAAAAAAAAGCTTTTGGCTGCATGAATGGTGTCAAATCATGGGCAGCATTGAGGATGTGGACAGGATGGAATGAGTGGGATCATGAAGGATGGGGGACACCATGATGTAGTGAGAGTGGGAAGAGAGTAAAACTGCAGTGTAAGAGAGTGGGTAGGATAGAGGCCAATAACAGGAGGGAGCACTAGTGAGCAAAGATGAGCTTTAGTTCAAGCATCCCCACTGCCATTTTGAAGCGCGGGGACACCGATACATGAGACACAGGAGGCTGCTGGAGCACAGTAATTACCACGCTCCAGCAGACTCAGTTAATCACAGCGCATTGGAGCAGACTCCATGCTCATGTGCAGGCACCCTGTGAGATTATTCTTACAAGAAGGAAAAGGGGGACTGTTCAGTACTTTACAGCCCAAAAGTTTTAAGAAGGAAAATTAGAGGTGCCCCTCATCCTAGAAAAAGAGGAGAACTTTTCACACTTTAAAAGGCAGCTCACCCACCCAGACAGTTTATACATCCCTGCTTCTGTGCCAAAGAAGTGTTTTTATTCCATATAAATGCTGCCCGTGTCTCTCATGGAACCCATGTTGTTGAAATCATCACTGTTCTTACTGTTCAGATCCTATGCTCAGTGCAGCATGACCTACATCTAAAATGTAAACTGTGAAAATTGCTAAACACAATCCTCAGGCTAGCTAGAAATATGAAGCCATTTCAAACCATCTCTGAATTGACATGCAATGTGTTTTGGTTGGAAGAGAGCTCAGAAAGATGAAATTGCAGGTGAAGGGGCCATTTTTACTGAAATCCTCCTAGCCTGCATTCATCTCCTTCATTTTTCCTGAAGGTGAAACTATATATTTTATTCAGCTAACGTAGACTTTACCTTTTAAATAAAACACATCTCTTATCAGTTCATCTTGCTGGTTTAAAAGACATTGTTTTGAGAAATTCAGATTCACCGTGACAAGTGGGGAAAAACTCAGTTTAATAACTGCAGTTCCACAGTTATTCCAGTGTTCTCATTTAATTCATTCTCAGACCCTGTGCCCCATTTTGGCCTTTGACTAGCTGAGGCTAGTTTGAAAGTCCAGCTACCACTTGCAGGGTACAAACAAAATTGACAGTAGCATGCTGAGCAACAAATGTTTGGTTTGGGATATTATTGCCATATTCCTTGTTGCATGATCACACTAATGATGAACTTCTGTGTTTTGAAGAGGAACATCAGTAACATCAATTTTCTGTATATAAAATGTATTAATATTACTGCAGTGAGTGCATTAATCCTGTACTCTGTCCCTGCCATTTCAAAAACATACATGTCTAAAATATCTTCTATTTTTTGTTATGCCATGTTATTCTAGGGCAGCTAACTATAACAGATACTTATTTTCCTGAATCTTACTTTCGTAAGGCTGAATCCTTCCTTTATTTCCACTCAGTTGACTTTAATGGAGTTGAATCAGTGCAGCTGTGGGGTGAATTTGGTGTCCTGGTCTCTCTCAATAGCCATTGGCTAAATTCAGTACTGACATTATCTGCACAATCTTTTGCTTTCACAAGTATAAATCAGCACAGGACCAGAACAATTTCAACTAAGGTTTAAGAGAAGAACTATAGCATTACCTTTCCAGTAGAACCTGTAAAAAGAATTATGAGGCTTACTAATTCCCTGAGTTGTGACTTGGCCAGATAGGGCCAGTATCCTCTTTCTCTTGTGAAAAGCAGCCGGTGACTACCAGTGCCCAAATGTGTTATGCTCTAGGTCCCATCCAGAATATAATTTAGACACTTCCTTTTTAATATATCCTCCATGGTTTTGCAATCAGCATCACATGGCAACAGCTTATCATAACAAGATGTCTCAAAATGGGAACTGACCATGACTGGTATAATGTTCAAATTGTCCATCCTGGGATCTATAGCATGGTCTATTATTTTACATTTTATAGTTACAAATCCCTGTCTAAAAGATTGTCTTGCCTTTATTCCTCCTCCTTTCTAACCCTTTCAAAGCGTCCCATTTGCTTTCTGGCCAGAATATATGCAGCAGTACGAAGGTGATAGGAATTGTTGTTTCTTTCACCCCCTTGCACACACGTGTAGGCTCTGGTCCTCCAGTTGAGTATTGACTCTTGATAGAAGAGGGGAAGCATTTGAATGGCTCTCCCTTGCAGAAGGTTTTGCTTCCTTTTGTTAATGGGGAAAAATAGCATTGGTTTTACTGCAGTGATTCAGCCCAGATGTTTTCTTTTTTTCCTTTTTCTTGAGAACTTTATCAGTTTCTCAGCTGTAAGGTATTTGTGACTGGATGGCATGTGAAAGCTGAATTTCATATGAACTGTGGTAACTGCAAACTTGTTGACAGAAAATTGTGTCCCAGACAGTAGCATTTAGAACTCTCTTGGTCTGATGGACCCAGATAGAAACTGATTCGGCTGATGACTAAATTTGCATGTAAAAAGAGCAGAAGCAGTTGCATTGATTCTAGTGGCATAGGGCATACTTCAACATGTGTTCACATTACCAGGGTACACACTTCTATTTTCCAGTGTAAACAATCTTTCTTGGCTTTTAACTCTTTCATTTCCTCTATAAGAGTCAGATATTTTGTATCTATTTTGTTTAAAAACTTATCTTGTAGCAATTACATGCTTCATCCGCATGACAGAGGAAGAGACAGCAAATGGGAGTTTTCCCCTCTGTCCCCTCACCTGGCAGGCAGAGAGGCACCAGCACAACAGGCTCCAGCACGGCAGTTCTGCAGCAGCCTAAGGATCAGGGAAAGAAAAGGGTGGAGCCTGAGAGGAGAGCAAGCTGGGAGCAGAGCAAGGCAGTGTGCATGGGAGGAAGAATGGGGGAGAAGCAGCAAGAAAATGCTGCAGGAGGAAGAGCTGGGGAGCAGCGGCTTGGAGTGGCTTGCTAGAGGGGCAAAGCCACTGATACACCCCAGGAGAGTGGGGTGACAGCAGCAAGCTGGCACACAGCTGGAGGGAGCAGCTGATGATGGAGAGCAGACCCACCAAAGAAGAGTAGGGCCAGGAAATCATGCTCAGCATGCCCAAAGATATGAGCTTGCTGTGAGCCCCAGTGAAGACTGCCTGGGATGAGAGGGTAGAGCCCAGTGGAAAGCTGCGGAGGAGTCCAGAGCATGACCGGAGCTGGCAGCTCTGGGACTCTGAGATACCTATCGGGGAAGAGTGGGGACAGGAACTGGGAGGCGATGCATGGTCAGACAGGGTGACCCCATGCAGCCCTGTGGCTGACCAGGGACAGGAAGCAAGCCAGCTAACAGGGAGCAGTTCCCCCCAAAAGGGTAAGGATCTAGAGTCAAAGCGGGGCATAAAGCCCCAGACAGCATTGAGGCCAGGTATCGGCAGCCAAAAGGGGAAGGTACCCAGGCAAGGGACCTCTCAAAGTCAAAAGGACACAGCAAAATGCTGATGAGCTCTGAAGTCCATCTCAGAACAAAAACACATTATCCACAAGTATATATCCCAGTGGAGGCTGGCCAGTGGAACTTTCAGATAATTTTCCTCAGTTAATGTTTAAAGAACTATATTGACACTACACAGTGATGAACATAGTCACGAGGATATTAGGCCAAGATAGTGAAAGGCTAAAGAAGAGCTGATAGCCAGAGAGCATCTCGCTCCCTGACAGTAGGAGGCTATTAGGTGAGAAGCGATCACCTGTAAAGAGAGAGCCCCAGGACAGTGACATCCTTTCAGGCCTGGGATGTGGTAAGGACAGGGTAAAGGGGAGGTTGGAGCCCCACAAAGAAACCAGTGGAGTGAGATCTCATGAGGCACCTGCAGGTACTGTCTCCCAGCAAAAACATCAAGACATGGCAGGTGAACGAGAACGACTAACAGGACACGCAGGTAATTCCATTCTTAAGAACTTACCCTGACATTGCAAGGGTGTAGGTTGCTAGGCAAGAAAGGACTCAAGGTCTATATAACACCTACTAGCAGCAATCCATGTCATTATGTAGTTTGAGCACAGGACTGCAGTATTTGTAAGCACAAAATAAGCATGCAGTTACATATGCTCACTTTTATGGAGCCTATAGATCTACTTTGGAGTTTTATTCTCTTGATAAGGAACAACTTGTTAAGTACGAGGATAGGTTAACTCTGAAGCAGACTACTTAGAGGGGTTTTGGAATATCCATAATTGGAAGCTTTTATGAACAGGTTAGGTAGACACCTACCTGTGATGGTTGAGTAGTCCATGTGATGGTTGAGTAGTCCATGGGGATGGATGGGGTGCACCCAAGGGTGCTGAAGGCGTTGGCTGATGTGATTGCAGAGCCACTGGCCATCATCTTTGAAAATTCATCATGATCAGGAGAGGTCCCAGATGATTGGAAAAGGACAAACATAGTGCCTATATTTAAGAAAGGAGAAAAAGGAGGATCCATGAAACTATAGACCAGTTGGCCTTACCTCAATTTTTGGAAAAATCATGGAGCAGATCCTCAAGGAATCCATTTCTAAGCACATGGAGGAGAAGAAGGTGATTAGGAACAGTTAACATAGATTCACAAAGAGCAAGTCATACCTGACCAACCTGATTACCTTCTATGATGAGATAACTGGCTCTGTGGGTACAAGGAGACTGGTGGATGTCTGGTGTACCTTGATTTTAGCAAGGCTTTTGATATGGTCTCCCGCAACATTCTCCCAGGCAAGCTAAGGAAGTACGGGCTGGATGAATGGACTGTAAAGTGGATAGAAAAACTGGCTGGAGCATTGTGCTCAGAGGGTAGTAATCAATGGCTTGATATCTAGTTGGCAGCTGGTGTCAAGTGGAGTGCCCCAGAGGTCAATCCTGGGGCTCGTCTTCACCAATGACCTGGAAGACGGCATAGAGTGTACCCTTAGCAAGTTTGCAGATGACACCAAGCTGGGGGGAGTAGTAGATAGGCTGGATGGTAGCGCTAGGGTTCAGAATGACCTAGACAAATTGAAGAGTTTGGCCAAAAAGAATCTTATGAGGTTCAACAAGGACAAGTGCAAGGTCCTGCACTTAGGATGGAACAATGCCATGCACTAGTACAGGCTGGGGGCTGACTGGCTGGGCAGCAGCTCTTCAAAAAAGGACTTGGGGGTTACAGTGGACAGGAAGCTGAATATGAGCCAAAAGCATATCCTTGTTGCCAAGAAAGCTAATGGCATATTGGGCTGCATTGGTAGGTGTATTGCCTGCAGGTCAAGGGAAATGATTTGTCTCCTCTATTCAGCACTGGTGAGGCCATATCTGTAGTAGTGTGTTCAGTTTTGGGCCCCCCACTGCAGAAAGAATGTGGACAAATTGGAGATAGTCCAGCAGAGAGCAAAAAAAATGGTGAGGGGGGCACTGGCACATGACTTCTCAGGAGATACTGAAGGAACTGGTCTTATTTAGTCTGCAGAAGAGAAGACTAGGGGGTGGGAAGGGATCTGAAAGCAGCCTTCAGCTATCTGAAGTGGGTTTTTCAAAGCAGTGTTCACAGAGGTGGCAGATGACAGAACAAGGAACAATGGTCTCAAGTTGCAGTAAGGGAAATTTAGGTGAAATAGTAGGAAGAATTTTCTCACTAGGAGGGTAGTAAAACATTGGAACAGGTTATACAGAGAGGTGGTGGAACCTTTATCCTTGGAGGTTTTCAAGAGCAGGCTAGACAAAGCTTTGGCTGGGATGATCTAGTTGGGGTTGGTCCTGCTTTGAGCAGAGGGTTGAACTAAGATGACCCCCTGAGGCACATTCCAACCCTAATTTTCTATGACTGTATGATTTTTGTAAGTCATGCTAACCTGGAATAAAATACTGAACAAAACTGTAAAAAAGTCCTTTAGATTTGATCCAAGGAGATGCCAGACCAAAACACAAAAGAGCATATCAGGCTAAAACCAATCAGATTACCCAGTCTCAAAAAAGTATCCAGATTACAGTGGCTCAGTATGCTGCCGTTGAACAACTTGCACTGATAATTTTTTGCTTTGCAGCTTTGGCCTAAATTAGCCTTGCCATGATCCTGCAACTAGATGTTTCCAAGTTAATTTTTATGTGCTTTGAGAACCAGTACAATTTCAAAATCAATTTGAAGGTTGGAAGAATATGGCAAAAATGCAACTCATATAATCTTTGCCTTCATTTTCTCAATTTGCCAGGCATTCATAAAGAAGTTTACAGGATTGAGAATCCTTTCTTTCAATCTTTCTGAAAATCTGTGCAGCTTCTAAGTGGGCCATGATGATTCCGTTGTAACCAAGGGACTTGGAGAATCTGCAAGATTTTCCTTAAAGCTTAGTTGGACAGTTGGATTTTGGGTGTGATTTGTTGCTGGCATGTGGTTGACAGAGAAAGAAAAGGGTAGCAGGCCAGCACAAATATTTTAAGCCTATCTAATCTACCATGACAATTAGAAAAGACAGACTTTCACTGATAAAATGTACTTACAAATGTTAATACCACTAAAAGTGGAGCTTTGCATACAAAGTGCATAGATTAATAAGCTGATAATTAACAAAATGAGAATTAGAGGACAGGAATAAATTAATTGTGTGCATGTAAGAAAGAGAATGTCATGAGAACAAAAGCTTTTGAAATTTCCTTGCTCATTTAACTTTGGCATCCTGCAGCATGGTAGTGTGGATGTGGCTCATTTTGGGAGATGTGCATTATAGTTTCCAAGTCAATGGGTGAACACAGAACATCTCCAGGGTTGACTGCATTGCTGGGGAATAAAATAAAATGTTTAGAAATGTCAGTTTGCCCAGGCGTGAATGTCTGGATTATATTTCTGACATTCTGACCATTAACATATAACCTCATCTTCACCCTGGGTCTACTACTACAGTATGCTACTGAGAAATTATAATGGTTTTCATTTAAGAGGCTGCTGCAAGATGTGAAGATGTGTGCACAGCAGTAAGGTCAGAACAGCAGTACCTACTATCTGAAGGCATAGTTTAGAGTTCAAGTCATGTGTTTTGTCTAAGCATGTCATTCAGGTTGTGGTGATAATGCTGGCACATACTGCTTGAGAATTAAAAAGATATGAAACATAGTTTGCTTATTTTTTTGCTAAGGAAGTGTGGATCTGGACACAGTTGTACAGATGACATCTCAGGCTAGGTGCAGACAATCAAAAAGCCCAAGGCATAATCAATTTCAGTTATGTGGTTTTCTGTAAACAGCATAGTTTAGATCAGCGTTTCCCAACCTTTTTTGCCCTACGGCACACTTACCTAATTAAAAAAGTACCGTGACACACTAGATGTGGAGCAGGGGGAGAGGGTGGTGTGCAGCCAGCCACACACTGAACGGGGCGGGAAGGGGCTCACGGCCAACTGGACACCAACTGGAGGTGGGAGGGGTGGCGTGCAGCCAGCCGGACAGCATTTTGGGCTGGAGCCATGCCCCCTGCGTGACAGGAGCCACGCTCCCCATCTGTCTGTGTCTGCAGCAGCATCAGGCAGGGGGGGCATGGCTCCAGTCAGGCAGGGGGTGTAGCTTCAGCCCAAGATGCCGTAGCACACCAGTTGGGAAATGCTGGTTTCAATCAGTAAGGAACAGAACACATATTTGTCCTTTGGTGTGGGGTGGAGGGGACAGGCAACTCAGACTGGGTTCTGCCATTTTTAAATCAGTCTATGTGTGCTGAACTTCTGTTCTGCTATGGATATAGACCAGTTTGCAATCACTTATACCAATAAAAGTGTAATGTCTGTACCTGGCCTTTATATGTACACAGCTGAGAATCTGGATTCTTGGGCTCTCATCTTGGCTCTGCCATTGACTTGTATAACCATGGGTAAGACATGTAGCTTCTGTTACTCCCATCTCCAAAATGTGGTTAGTGACACCTTTGGAAATTATTTTGAAATTTCTGCAACTCAGTATTAAGTGTGATTACTTCAAAGTGCAGTGGCAAAAATAATGAACTAAATTAAAACCCTAGATCTGACCATCCCTGAACTTCAAAAATACTTGAAGTCTAGACATGAATCTGGTCCTGAATTTTGCAACATTAAGCCATCTCTGATATTTATAGCAAAGGGGTGGGCAGATGAGAACAGGATGGGTTTCAACACTGACAAGCGCAGGGTACTGCACCTGGGGAGGAAGAACCAGCAGCATACCTACAGGCTGGAGAACTCCCTTCTCGTCAGTGCAGAGGCAGAAAAGGATCTTGGAGTCATTATTGATGCCAAAATGAACATGGGCCGACAGTGTGGGGATGAGGTCAGGAAGGCCAACCGCACCTTGTCATGCATCCACAGATGCATCTCAAGCAGGTCCAAGGAGGTGATCCTCCCCCTCTATGCGATGCTGGTCAGGCCACAGTTGGAGTACTGCGTCCAGTTCTGGGCGCTGCACTTCAGGAGGGATGTGAACAACATGGAGAGGGTCCAGAGGAGGGCCACCCGCATGATCAGGGGGCAGCAGGGCAGGCCCTACGAGGAGGGGCTATGGGACCTGAACCTGTTCAGCCTCCACAAGAGAAGGCTGAGGGGGGATCTAGTGGCCGTTTACAAACTAGTCAGAGGGGACCAGCAGGCATTGGGGGAGTCCCTGTTCCCCCGAGCACTACCAGGAGTGACTAGAAATAACGGTCACAAGCTGGCAGAGGGTAGATTCAGACTAGACATCAGGAGGCGCTACTTCACTGTCAGGGAGGCTAGGATCTGGAACCAACTTCCAGGAGAAGTGGTGCTGGCTCCTACTCTGGGGGTCTTTAAGAGAAGGCTGGATGAACACCTTGCTGGGGTCGTTTGACCCCAGTACTCTTTCCTGCCATGGCAGGGCGTCAGACTTGATGATCTGCTCAGGTCCATTCTGACCCTACTAACTATGAAACTATAGTATTTATATTACATCCTAAGTGTAAGTAAAATATACTAGAAAATAAACTGAGTTCTTGCAACTCAATGAGATATCATACATTTAGCACTAAGATTGCATATGGTTTGAAAATATAGCAAAGAATGAGCCCAGAAAACAACTGTGTTTATACATACAGTATTACTTTTGCTGCTTATTCATATTATAATTGCATGAAAAGGTCCAACCTATAGTGGGGCACTGTACAAACAGAGAAGAGACAGTCCTCCCATTAGACTTTACCATCTTTATTACAGAATGTTATTAAGACCTAGTTCTCTATGCCATTTCTGAGACAGTAAGGCAGCCAGCACTGCAACTGCTAATGTAAACACATGACTTCTTTATGAATAACTTCATTGAATTTTTAGGTCAATGCTTCTAAAGGTGCAGTATGATTTTTAAGACTTAAGTAAGGAAAAGGAGGAAATCATAAATGAATTTATATTTGCATTAAATTACCTGTGAAGCTTCAGGGAGGGTTAAAAACTGGGAGTAAGGCTGAGTGGGGTAGGGTTGGAGGTGATAGGAGCTAAAAGTGATGTGACAGAACTGAGTGAGAGGGAATACGCTGGCAGTGGCATCAAACAAAGGATGAACAATCAGAGTACCCACACTCTCTGCGGGGAGTGGGGCCTAAAGTCTATGACACACTGGCCACGTCTACACAAGATGCTGACTGTGCAGTAGCTCATTACTACTGCGCAGTAGCATCATCAGGCATGAACCATGATGTGATGCTACTGCACAGTAGTAACAAGCTACTGTGTAGTAAGTGTCACTAGGCAGCTGTTGGGACGCTACGGTGCAGTAACATGATTTACTACACCGTCATTTAGTGCTTGGTTATGCAACAACTGTGCAGTGGGCATCTTGTAGATTCAGTAGGCAGAAAATTCTGTGGCAGCATCATTTAATTTTTTAAAAGCATCTATTGTTGGGCTAATTATGGAAAAAAAACAAACCCAATGTCATGAGTACAAGAGGCCCTAAGATATTCTGATTTAACTTCAGAAATCTCATGGCCTCTTGTATTGGTAGCACACCCATAGAAGAGTTGGTGTTGGGATATCTGCTCAATGCAGGAAATTCCTCAGTTTCATCTTTTTTATGATGAGCATTGGCTTCAGTCCTGCAAATGGATGCAGGTAATAGAATTCCATGTGGACACAAATGTGGAACTGGTTGAAGGATTAGGGCTTTATTTTCCAAATTTAGAAGAATTGATCTTCTGAAGCCCACTGTGTTTGGTAGGCAGTTTTTTAGAGGAAGTACTTTCCTTTCTTTTAGGAAATGCATATTTTTGAAAATCAATTAGTATACAGGTTTCCCTCACTTTATGTGGGTTCTGAATGTGCGAATTTGCTCTTATGAGATGACCCTTTTTATACCAAAAATTTGTTCTATGCAAGGTAAATTCACTTTTATGTGATCAGTGTGATGAAAGTCAGTTGCTTTTTGTGGTGCATTCTGGGAGTGATGCGCACCAAAAGTCTCCTGTGTGGATCTGTGCTCCTTGCTCATTGTCTTTGACACGTTTCTGTAGTTGCCATCCCCAGTGTGATAGTGCCCCATGCTTGTGTTCACTGTCTGCTGTTGGCGAGTACCAAAATTGTCTTGTAAAAGCAGTAGGAATGGGTCTGAGGGTCGGTACAGTCGAGGTCTTGGGTTTCCTTTGTGTTATGCGAATTTGAGTTATGCACCGTTTTCCAGGAACGCATGTACAGCATAAAGCGAGGGAAACCTGTAATGGTTTCAGATGGTGTTGGTCTCACAACAATATCACCATATTGGTCTACATTTAATTAATGTTTTAAGGTTTTTCTCCACAACTGTAATGGGTAAGAAAGAAACTAAGAGAACAGAAAAAAGAGTACACATAGGTGCTTCATTCTGGAGTGGAGTTTTGTGGCAAAAATTTGGAATACTTACATAACATGTCAAATAACTACAGTATTTGCAAGTACCATTGACCCTGCTTATGAGTGAAAGTTAATCGTGAGAGAGAGAGCTGTGTCTATGAGGTAAAAGGAAAGAGGAAAGATAAGGGTGAATGGTGAGTGGCAGGACATTGAAAGTGCTCTTGTCCATCCACCTTACCTGTGGCAAGTAAGGGTGTTCTTGATGGTTTTAGGCACTGTGCCTGGTAGTTGTGTATGAGGGATGTTCATGCACTTTTAAGAATAAGTTGGACATCTGGGAAATTACTATTCAGATGACATGACCCTTCTCATTGAAAAACCCTGCCGTCATCCAACTGTTTATATTTTAAATATGAAAATTATTTTCAAGAGGAGTCAGCCACAGAACAAAACATTTTTACCCATTGATATAGATTTCAGATGAACCTCATTTACTTGAGTAACTCCCTGAATAAGTTATAAGAAGCAGAGATCATTTTTGCTGTGCCCATAGGACATGGTATATGATATATCTATCAGACCAGACATTGAAAGCCTGGAAGCTGGTGTGGCCTGAGACCAGCAGCAATAAATAGGCATAGGTCTATTTCTTGAATATAGCATGTTAGATGAGGGTTTGTGGATCCAAAAAGCAATTCTTAGTAACCTGACTACCAAAAATGTGAGCAATCCTGTATCATACATGACTGAAACAGAAGCTTCAAGCTATACTCTCAACTCTTATAATCCCTGTTTGTGATGTTTGCTGATGAAAAGGGAGGGTAAAGCTGTTGAGAAATCCTCACTGACACAGAATTAATACACCATTCCCTCCTGCTCCTCTTTGGGTAGAAATATGTGCTCAAAGCACTTCCTTACTGTACTCTTAGCTGACATCTTGGCCACTGTAGTGTGAGATGGGGTAGTAGCATGCAGGAAGCCACCATTTGCCCCACCTCAGATACCCTAAGTGCTGAAGATTCAGTTTGATATTTAGGGGGTCTGAAACAGACTTTTTAGTAGTTTGTCTTTGCAAAGCTGGCCCAGAAGTTGCAGTTTCTTGAATGCATAGATAGTTCAAGGAGCAGATTCACAATGCCAGAAAGGGTGGCAGAGAACTCACTGAGCATTTATCCACGATCAAAAGTGGAGGTTCAGCTGCAAAGGGGGATGTGACTGCATCACCACAGACCCTTTGGATCCACCTCTGGTTAGTTCCAGCTACAGTCTTAGGCAAGATACAGGAAAAAGCACCTTGTAATTTGTATTGGTTTATGTTTCTAGAGGAAAGCAATACCTGGATGTGGTGCACACATTGCAAAATCTCCCATTTTATGTGTGGGGTGAGTTCTGTGTTGTGATAACAGATCAAAATTCCATGGTATGGTAAACAGACGTGAGCACTTGAAGCACAAAACTTCTGCTCTGGGAATATGATATTTTGAAATTATTATATGGACCCTACAGAACGATAAGAACATTTGTCGCAATAACTCATGGTTTCTTACACCAGTTTGTGGAGTAGCGTGTTATAGTCATCTAGTCCTGGCTAAATAAAGTTAACACAAACTTTGAAAAACAGTTGGAAGGATGGCCAATTTGGGAATTGCAATTCAGGAGCTAATGGATTTTAAATTGGGTATCCATGACCCTGTTCTCCCACTGCAGGATATGAATAACTGCCATTGACTTTAAAAAAATTACTTATCTCTAAAGTGGAAGAGTGAGACTGACAATATATGGTACTTACAACCCATAGGCACAGTCTGCTCTTTGTTCCTTCAAGGTTGCCATCTGCTTCTTAGTCTATCCCCTCTTTTAAAAAAAAAGTCAGATGTTGGTAGATTCTAAGCACTTAAGCAAATGCAATTCCAACTCCCAGCTCCAACTCAATGAGAAAACTCTTCTTATGTTATCCCTAGCCTAAAGGCCACTGAAATTAATACACAGCACAACAAAAATTTCTGTCTACCAAGGTTTTAATGATATTACCATCAGCACCATACTATTTGAATTCATCCCAAGTTAATAAAATGACAATTAACAATATTCTGTCATATGCGTAAGGAATGTAGATGTGAAGGAGACAGAGACTTCTAGGCAAGAAGACTGTGTGATGGAAAGAAAAGAAAATAAGGTAGGTGTTTCTACTGCCCAAAATTATAAGTTAACTATAAAAAAAAAATAAAAAAAAAAGACTGGCAAACCAGAAAACATAGCAATTGGAATAAATAAGTGATGAGTGAAACTGAGATTAGGAAAGAGGTTATTCTGGAAGTGGCATCCCAGCCAAACCCCGAAAATGTATGGTACAGCTCTCACACCAGGGTATCAAATGTTCCAGGTCAGTTTGTTTATTTGTTTAATAGGTGTTTTTATTTTCTTTCTCCTCACAATAAACTCAGTTTAATGTGTAATCCATATTCGTGTTTGTAAATAGGGTAACTGATCCTTCAGGACGCTGTTAATCTCCCATCAAAAGGGAAGACATTGTGTTTTAGAAAGATGTTTTTGAAATGGATGAACATATTTGAAGTACTTAGATATTCAAAATACTAAGACGAGAATGAAGGAGTTTTGCTATTAATACTTCTGATGAGATTATGTTTAGGGAGAGAAATCCCCTGTATACTGGAAACAACTTTCAGCTATGGATTAGCAAACATATAGAATTTGGATAATAATTACTTAGCCAAAGAGGAAGCTCTTTCAAAAGGCTAATATCATAAGATCATGGAACAAGACAGCTTTGCTACTGTACAAGAAAAGGCACATGGATTTATCTCAAGATTATGATGGAGATTTGGTAAATATCCAATATATACAGTTTTAAATATTTTTGATGGGAAAGGAGATTGAACGATGAGGAGGTACAATATTTCTCTGGACTTCATGAGAGATTGCAAAATAGATGCTGCAGTTAGAGAATGAAGGTCAAGGGATGTTTTCTTCATTAGATTGTATTTTAAAAACCTACATTCGCGTGCACTCTCTCTCTCTCCTTTCTTTTTCAAATAGCATCAGAAAGCAACTTCCAGATCTATGAGCCACTGCCTGGTAATCGCTCAATGTGCAGATCCCATCTGCCCTGCCTGGGTATTTGTAAAGACTGCAACTTTCAATTAAGTGCTGTGCTGTTTGTCAGACACTACAGAGGGCTATCCAAGATGTTCATTTTATGAAGTGTTGTTTTGAACTATTTGTATCCAGATCTTACTCTGTTCAGCTTGACCTATGCTTCTCTATCATGTTCATGCCCAATGGGGGACTTGTTTGGTGTTGGTATAAAATGCTTTAGGAATAGGTTTGACCTTTCTCAGAAATTAGCCCACTCCATTGCTGCCCATAAGTTTGGTTCAGCACCCACCATCTCTTCCAGGAACTTGAGGGTTTCATGTACAGGTTTCCCTCAATTTATGCGGGTTCTTTATATGCAAATTTGCTCTTATGTGATGAACATATTTAGACCCATAATTTGTTATATGCAAGGTAAATTCACTCTTATGAGAACAGCATAGGCGTCCCCCCCCACCCCCCGCCCAAACAGGTAAGTCTGTGAGGGAAGGGGAAAGGGCCATGGCCCCACTCACCCCAGCCCCAGCTGCAGCAGTTCCAGGAGTGGCCGGTGCCAGCTGTCTGCAACTGCTCAGCTACATCATGCTCTGCCTGTCCCCTATACCTGGGCTCTGCCTGTCCCCACTCACCTCAGCTCCTGGGCTGTGCTGTGCCCTAGTGCAGGCAGCTAGTGTCGGCTGCTCCTGGAGCTTCTCTAGCATGGGCTGAGGTGAGTGCAGACAAGTGGAGCCCTGGGCAGTGTGGGGTGGACTGGTGCATGCAACGCAAGCATACAGCGCCCCAAACTGGAGCCTGGCTGGCTGGAGTCCCAGAGGTTCTGCACCCTGGATCACCACTGCTGGAGGTGCTGGCCCCAACCCAAGTGCTGGCCAACCTCCCCTACCCCACCCATGGTAACTTGCTGCACACCAGAGCACATGTGCATTAGCATTCCCTGGGGATAAGTAGCAGAGGCAGAATTATGTTATTTGTTCCCAGGGAAATGCATGTGTGCACTTTTCTGGGCGTGCCCCATGAGTTTGTATGTGACACAGAGTAGTGAGATGGATTAGTAGCTCTTTGGATTCTCTGATGATGTATTGGGTTTCAGGATAGGAATGACACCAGCTTTTCTCCAGAGTTTTGGAACTCTGTTACTTTCTAGGAACTTACACTTGAATTTCTGAAGCCATCTTTTCATTGTGGTTCTAAGCATGGTAACAAATTCTGGGAATATTTTAACTGGTCCAGCTGCCTTTCCAGTCTTGATCACTTTAATAGCTGTGTCAAATTCATTGTCAAAGATGGGAGTAGTTATATTAAGGTAGATATTGGGTAATTTAAATTGTTCACGTCAGGTGTCTAATCATTTCTGTGTGTTGCCTGCTTGGGTTTCTGTACCTGCTGTTGTTGCACAGTATTTTCATGATGGAATTTGCTAACACAGGGCAATGTCATTTTTTGGTGTCTGCCTGTAAGGTGCTTAATGATGCATCATACTTGTCTGCTCAAGTGGGCCATATCCAATCCTCCGGGTGTGAGCCATCTCTCATTTTTTATATTGTTCAATGTGGTAGCCAGCTGTGCTGTAGATTTTGTTACAGCTGCAGGGTCATTGCATTGCTTGATGATGTGAAAGAGCTGTTCATACTGCTCGTCCCAGCATGGCACATAATGGCTTCTACATTTAGTTATAGTTGGTCAGTTTCCATTCTACAGCAAAATGCATTTCTTTGCTTTATGCAAATAGTTGAATTACTTGAATTAAAAATATTACTTTAAAAGCATTCCCAGACTTGAAACTGTGAGCCAGTGAAAACCTATGTGCAAACAATCTCTGGAAAGAAATTACATGAAGGCACAATTTATGAAATTCACAAGTCAGAGGAACCTGTACCTGCAGTGCTCAGGAAGAAGTATGGTAAAAACTAGCTTATATTAACTGAGGCTAGCTCTATATAGACTACAGTTTCAGGAGAGGCTGTATGCTGAGCTTAAACACAGCTAAAATAAAATTTGCCACTTTCCTATGGATCAGCTTTAGAATTCCCCCATGTTTTGTTTTTCTTAACATCTAAGGATATATAAAGCATATGGTGCAATGCAATACATCAAACAACATGACTTGGCTCCATTCATTTAATTGCTTTAACCTAAGCACCCTTGGTGTAAATCTTTTCAACAGCTAGCTCTACTTTAGCTGCCTGTGGATTCTGCAAGGCCTTATCACTGCTGTCTTTGTACTCTTACCCTGAAGAAAGCTGCAGCAACATTGACACCGAGTAGCTAGGAAAACATTTGCATGTACGTTACATTTGCTTCCTCAGGTTCAGCTCAGCTAATAAGCTGGCTGCTTCCATGTAAAACAAGTCAACCAAAAACAGTTAATGCTTTCATCAGGTGAGCACTGGTCTGAAATCCCTTTGAAGGTGGGGCCTCATTCGCTGTAGCGACTGAAAGTTGCCCATATAAACACCCCATCTCAAAGATGTTGTTCTGTTTTCCAGACAGGCTTACAGTTGTTGAGAGGAAGTATGCCACTGTGCCAGGTACCAGAAGTCAGACCAATTTACTTTGAATTTGGAAAAGAGAGGGAAAAAAAAGAGAGCTTTAAGAAACATCAGCAAAATAGACAGTACTAAAAGCTGAGACCACATCTGGGATTTATCACTGTGTTTTGATAAACCTTTACGCTTAGCCAGCACTTTGTACTTCACTAGGGAATCAGCAAAATTACAGCATATATGTTCTTAACAGAATAAATCAGATAGACCTTTATTGAGTTTTGATTGATTAATTAGCTGCATAGACAAGAGAGGGGGTCAGAGAGAAGGGAATTTTTGTTTGTTTGGGGAAATTAAGCCCTAGAAATATTACTAGAAAAAAAATACACAATTATGATAACTGTTATTTGTAAATATTTATCTGGACAATTATTGGTAATGATTTATTTGTAAAAATCATAATAAAAAGTAACAGCTTTTGAATCTTCCTGAATCTGCAGGTCTAATTTTTTTTCTCATAAAATTCAAGTACACACTGATTATGAAAGGTGGATCTGATTTTGTGTTATTATGAAACAAGTTATCATAACACTAAAAAAATGATAGAGTTCATTTATGAAAAAGTTTAATGTTTAGAAGGGAACAAGAGAGAGAAAATGTTTCTGTTCATTTGTGCGGGAAGGTGTTTTGCTGCTATGCAGTCATCTGAGAGATTATAAACTAGCTTTTTCCTCTTCAGCACCCACATATCTATTGAAATTTTACTACTTAGGACTAGATCCCAAAAAACACTTAACTTTTAAATTCCCTGGTTCCTAATGGAATCCTTACTCCTCTCTTAGGTCCTCCCAGCTCATGGGCGACTGGTGCCTCCTGAGTCGGGGGGGGCACTTGCCCCCCTAGTGGACAGTCAGCAACCGGGGGGGGGGTTGCTTTGCAGCTGATCCTGCCGACCCGAACTTCTGGGTGCACCGCTGGCACTTCTGACTCAGCCACGGGGGGACTGTTTCTCCTGGCACACTCCCTGGTCAGCGCTGTCAGGAGGGGGACCAGCGCTCTTACCTACCCCCACTGCCCGGGAATGCTACTGTCAGGGGATGCACCAGCACTCTCAGGGGGTGCATGTGTACATCTTCATGGGATTCACAGAAACCAGTGAGCTGAGCAGTGAACCACCTAAGCTACTCATCCCATGATTAGTTCAGCTAGAAAAATCCTAAACCAGCTAGGAAATCCCATAGAGGAGGGTCAGACTCACCACAGTAGGGACTTAAACTTGACTTGCTGATATTCTGACTAAATGTCCTAACAATCAGGCTATAGAGTCAATCTATCATTTTTTCTGTTTCATTACATATTTAATTATTTATGCAAAGCGGAACAGCTTTAGTAGGAAAAAGTAAGAGAAACTTATCCTAGAATACCCTAGTGGTTAGACACTGTCCCAGGATGAGGAAGAGCTGCATTCAAAACCCTTTTCCAACTCAGAGGCCATGTATCTGGGAGAAAAATGTAAAACCTGCTAACACATCTTTACCACTCTCACAATAACTACACCTCACGATAGAACCATCACCATTCCTGTATCTTACATCTGCACCTCCAGAAATGTAATGTATCTCATCCAGTGCACTAAATGTCCTGATGGAAAATACATAGGAGAAACTAAACAACAACTGCATACCAGAATGAACACACACCAAAAATATATCAAAGGAAAAAGTACCCAATTACCTATGGGTGGACATTTCTCACAAGACAGCCACTCTCTCTCCAATCTCTCAGTTCTAATCCTCAAAAGGAATTTACAAAACACCTTTCAGAGATGAACCTACAAACTTCACTTCATAAAATTACTGGATACAAAAAATCATGTACTAAATATAGACAGTGGATGTATGGCACATTATAACCTGCCTGCCATCTGATAACCCCAGGTAGCCTGTCTGCATTTTACCAGCTACGTTCTATCACCAGGTCTACATCCCTTCCCACCACCTATTGTCTCCCATTCCCTCAGATCCTCACTGCCACCCATTTGCATTTTCACAGACTTGCATTTTGTATATTGGCTTCTATTCTACCCAGAAGAGCACACAAACCCCAACAGTCTCTCCTTTTGCCTGAAGAAGGGTGTTTGTGCCCTAAAGCTTGCAAACAACAATTTTTCCCAACTATTTACTTGGTTTAGTAAAAGATATCACATCTACCCAAAGCATCTTGTCAAGTTAATTTGTGGCACTCCTGCCAAAAAGGTTGGCCCCCACTGCTCTAAGTGCACCTACATTTTTCATTGCTAGGTACATAAGCTTGTATTTGGCTGTGTTAAAACATGCAGTTTCAGTGAAACAGGCTTAGAAAATTACCTAGATAACCTCTGATAACTGAGGTGCCAACTTCAGCATTTACCACTTGATCAATCTTTGTATCATCTTTCAACTTTGCCACAAGTATTTTACACTTTGTTCCAGATCATTTATGAAAATATTTAACAGATCCCTCTAAAACCTCACTTGGAGCACCTTAATTTGATACTGATTCCACATTAACAGTTATATTCTGAGATCATCAGGTTACACAGTTTTTAAATAATTCCATTTTTGTGCTGCTATTCTTAGATGCTTAGAAAAACTTAGAGAGTGTTGGATTACTGACCTTTGTGATCTAAATTTGTAATCTAATTTAAAAAAATAGTACTTGTGCATTTGAGAACACATTTGTTAGGATTAATTAAACTATACTGGGCTCTATCTTTTTTAATGATTGGGTCCCATCACTCACTTGAATACATCTTTGAAATTATTGCCAGTATGAAACATCTCCTCTGCTAGCATTTTGGAGCACAGTAAACTTATTCTAAGGTTTTAATCACTGACTATTCAGCTAAGAATGGTAAGGGTGATGTTATACCGGGTTAAATGGTTGAAGAAGAAACAGATGGTGACAAATATTATACAACATGCTATGTTAACCATAACTACAATATCTGTACACATTTCATTACACATCATTTGTTTCTTTAAGTCAAAAAGCATTATGATTAAAGGAAAAAGGTGCCAGTCTACCATGCATTCCAAGGGAAGTGAAAAATGGTGAATGAAAACATAGGCTCTTTGTAACTCCGGGTTCTATAATATCAGCTGCTGTGTGTGTCTGGCAATTGGCAAGCCTAAGTGACAGAATACAATGAAATGTTAAATTAGCCTGTATGGGGTTAGTAAGGACAGAGGATACATTTTATTTAAAGAAAGTAACATTGTACCTCATGCTGAACTGAGGTAATTTCCTTCCCTTTTCTATACTTCCTAGGTTTCCAGATTTATAATTTTTATGGCATTTACCAGAGCTCACCTGAAGAAAGCATTACTCAAATAAAATCTAAAGGAAATATTTTTGTTCAGAACCCAGACCTATAAAGAATAACTACTGTATGTTAAAAAGAAGCTGCATTAATTTTACTACTAATTACGTGCATAAGCCAAATAAATAGACCACTGTTGTTCTGTTGAATAGAAAATTCACAGATTGCTGCTTAAAGGAAAGTTCTTTTACTTTTTTTTTAACATTAGCCTAATTAAGGGATTTCTCACCATGTAAAGTCATTTTTCTTTTCTTGGAAGCCAAAATGTATTGTGTAAAATACAATATATACAGTTCCATTGATTGGGAAAACTTTTACTTCAGGTGTCTGTTGCGTCAGTTATTGAAAAAATCAACTATTTCTTATTCTGATAAGATAATTATATTTACCCAAAACATTGAATTTTAGTGATTCCAGGAGAATCTTATTTATTTATTTATTTATCAAGGGATTAAGATACCTAAGACCAGCACTCACAAACCCCTCACTTAGCTGCTGTCTAAAGCTGTAAGCATGGGTGTCAGGTGCCCCTTGAGTCACATGCCCCCCCTGACACCAGTCACTGACTGGGGGGGAGGTTCCCCATTGGCCAGTCCTGCTGGTCGGAGGGGGGGTGGTCCCCCAGCAGCTGATCCCACTGGCCATGGGGGCACTGGTCTCACTCACAGTAAAAGCAGCTTTTGCTAGTGGCCCTGCTTACCAGCCAGTGCTTGCAAGGGGGGCACTGGTGCTCCCACCTACCACCCTGCCTGCCGGCTACACAGGGAGTGTGGCCAGACAGGGGTTGCACCAACATGCTCAGGGGGTGCACGTGCACCCCTGTGCACCCCCTATGTGTCGCCCCTGGCTATAAGGGTGTGGGGGTGGGGTGGAGTTTGACACAGGGAGATCCTGGTGTCAAAAAACCCTGTGCATAAAAAAAGTGAGGCAGCACATCAGGAAGCACCACATAAAACTGGAGCCTGTCTGTCCAGAGCCACACTCTGGCTGCTAGCCAGGCTGTCTGCTGTAAGATTGATGTGGCTGCAGCCCCTCAGAGGCCTCCAGGACCCCAGGTAAGAGTTCTGGGGCCAGCTCAGGTGCTGGCCCCAGTCTCTCCTACCCCACCCAGGGCAACTGAGGGGAGGAGGTCGCAGTTCAATGGAGGTGTGGGGGCTGCCCACACACATTGTGGAGTGGGGTGGGGAATGGGGACAGGGACATCTGTGTGTGCAGTGGAGCAGTGGAGTACCATATGTCTCAAACTGTTGAGGCCCATGCAGCAAGTGGCCCCTGATGATATGGCCCCTAGCCAATTAAGAGTTGGAGACCCCAGATGTAGTTTTTAAAAGCCTGGCATTCAGAGCTGGCAAACTATGGGTGATTGTGCGTAAATCTTTCTCCTAGAGTATTGGTTTTGACTGGCATGCTACTGCACAGTGTTGTTAGACTACTGAGCAGTAAGCATCTCATGTAGATGCATAGTTTCAACTCATCTTTTAGATAATGCCTGTACTGACATTTGGGCTCACTTATGATATCTGCTGGGTCCCTCATATGCCTTTTTAGTACGTTATTCTGAAAGGATTGTATGACTACAATACAGTGGCCAGAAATAACAATACCTTTAACCTTGAAATTATTCTTCCCTTACTTCTACAGTTACAGCTCTATTAAGATTCATACTTTAAGTAGGGAATGGACTCTTGAAGTAAAGCTTCATGTTGGCAGTTTTCCTTTGTGAGTACCACATGAATTTGCTAAGAATTTTCACATATATCTGTTAATTAGTTTACCACTATTTTTAATAGGCTCATAAATTCTTTCTGCTGATTCTTATGCTTTTCCAGATTTGTTAAAGGCCCCTGGCGCAGGGTACATGTGGGAGGAATTATTCTCTTAGAACAGCCAGGCAGTCTGAGAAATCCCTCCCTGAGCAGAACAAGGGCTGCAGATTTTCTCTGTCTCTCCATGCTAAGACCAAGTAACTGTTCAAGATACATGGCCAGTGAGGCGGGGGGTGGGTGGGGTGGGGTGGGGTGGGGAATGCAGTGTACCTTGGGATACCAGGGGACTCAGCAAAGACCTATCATCCAATGTGTTATGCCATATGTTCAACTGAAAGCTTGGTAGAAACTAGGTACAAAGTAGTTCTACATTTTTCAAGCAACATCCCTGTCAGTGGTTGGTGATTTTTATCATGTGATAATTATTTTGCACATGAAGCATGTCTAAATTTATTGTGCAGTTAGCCAGTTAATTGTACAATAAACAGAACATGTCAGGGGCCTTGGAAGCACATTCCAGATCATTTAGGCTCCAGGCTTGCAAAAACACACAAAAGTAACCTTATTGACATGAGTATGACGCCGCATGGGAGAGGGTGTGCAGAACTGTGAATTTAGAAGCTGGAGTTAAAATGGTATGTGGAGGCAAAGGAAATTACTGGAGATATGGGAAGTGATAGGAAGAGCCAAAACATGAGATAGGTAGGCAAGTAGTTACTTTGGGGAGAATATTTGCAACACATTGCCATTTTCATTCTGTTCTTCATCCCCGTGAAGGCTAGAAGCATAGCCTTTTAGGATGAATCCTCCATCTGAAATTAAATATAATTAACTATAAAAATATTAAATGATCATGATGCAGAATATTATTGCAGAGAAAATAACAAATAGCATGACATAGAAGAAAGCCTTAGTTTTAGTTCTACTGGGTACACCAGGATTTGTTCCTGTTTATTTACAACACAAATTCTTCAAATCTAGATTGTACCTTAGTTTTCCATGACTCCTAACTCTCTGGTAAATATCAAGAATAACCAACAAGCCACCAAAAATAACAGGGAGGTGGGGATCCCAGAATCCTAAGTAAAAATACTTAAAGTATCCATTTTCATTTAATTTTAACTCTTAAACTACTGGTAACTTTACTGGTAAATTTTCACAAAAATCCAATCTTTCCTCAAAGACTGAGCACTATAAGTCAGGGGAGGATACAGTAGCATCTATCCATAACAGAGAATTAATTTTTCCTTAAATGACAGTATTGAAGATTACGAAGATATCACTATTCATGCTCCAATATTTTAAAACTAAAATACCGTTTTAAGATTAAGCTAAATTTAGCATTTTGAAGTTGCAGACCCACTATTGAGATTTAAAATATTCCAGAACAAATCATTTAGTTTAAATCTAGCACATCTCTGTCCAGTCTATAGGTGTCATGTATCAGATGGTAGTGTTGGCATGTTTTATGTGTTCACATTTATTCTTTAGATCTTTGCTTCAGACAGGTGAGTTGGCGGTCCCTAAAGCCCTAGCTCAAACTGCCTAGTTAATTGGTTGTTTTTTTTAATACACCCAGTGCACACTATTTTCTTTTGTAAAAGATAATATATACTGCTCTGTAGGGCTTCAGTGAAACCTCTGATACAGCTAATAAAATTAATATATTTAAGACACTAAAAACATTTCTTACCAAAGAAAAGTCTGTAGGAGATTGATTCATGCATTTATTTAGGTCTATTCAAATTCTGATTCTAAAATTTTCCTTTCTTAAAATATATTTTCCATTTCTGTGGTACTTTTTCCAGGATTTCTGCTGACTTACAAAAATATGGATACCAAGTAATAAATGATATCAATCACATCAGTCACCTTTAATAAAATGATGGAGTTTGTAGTTCTTATTTTTGTGAACAGTTCCATTGAAATCAGTCGGGCTGTACCATCTAGTGATGGGCACCTCATGAATACTGCTTTATAAGAGTCTTCACCAAATTGAACCTCTTGATTTTAGTGGATCCACAAACCTTGGGATCTTGAGTTTTGCAGGTAGAATGCTAGGCCTAGCATGGTGTAAGGGGATAGGAAAAGCTATTGCCCACAATGGATTCATTCAGAGGAAAAACTATGAGTTGAAAGGCCTTGAGTTTCTTGGAGATTAATATTAGGTTACTTCCTTGTATAGAAGGTAAATGTAGTCTGCTTAACTTTTCTTTAGAAACTGCACATTTTAATATTAAAAGACTCCATGGGTAGTGAGTTTATTGGTCTCAGTCTGGTTCCAAGTGGACAGATCTCCACACCATGACTGATATGTGTCAGCAACTCTGGCAGTCTCAGTTGAATGAGATATACAGATTGACTTAACCTCTCACTACTTGAGGTATTTCCTCCAAGTCAGAATGGAGGCATGTTGCCAGGATGGAATGGGGAAACAGCCAGTACTGTTACTTATGCTGGATCTAAAATGTGAGCTAGTAGAAGTCTTATGGTTCCAGTGTTATCAGTGAGATACATTAAAAAGACATAATAGTACAGGTGTGCACACAATCCAAGAAAGAAAAAACCATCAAGCAGCAACATCCACTACCATGTTAAGATTGTGGAGAGTAAGTAGGAGGCACAGTAGTAAATGGATTGGAGTTCTGTGTAAAAATAAAAACAAGAATTGGACTTCCAGGTATTTGGAAAGGGACTAATACAAATGAGCTTGTTTGTTTGTTTCACACTCATCCTTTTTTTAAAAACTACCTCCACATTGTCTAATTTGAGCCAAATAATTCTGTCCACACAATTGGATGGAAACTAATGTTTGACAGTAAGTGAGAGTGTGAAAGTGCATGCATACATAGCCCTAAGAAGATCTTCAAAATTTATAGGAAGATCATTTCCTGATGCTACTGGCTGATGCCAAATCAAAAACGTTTGTCCCACAAATCTATACATAATGCTCTGTGATGTTTGATCTATAATGATGCTGTTTGATGCTGTGATGCTGTGTGATGTCTGATCTATAATGAGATCCTTTTTTAAAATGGATGGATAGAGTTGAAGAAGAATAGGGACTCATGTAATTTGCTAATTTCAGCAAAGTAGATTTGGTTTCTTTCGTATTTCAGGTTCTTAAATTAAAGCGTGTAAACCAAATGTTATAGCAGATTTCAGGCCAGCTGTAGCAGATCTATTATGGAACTGTAATGGTGTGGGGCCTATTAAAAATGTACAAAGGTTGTATGAGTTTTGGGCTTCTGACAAAACCAAGTGAATTTTGATCTAAAAGGTTAAAAGAACTGATACAAATGCTGTCTCTTGCTATTAAGTCCTATGAGATATTTCCATAAGTTCTTTAAGGATTTATTTGTTGTGCAAATAATTTTTTCCTTAGGGAAAAAAAGGAGACTTTGGGCCCACTACAACCCCAGTATCATTCCCATTACTTTCAGTAGGAACAGACCTTCCTTTATCTTTATCATATCAGGAAGATGAATATCTAAGCCCCTATGAAGTTTCTTGGATTGCAGGGTCAAACTTTGTCTATCATAGCAATGACCAAATTCTAGCATGCATTAGATGATCTCAGTCCAAGGGAGTGGTGACCACATCACAGAAAGCACAACTGCAATCAGAATTAATTGATATCCTTGTCAAAGGTCTCAGAGGCCAAGGACTGATCTAGAGATTGAACTAATCGCTTTCTGTGGCTCCAGCTTGAGTCACATTGGCAGGGCAGTAGGAAACCTTAAGCCACTATTCTGCTTTTACAATTGATACACGGATGTCTTCAGTCTTCTGGTCTGTGGATTTGGTCCATTCTATGGCAACTAGTGTCACATTTAAAATATTGAAAAAAAATAGAGATAGGGCCATGATCATTTTATTAGCTTTAAAAATAATTACTTTAACTCCTTAAAAGAAACTAGTTTGTGACTACTGAATTGTCCTCTGTGCAAGGGATATGGTCCTATTTCCATTAAAGTGGCAAAGATCCCATAGATTTCAGTGGTATGAAATAAAACTTCTAATCCCTACTAGGTTTGCTCAAAGTTATATTTAACTTTGATACAGAAGTCCTTCTTTAATGTGGAATTCAAAGAAATACTGTATTATTTAAATAAACTTCTTCAAAGCAATGCTGGGAAAGAAGAGTGCAGGGCACTAAATTTGGATCAAAGATAAACTACAAACAAACTCAGTTTATTACCACCTGGAGGAGAAACGTGTTTCCTTATGACCAGGGATCCTGGTTTTCTCTGATTTAAAAAAAAATCCCCAATTTTCAGGTTAACAAAAGTAATCCAAAATTCACATTTTTCCATGATGAAAGTGTGGATTTTGGGTTACTTTAATTAACAAAAAAATTGGAGATTTTTTAAATCAGAGAAAACTAGAATCCCTGCTTATGAGTTATCTATATCCTTGAGTTACAGCATATGAAGCATTTCATAAGATAAAACACACATTACAACTCAAATGAAACTAATATTTTCCATAAACTAGAAGCATAAATTCATGTATTTTTATCAGAGAAGGGGGTCAAATCCTTATGTGATGTGTAGTAATATTAAAGCTTATTAATTTGCACCATGTATAAATCTAGACCAATATTTTAATTAGTGGGGAACAAGCAATAGCAATGGAGCTAGACACTTCTCAGTGGTGACAGATAACAGAACAAAGAGCAAGGTAGCAAGGTAAGTTTAGGTTACATATTAGGAAAAACTTTCTCACTAAGAGGGTAGAATCTCTATCCTTGGAGGTTTTAAGACCTGACTAGGTAAAGCCTTGGCTGGGATGATCTAGTTTGGGATGGTCCTGCTTGAGCAGGGGGTTGGAGAAGATGACCTTCTGAGGTCCCTCCCAACCCCTCCCAACCCTAATTTTCTATGATTCTATACTAGAAGAATTCTGGCTAAAAAAAACATATTTTGAAAGGGTACAGATCTGATCAGTGATTATTTTTGGTTGAAATAGTTAATACTTCAGTGTATCAAAATCCACTCTGTCTCAGCCTGTTGCAATTTTAAGTTGTGTGTTTTGATCCAAGACCCATTTTTGTCACCTTATTTATGTCTTTGTAACCCAGGTGATTTCACCAGGTTTTCACAGGTATAATTGTTGGCAGGTTTTGGTTTAAAGAGTTACACTTTTATTCTAAATAAATAGATACAAGCTGATAACCCAGGACTTGTAGGAACTCAACAGTGCTGAGAGCCTTTGAGGGTCAACTTTGAGGGTCAAGACTTTAGGACATCTTAACCCTTAAGTACTTTAAAATAGGAAGATAAAACTATGGAATGTGGCTATAATGCGTAAGTATAAATGGATGCAACTCCAGTTATTTTAATGGAGAGGTACTTACTTAAATCAGTATTGAATTTGGCACCAGCTATGCTAGTTTTAATGAATGAATATTTTAAGGATTAACTACTTGTACAGGAGCTATGAAAAAAATCTGTATTTTTTCTTCTGAATGTAATGCCTTGTATCACTGTTGAGAAATATTTATAAGCTACTCCTTCATACTGTTTTCATTTTTAATTATCCTCCTCTCCCTCTCCCCTCCCCTCCTCTCCCTTTCCCTGTCCCTGTCCCCTCCCTTCCTCTCCCCTTCTTTTGTTGTCTGCTTACCATGCAGACAACAAAAGACTAAGATGTATGACTAAGTCTTATACCCTCTCCTTGTTAACCCTATCTTATGTATCTCAATGGAGTGTTTTGAAAGTAAGCAGAATCTATGAAATGCTTTAGGATCTTTGGAGAAAGGGTCTATATAGACTCTATATAGACCTCTATAATGCTGTTAATATACTAGCTTCTATAAAAAAAGTATTTGGACCTGCTCATGTGCATAGAGATTCTGGAAGGCTCTGCACTTCGTGGAGGTCAAAGTCCCTTTCAGAATACCAGAATACCAGTTCTGTCCATCTGGTAGTCCATTGACCACATGATGCCCACAAAGGGTAACTCTGTAGCCCCTATACTCCCCCTGGTTGCCACTCTCCTTGTTGCTTTAGCTGCTATTGCAGCTGGGGTCTGCAGGCTCTCCTCCCCTCTCTAGCTTTCACTTCCTGACCCCATCTCAGGGGGCAGGACAGAGAGGCCCAGCTCAGTGCAGCCTGAAGTTCTGGCAGAGCCTGTGGCATGATGCAGAAGGGGCATTTACAGCCAAGGAGGTAAAAGTGGGGGCCATCAACATGCATATGGTGCAGCAGTGTGGAGGACTGCCCACCCATATGCACAGTGCAGTGGTTAGGAAGAGCAGCCTGCTTGTGTGACACCAGGAGAGCTTACAGCTGGGGAAGTGCAGGTGGGCTGTGACCCCCATTGGTGCAAGTCCCCTAGTGTGCAGCCACCAACCACTACGAAGTTGGATAGCCCTGCTCTACACATAAGGAGGGTTACAACATACTTACACCTCCTAGGACATGTAGCTTTCCCTTTTCAGGTTAACAAGAATGCAAAGGGTAGGGCTCCAGTTCTGTTTCCTCCTTATAGCCCTGTAAAATGGTAACTAATATTACTATGGCATAGGTGCAGGCACCAGATGGGTAGGGCACGACTCTTTAAATGTATATGTCACAGTCACAGTGGGTGCATCTACACATGTACTTAATGCAACTGAATAAACTCTGGTGCAATCTGAGCTGGAATAAACTAATCCAGACATCACTGTCTACATGTGTGTTTAAGCACAATAATTACTCTGCTGTTGGATAGTACTTGCATCTGACAGGTACTGATAGTACTGCATTAAATTGGTTTACACCAGCCTAATTGCTGTGCACCTATAGATGGTGCTGCTTTATTGTGCAGCAAATGAGTCTACTGTGCAGTAAAGCACATGTGTAGACATACCCAGTATGAATTACTTAATCTACTGTTTTACTGATTGGTCATATGTGGAGATAAATATGATCAATGTGTGTGGACAAGTGATGTAAGGTGTCTTTGATCTTGGAAAAGAGAAGTATTAAACTAAATATTAAGCACTTCTTTAATTTTAGAAAACCATTATAAAACACTATAGCAGGGGTCAGCAACGTTTTTGGGCAGAGTGCCACAAACACCTGCAACCTTGACTTTTAAGATGTTGGCATGCTCGGAGCGGATGGTGGGGGAGCCACGAGGTGCCCGATCCTTGTTGAGGCAGTGCAGCCCTGGCCCCTTCCCTGCCATCTGCCCTGAGGCATGTGTACCAAGCAAAATGTGTTCGAGTGCCACACTCTGGCACCCATGCTGGGGGTTGCCTACCCCTGCACTATAGCATAAGAAAGGCAATGTTTTTTGTGGGTGATATTTTTTATTGAATCAACTGCATGGCTGGGATAGATTTAGATAGACAAGCTTTTGAGTGCAAAGCTACAACATCACTCCAACACTGCCTTTATCATAAGGAAATATTTTCAAGTGAACTAAATGATAGACTAAATTGTTTCTTCCCATAGAAAATCTGAGGGAAGAAGGCAGGCAGAAATGTCACTTATATATACATTAATGTATGTGTGCTCTGTGTATGGGTATTCATACACACACACACACGTACATACCTAGAGAATGACTATATTTATTGAAAATACTGTAGATATACCAAAAACATTTGGACAATTGGTGAGCAACTGAGTAGATGACTGAATAATTTTTTTGTGGGGAGGGGTTGGTTAAAGGGGAATTTCAATCAAGTAAAGGCTCAGGGACTGAATAAATGAAGCTATACTGTATACACAAATATATCTACAAAAATGTACTTTATTGAAGGACGAATGATGAGATAGTAAAACTGATGTGTGTTTTTAACCTTCTCACATTCCATTCCAGTAGTTTTGATTTCTAAGAGGCATGTTTGCACAACTGGTTGGAGCAGGGAGATTAAGCTAGTAGGACAGAACACCTCTCAAACTATGATTGAGGGAGGACAAACCAGAGCACTTTTGAAAACATACTGAAAAGATTAGCCATATGGTTTGAGTACATTTCATACATTTTTACAGACAGAAAACACAAAACCTCATTTATAGCTCAACAGTCAGCTCAGGGACCTAGAGACTTTAAGTGTAGAAATACCAAGTAATGACAAAATACACTGCAAGTGAGTTGGGTGAAATAATCTTGGATAATTCCTGAACATGCCAGTATACTGTAGTGCACATGGCATTTGGCTTCATGTTGAATTCCCTTTTCCTTATCTCCCTTATCATAATAACTGCTTACCTAGAAATCTGAATTTTCACTGACTGCATTTGATATTATAACCCAAGACCACATTATTTCTTATATGTTCTATTACATTTCCATTTGATCTCAAAAAGACATATTGCACCCAGAATGTATACCCATCTATCTGGGGAAGAAAGAAAACAACAAAAATAATTACTTAAGTGATGTGGAAATGTTATTGCTGAAAACAACTGTTAGTGTTTCTTTATTTTTATCTTTGAAAGACAGATAGCAGGAGCCCAATAGAAGAAAGAAACAGTGTCTTCATGAATGCACATAGGAGTTTTTCCTTTCTTTTGTTTTCTTGAAATTACTTTTAGAATGATTCCTTAATGCTCTCAATGTGCTGTAGTTAGTAACCACTCCATGCGTTTGTCTCCTTGATGTATTCATTGAGCTTCTCTTGAACTAGATCTCTCATAGCATTGATTTGAAACTACTTTTTAGCTTCTGTTATTCAGCTATTTACTCAAAATATATATACCCAAGAAATTTGGAAACAGTCCCTTGTGGTGACATTAATGATACATAGAGGTAAAGTATGCCTATGGTTAATCCAGAATTTTTTATTTGTTTCCTTTCCTAAACAAGTCTTGTGAATAGGGGGCCCTCAATTACTTACTATAGTACTTTTTGGCAATGGAAATGCAGTGTAATGTGTAAATCAGGTTCATGAGACCAGTAGTGATGGGCTAATGAACATAAAATGTAAAGGCCTAGAAATTACTTCATGCTAAATGCAGAATTGTTTGGAACATTTTACATTCAAAGGCCAGTATTATTTAAATGAAATATTATTTAAATGAAATATTCTTTCATTTAAATAATATTTAAGAGTTTAATAATTTCACCTTGCTTCATGCTGTACAACAGCATATTGTGTATTTCTCATCCTTTTGGCTGTATCAATACCATGCTTTTTTAAATGTGCTTCTCCAGAATCTCACTTTCTTTAAAACACTCATCTTAAAAAGTAGTGTGTAACATAATTCAATTCTCAAAATAAAAGTATTCATCTTAATCTTACCAAATACTATGACTTTCAGTTAATTTATGTATAAACCAGTGTTCAAAGTTTTGAATGGTTAAAAAAGATTTTTTTTTTTGATTCTATGTAGGAAAGAACAATGGGGGTGCATCTACATGAGATGCTAACTGCGCAGCAGCTCAATACTATCGCGCAGTAGCATATTGTGGCAAAAACCATGCTAATATGCTACTGCGCTGGAGTATTAGACAACTGCACAGTTAGTGCCACTAAGGAGCCATGTCCTGGTGCTACTGCGCAGAAGCACCGGTTACTACACATTGATTTAGTACTTGGTTATACAAGTACTAAACTTAATACACAGTAACTATGGCACATTACTGAATGTGTAGATGCGCCTTGGTATTGGGAGTGAAATACAAGTAAAACAGCTGTTGTTCATCATGCCCAACTTCCCTTCCATTCTCTCCTATGCTTGTTACTCTTACTTAATTATATCTTGTTTCAAAACTAGTTGTAAACCCTTAAGGGGAACAAAATGTATCTTACAGGAAAATGAAGTATTGATTTTTATTAGGACCTTTTTTCTACTATCAAATAATAATTACAAAGAAAGAATGCATATCTATGTTACAATATTTGTCCCTTTTTACATCATATTGATAGAATAGCCCATATCACTCACACTCAAGTCATGAATAGAGAAGTTGCACTCGGAACCTAAGGACAATACTGGTGAAGTTCAGGAAATTTCTAGTTTCGATTATTCCTAGATTAACCAAAAAATGAAATAAAACAAAACAAAAATTTTGCTTAACATATTTTGTGCTGTGTCTTAAATTTAGTAAGGTCTTTTATTAGAGGTAGAGCATGGAACCAGCTTCATAAAATTCTAGGGAATTTCAGATCCAGAGGTGGATATACATTTTACAATCCAGGTTCTAAACTGTGTCCACTTGTTATACAGGCTTTAGGATTGTTAAACACTGCAATCCTAAAGCCTGTATAGATGCATATAGAAGTATCATAATTCTGTAGTGCTCGTGCATCAATTCTATGTCACTACTCCCCCCTGGCCCTAATGGAAAGAATTTAACATGTTTGGGGCTCCTGTGTTCCCCATTGATTGGCAGCAGCTATATTCATCTTGCTGAGGCCATTGGTAGGTAGGGTGACTTAGAGCAGCCTCTTAAAGCTGTGGCTTTTCCATGAGGGACCTGACTCAGGTCTGACTCTATATATTTTTAGACTATAAACATGTCCACCAGTTTCATATTGTTTTGGAAAGTCACTATATTTTTGAGTGAGCTTTACAAATTCCTATTTTTTAACTCACCCCCAACACCAAAACCACCCCTCACTTACTGGAAACCAAACCCCAGGCAACACGTGGCATTCTGCAAGTTAATTTTGAAAGGACCACTTTATGGTCAGGGTGGTGTTAAATCTGCAGCCAAAATTTGAATTGCGGCATTTCCCTGTCTCTCTAAACCCAGATGGCATGGCTTTCTTTAAGGGCAAAAAAGTAGTCACAAATCATCTCCTCCAGCTGCCTTGTGATACATTAGTTTAATTGCCCCTGCTGGTATCAGAAAATGACTAGAATATATCAAATTAGCCTTGTGTCTTCACTATTACTACCAAGATCCTCTCACCAGGTAGCACTGACATGCCTTGTAGCCAAGATCCTAATTTATTTACTACTTGATTCTTCTGGTATCATTTTCCAAGTGATTCAAGATCACTGACAGATTCACCTAGTGGCTCAGTTCACACTGCTCTGCCTGGAAATGGAGCAGCATTGATTTCTAGTTGGGTCATATAACAACAAATCCATTAAGGATATCTTTGTTGATATTATCTGAAAAGAACATTACTGGAATTATAAAATTGAAATTATCACTACTGTTCCATACAGAAAGCTAGTTTTGGCATTCTATTTGGTATTCTGTTTAGGACCACAGTTCTTAAGGTTGTAGAATGATGTTGTAATATCTACCCAGCTAATTCCTAATGAGGCACATGTCCTTATAAAAAACACAGGTATTAAAATTAACAGTAACTGCTCTTTGGAATTTCATAGAAGATGCCACAGAATCCACAAATATGGGAATTTAACTAGCCTTTCATTCTTCTGTCACACCTGTATAAATCCAGAAATCTGGAGTTTACATACAAATGGTATAATGCCATAATTTATGACTATGCCATAACCATTTCTATTTGCATATTGTCTGTGAACCGTTTGTAATTTTATTTATATATCCATCATTTGAACTGACTTATCAAATAACTTCTATAAATAATTCCTGGTCTTTATTTTCCTTGCCAACAATTAAAAAATGACATTTGATATTCAAAATTAAAGCAATAATGATTGGATAGCCAGATCACATAGCATATTTTATTTCCTAACTTTTCACGGGTGGTATAACATTAAACTGAAGTTACCAGTTTATGTATTTGCAATTACAACTTAGAAATTCACTATTTTCATTTTTATTTTGCAATATCTGCTTAAAAATGGATTTTCTTGCATATTTTACTTGAATTTGAAAAGAAGGCAAACACTAAAGAGTGTGAAGATACTCAAAGCAAGTTTGCTTTAAAATGGAATTCCCCTACTATATATGAAGGTCCCACTCTCTTCATAGGTAAACAGTTATACTTTTAAGAAAAAGAATATTGCTTATTCATGACCATGCTTTATATGCATGTTCTGAGTTATAAGTTAAAACATAATTTTAATGAGGAAAGTTAATTAAAATATGGTATTACAGCATCAGTTTTTAATTCAAAACTACCACTGAAGTGCTCTTACAGTAATAAAGACCCATCTGACAAAAAGTGTTCTGTAATAATGAAGACCATTTTTTTTTAAATTTACTAGCAGTGAGTACAGCTCATACCTCATGGGAAGTGTCCCACCACTTCTTGGGATCCATGTGTATTAGATTTACTTTCATTTGCTTTAGTGCAGTGAGACAGAAACAAGAACATTTTCAAGAATAGTACAGCACACAATAGTACAGCACAAATCTGACACACTTGACACTACAGTAGACTGGAATGAGAAACAGGGGGCTTTAGCAAGTACTAAATGACAGCACAGTACCTGATGGTACCACACAGTCCCAGCAGCGCATGGGTCGTTTCTATCCCTACTGTGCAGTAGCAACAAGATACTATGCGGTAGCTCATTGCTACTGTGCAGTAGCAGCGACATCATGATTAATACCTGCTGATGCTATGTCACCATAGCTCATCGCAACAGCCATGTAGCATCTCATGTTGATGTGCCCACTGTGTACAAGCATTACATTTCTACTAATAGAACTGCAGTTCCATTGGTAGAAACCCTAAATTTTGGGCAGAGGGCCACTTACTGAGTTTTGGCAAGCCATCGAGGGCCACATGACAGGCAGCCCAGGGCAGACTAATATGAATTTTCTACATATTTTAGGGGCTCTGTGGGCCAGATAGAATGGCCTGGTGGGCCGTATCTGGCCCCCTGGGCTGCATTTTGCCCACCCCTGTGCTAGAGCCTCATAGAGAAGAGCTCTCCTCTGCTCCAGCTGTCTGTGGTATCTGCAAAGAAACAGACACTTTCCCCCTCCCCAAAAGCACCTTTCTCCAACTCCCAGACACAGCCCTTTGTGCTGATAACTGAAACAATGCTGGGTTTGTTACCCAGCCAGCTCCAGGCTGGTTCTCAGTTAACTCTCTCCAGAGCCTTCCCAGATCAACACCCTGCCCTCCTAGGCAAGTCTACTTTACCACCCCTTTTCCTCTACATGGGTCCTTCTGCCTCACAGACGGAAAAAGGATATCAGGTTGTCTTCTCCCCATCACTAAGGGCAGGTTCACTTCACAGGCAGGCTGCAGGGTGGCTCCTCCCTGAGCTCAGCAGCGCAGCCCACTTCTGCTGTGAATCCAGTAGGGCCCTACTTGCAAGAGTGCTTAAACAGTGTTTGTGCTTTTGTAGTTCACCCTTAGAGAGTTAAGACTGCAAAGTGGCTAGTTGTAGCTCAAAAGCCTTTTTCCAAGTAGCATTTTAGCATAATGATCCAAAAACTAAAACAAATTATAGCGTTATAAACAATGTTTTAAAATAGTGCTGTTTACTAATTTTAGTCATTGATTGCTTAGCTAAACAATGGATCTCACACAACTTTGACCTGACTCTGGTAATTCCTAATTTCTTTCAAAGTGAGCTCCTGGTGTCATTAATTTTTGTTGATTTTAAGACAATTTTAAACCTGTCATTGAAAAGCATTAGATTGCTTGTAAAGAGTTCATTTTTAAAAGTTCTACAAAGTTATCATTTGCCCATTATATTTGTTGCCAAAGATTTCATAATTAGACATTCAAAAACCACTTTATCCACACAATAACCATCTGTGCTCCATAGGTGGCAGCATTTGAAGAAGTGCAGTAAAGAGAACAGAAAGCTCATTTCCTCATATTTTATAGGATCAGGCCACAGACGATACGGTGTTAGATGCCTTAGAATGATGAGAAACATAGCGTGGCATTTGTGTATTTTTATATAAGGCTCTTTATTTTTAAACCGTAAAGGAAAAGAGGTAAAGATTTCCTGTATTCCATAAACACATTTTGGTCATGGGATGGTAAAACCTTATGGTTCTTGAGGATGAAATTCCGTCTCTCAATTGTTTTTATCTTCTCATGAAATGTGACTAGAAACAGAGTGAAAGGGTCAAGAAGAATTAGGGTGTAGTCTTCCAAGGTTCTGTATGCTTCACACGTTCTATACTTCTGGGAACATTCATGGAAGTTAGGTGCTCAGCTCCACAGAGTATATACCTTGGCACCTCCCAGGAGCTCAAACTTATCTACAAGGAAATGTTCACCATGCTCCTAACAACCTTTCATGAGATGATGAAAAAAAGTTGAGAGACTCTAAATCAAAGAAGCTATACTGAATAAATAACTGGATGATAGACCTCCACAGAACACTTAGGTTACTGATTCTCAATCAGGGTGGCAGGGCACCCAGCAGTGCTGCGAGATATGCTGTGGCTGCATCTACATGAGACACTTACTGGGTGCATCTACACATGATGCTACTGGGTGCATCTACACAACACACTTCCAAAAGAAAGTATTAAATGATGGCGTAATAACAAAGGCACCGTAGGGACATGTGTAGTTTGTTAGTACTGCTCAGTAGCATCACAGGGCACAAACTATAACACAATGTTACTGCACAGTAGTAACAAGCTGCTGCACTGTCAGCATCACTAGGAAGCCATGCAAGGATACTACCGTGCAGTAATCCCGGTTACTGCACAGTCATTTAGTACTTGGTTATGCAGGTATTAAATGACTGCTCAGTAACAACTGTGCAGCCAGCATCCCATGTAGACATGGCCTGTGAGAAGATAAGCAGATAAGCACAGGCTCATGCTCAGTCCCTGCCTGGTCATTCCCTCACCACCAGTACCTGTTCCCCCTGGAAGGAAATAAGAAATAGGTTTTTGAAATGGGGTGCCACCCAATTCACCCAATTCACGAAAGTTATGGAGAGGTGCCTGAAGTCTGAGAACCATTTACTTAGATGCTAAGGAAAGTTGCTTTGGTGATTCAGCTGGTAGTGCTCCTCCTTTTGAATAAGTTCTAAAAAAAATTTGTTCTTAGTAAATATCCTAAGAGAATGTGCTGGGATATTGTTCTATGGGAAGCATTGCCTTTTGGATAAAAATTTAAATTAAGGCCCTGATTGCTATTAACAACCCTGTGGCTAATTTTTGCAAGAGTAGGTTTATTATCTTATCCAAATCATACCCAAAAGCAAACTTGGGTAATTATATCCTATCTCCCTAAATTACCCCTGCATATTCATTTGCAACTAATACCATGTTCTTTCTGTCCTATTCTAATCATTGTGGTGTACTACAATTTTCTAGCTTGGAGACCGCTACATTTCAATAGCAGGTGAAGTGAGTCTCCAGCAGTCTCATGGGGCGCATCCACACATGCAAGCACGTGCGCTTGCAGCAGCTCAAAAAGAAGTGGTGCAAATTTGAGCCAGGGCTTTTTGCTTCAGCACATATGCTTGGACATGCACTTTGTTGTGGAGCAAATTGTGCCACTTGGGGCACAATAACTCTGCCTGGCTCCTTCCAGATCTTCAGCCAGGGGGAGCTAGAGCCCGGGGCCAGCACCTGTGCTATCCCCAGCAGTACAAAAAGCTGTCCTGGCAAGTAGCTCAGGGCTACTAGCTCTCAGGAACTTCTGGGGCCCAGCCAACTGGTACCTGGGGACACTACCCCTTGTGCCAGCTGGACTGCTCAAGCAGCCCTGAGAGTTCCCTGCACCCTCTACCCACTGCAGCAGCCTGGCATTGGGGGCTGCTGCCTAGCTGTGACCTGCTGCGCACCTGCCAGACCCAGATGGGGACTGCAGAGCCAGTAGAGGTATCTGCCCCTCTGGGCCAGCTGCCAGTGGACTGCAGTTGTAGGGTTGGCCCTTGTGCGGCACTACTGCCATGTGTGCCCCTGCCGGCTATCTGGGCAGCTATCACCTGGAAGATGTTCCAGGTGTGGTGGCCTGCTTTGAACTGTCAAAGCATGTCCTCCTGGCCCCATTTGTCCAGGAGGTCAGCCACAGCCAGATAGGTCCAAGGTGCCAGCTCTGAGCAGGCAGGGTCCTGCCGCTTGCCTCTCTAGCAGGAATTCTGGTGTTCCCTATTGGAAAACTGAAAAATCCCTGATAAAAAAAATCCTGAAGTCACTCTGTAAAATACTCCCAAATCCACGTTCCTCCACAAGTAAAACAAAAGACCACTATAAAGACAGAGAGCAAGAAAGAGACAGTGATCAGTTGGACAATGTTTTATCGATATATCTTACAGTGTTAAAGCAAGTCTCTTATCATAATAATAAAGTGAACTCTAAATACATGTTTCATTAATTCATGAATATGTGTTTTGTTGCACTCCCACAGGGTGATGGCCCCCACACAAGGGGTTTGCCCCCCCCAACAGGGGGTTAGGCTCTCTCACAAGGGGTATGGCCCCCCAACAGAGGGTTCAACCCCCACACAAGTGGTATGGTTCCCCAACAGGGGGTTCAACCCCCACACAAGGGGTATGGGCCCTCAACAGGGGATTCAGCCCCCACCCAAGGGGTACGGGCCCCCAACAGGGGATTCAGTCCCCACACAAGGGGTATGCCCCCCAACAGGGGATTCAGCCCCCAACATTGGGTTCAACCCCCACACAAGGGGTTTCTCCCCCCAACAGGGGGTTCAGCACTCTCACAAGGGGTATGGCCCCCCAACAGGGGGTTCAACCCCCACACAAGGGGTACAGGCCCCCAATGGGGGTCAAATGGCCCCCACAGGTGCTACCACCCCCTTGCAAGGCCCACATGCCCCACCCCAGCCCCCCACCTTGCCCCACCCCATCCTTCACCAGTTGCTGCAGCCC
>NW_005841904.1:2114618-2115521 GCF_000455745.1 Alligator sinensis
TGCCATGGTTCCCTCCCCGCTCCTCCAGGCCCCTCGACCCCTTACTCACTGGAGCCCTGGTGCTGAAACCCGTGGCCAACCAGGCCGCATGTTTCAGCACCAGGGCGAGGGCCAACCATAGAGATGCTGTGGCAGCCAGAGCATCTCCATGGAAGACCCAGCCTCCGGTTGCCTCAGGGCATGGTCCCTGCACCACTTTTTTAAACATCAATTTTTTTAGACCCCTGGATATCCGGGGGTCTAATTTGCTCCCCGCGCTGCAAACTTGCAGTCCAGGGAACATTTTTTTGTTCCCACATGTGCCTGTTGCCCCGCCTCAAAGGGGTTTGAGACGGGGCAAGAGGCATGTGCGCGCTCATATGGACATGCCCATGAGGGCACTGAGGTATTGGGTGAAATTCTGGCCCCACTCACTGAAACAGATGGGAGTCTTGCTGTTGACTTCACCAGAGACAGGTTTTCACTGTAGATATTTGGAGTGTTTTAAAAATGTTCTTAAAATGGGGTTTTAAAACACATAGTCCACATAGACTGTTTAGCAGGTTTTTCCCTCCCCGCTCTTAACATCCCCATAATAGGAACTGGATAAAATATCTAGAAAAAAAATTGCATAAACGCTGCACACTACAATTATAATACTTAAACTTCTTTTTATGTCATACTTTTAAATGTGCTCTTATGACAAAAAGGATTATCAGTTTCTTCCCAATGTGTAACATTATCATTTGAAAGTAACACTGAAATTGGCTGTTACTCATGACAGACAGGGGTTACAAAAAGTATTTATCATTCCAACAAGGTATTCATAGTGCAGTGAATTGGCTTGTGCTGCTGACAGATGTTATGATAAATCTGAATTCATCAAGCAGTCTACTCTCTTGATCTTACTGAAATTGCTAACAT
>NW_005841904.1:2115552-2168202 GCF_000455745.1 Alligator sinensis
TTTATCTGATAAAGACTGATATTTAGTAACTTGGAATGTTGGTTTTTGGCAATAAAATGCAACAGCACCGAACTTGATTATGTGTGTGTGTGTGAGAGACAGAATGCACTGGTGGATGGGCAGACATGCATGTGTGAGATCAGAAGCATATGTGCAGCTGTGGCCACTTTGTTTCAGCACACATTTAGGACTGAAAAGATATTTGTCCCCTAACAGTAGAAGTCAGGATAACTTCTGTCTCTGGGGTACAATAAATGATATCTGCACACCGTTGTGTCTAACCAGTTGGCTATTTTACGTAGCAAGGGTGGAGACTCCCCACTGCAGATGAACATGGACATAAGTCTGGAGGCAACCTTAAGCAGGTCAACATTTTAAAAACTAAAGAAGAAATTTAGCCATAAAATTTACTTTAGAATTATCAGTGGTGGTTGACTACATCCACTATTTGGCTTTAAAATGTCAGTCTAGGTGTGCTGGGCATCAGGAGTCACAATATCTTCCTAGTTTTCTTCCAATGACTTCATAGGCTTTGCACCAACCTCTGTAGAGTAACTGTTCCTCTGCAAAGGATGCTTAAATTAAGAGCAGTTCCTTAAACTGTGCCAAAACCAAAAGACACGGCACAAAGGAGAGATACACCTTTCATTTACTATGTATTGTTAAAGGAAAACATCAGTATAATTGCTTTTTCTGATAACTTCTCTAGTGGTAGAAACAATAAACAAAACAATTATACTGACTAATCTTTAAACATTAGCAGATAATTCAGCAGAATCCCATTAACTGTTGAATTTGGCCCCAAATATCTTATATTTAGATATGAAAAATATATTTTGTCAGTCTCTTAAGTATCACAAATGATCAAAGAAAATAAAAGCAAAATATTACATGATGCAGATGAATCTTAAAATGTAAAAGAAATGCCAAGATGCAGGAAGACTTATATTCTCTTCTCTCACAAGGCAAATATGCTATTTACTAAAATACATATACCAAATTATACCCTAAATTTGCTGCCAGTTTCATTTCAGAACTTATCTTTCTACGGAGCACATTATACTTAGGAAAGCTACTTGCAGTAAAGGTCAGTTCCAGTGGTTGCCAGTAGAACATCATCTTATACCAACATCTACTAAATGAGGTATCTGAAATTGCCCTGTAATTAGAACAGAATATGTATACATATATCAGTGTGATACTTTTATAGTAACAATTGAAAATATTTTAATGGCTTCCATAGTAATTGGATACACCATCTAGAAAAACAAAACAAAAAAATAGGCACATGTAAAAACTCAATTGGAATTACCATCATCTTCATCAAAAAATACAATCAATACATTTAACTGGACAAGTCATGGAAAGGAAGAACCTCCCTTCCTTCCTATTCCTGCTCCTACACATATCAAGATGTGTATGGACCAATAAAGCAATAATGGGGCAAAATATGGAAAAAATTTGGAGTAAGACCACACATCCTGTGTCTTAGTGAGGCACACTTCACAGGGGCAAAACCCACTGTGAAACAACCCACTCACTAGCAAGAATGGGTCAAATAGATCTCTAGATATATCTAGTTACCCCTAGTAACACTTATATTCCAGGCTGGGGGTTGCTATCAGCTATAGAGTGTGTCACTAACCACGTCATAGCCAGGGAAGTGACTTTGTCCCTCTATTTCTAATCAATATGGAATTCCTCTATTGAGATGTTATCAACAGAGATGTGCCTTTTTAGAAGTTATCACACAGAAACAACCTCTGCATGATTTCCTCTAACTCAGTATACCTTTATAGGCAAAGAGCTGCTCTTTCTAGATTGTATCTACACAGGCAAACAAAAACAGCACCTGGAGTCATGAGAACAGTTATTTGAGAAGGTACCTGCAACTTCCAGCTTCTAGGTGGCCCAGAAGTACAATGCAAGGGAGCAAAATGTATAATTACATTAGTTAGCATAAGTTTATCTCAATTCTCATTTCATTTGAAATGGCAGTCTCATAATTTGTTGGTGACATTCTAGGATTTATTATCCTGTTGTTAAGAGGCATGTGGTGAAAATTTCACGGTCTGCCATGCAGATTAAGGATATTAAAAAAATCTGTTTATTTGGATCTGCCCCAACAAAATCCAAAAAGTACAGAGGGGAAGAAAAAGAATGGAAAACAAACACTGATAATGTTGTAATGTGCAATTATCAGACTTTATGTAAATGGCTGAATATTAATGAAGAGCTATAATGAGCTCTTAATTTTTAACCACATTTTTTCAACAACAATAAAAAATTCAATAAAAATAAAATAAGAAGTAGAAAATCATCCCACTGTTTGGAAGAAGTAATAATCTCATCAAGTTAATTCAAATTAAGGCCATATGAAATATGAGATGCCTGTTTGCCAACAATTACTCTGGTTTGTTAAGACAAAAAGCCTATCTCACATCCTCCACAGACATGTCACAGCTGTATTCTACCCCTGACTGTAGTAAAATAGAGCATCACTGTATTCAAAGTCTTATTTCAACCCCCTTTTTCCATTTTAATTTCAAAACTTTAATTGCTCTTAATGAAGAAGTACAACCTAGGTAGATATCAAAAATTAATTTGGTTTCTGCCAGAAGTTTGTTCCTGACAAACAATTCATACAAATTACTCATTTGCTATATTACTATTATTTACCATATTTTGAAGGGTCAGCATATTTGTCTTGAGATTCAAACAGGTTGGAAGCAACAGTTAAAAGCGGGTATTGGCACTTCCAGTAACCTACTGGTTGGTAATACTCCACTTTACAGACTACTCAATCAGACATTTTTAAGTCCTTACAAAAAGGTTTTAAAAATATGGGCCTCTCCAGGAGGGCTTTATGACTGGAAGAATTTTGAAACAAGTCTGACAATTTTACTAGTTTAAGAGCTGAACTGCTGGCTGTCTCTAAAGTTCAGTCATTTCTGCTAAGTAGAGAAGAGCAGAATAGCAAACTATCTAGAGAAAGGATTAAAATCAAATGATGACTACCTCCCAATGCATTTTTTCTTTTCCCAGACTAGAGAAATACAGCAGATTCTATTATCCCAGCCAGCCAGTGGCCATTATGTAAACATAAATAAAATTTACCCAGAAGCTGCATGGGGTGATTTTTATGGCTCATGTTATTTGGCAGGATTCCCTGAGATGTAAGACATCAAGACAGCTCTTATTCAAACCAAACTGCAGGAGTTATAACTGCATGCAAAATATCAGATTTATTTTCACCAATAGATTTATTATTCTTACACACTGAAGTTTTCTATTTATCTTCCAGCAGGATAAAATACATTCAAGTCCATTAACCACCCCTCACTTTTAGTGCCAATGAATATAATATATATGTCCAACAAAGTGGCACCCTGCCTCTCTCTGGGCCTACTATGTAATACTGTACATTATTGTTACTAGAGATTAGCCACATGGCTATAATTAATTTCATATGTCTCTAAATATATGAGTCCTACCCTAGATGTGCTTTTTTTTTACTTGGATTGTTAGGATTATTGTTTTGCACTACCTTCAAAAAGCTTAGGTCTAAGGAGAAGCCTTTAGTTTTAAAGCAGGTAACACTGAGAAGCAACTCTAAAATGACAGTGATGCAGTGCTTTGAATCACTCTCAGCAGCTTGCATATGGCATCTGTTCAAGTTACATCCAAGAAGTCACATATTTAACAACCATGCCTGGTAACTGAGGCTGTGATCTAAAAGTCAAACTAGGTTATCTTTAGGTTATCACTAGTATTAAAGGTACAGTGGACCAAATTCTATTTTTCTTTCCCCCTTACATCCCCCATAGATAAAATTTTCTTGTATCCAACACACACCTTTTTGCAAAAATGCTGCTAGAGATTTGAGTGTGCCTTATACATGAGAAGTAAGTGCAGCTTTTGCTGCTTACTAGTTAAAACCAAAAGTAAAATCTGCAGTGATCCACAGGGAGCAGAGATGAGCAGGCACTGCTCCATAGCTGCTGCTATTCAGTTACTGCAAGAAGGCACCTTTTTCCCCCCTTCATTCTGCTTTTTTTTTTAAAAGGATGTGTATTATATTCTAAAGTGTGTTATATGTGATAAAATCTGGTATATCTGGACAAGAAGGGCAGAAACAGCATATGTAACTATAAATAATATGTGATGTGTTTTTGTTGAAAATCCACTCCTTCAAATTCTACATGAAAATATTTTCTGCTCTCTTACACACCACTTTTCAGGATAGCCACAAGTCAGAGAGATGCATAGGAGACCTGTAGTCTGGGTCAGAATTAGAACCTTACGTGTAGACCTTGGGTTGCAAAACATTGCTGGAAACACACAAAGGTCCACAGGAGTCTGCCACAATCTGGCCCAAATTATTTTATTCTTAAATGCTTAACTTCCTGGAAGTAATTCAGAGTACTATAACTCTTTCAAATAACGTTCTTATTGCCTAACAGGTGGCTTCCAGTAAAATGAGCTGGAATGAATTACCACAGTTGCTTACATACCACATGCACGCTTTATTGAAAAATCAGCCCACCAAAATTGGGATGCATGTTTTAAGCTGGGGAGATGATTCTCTTTACTGGAATTGAAGAAGGGAAGAACAAAACTATGAAGACCCTGTGCTCTGATGGCTGCTGCTTCTCTCTGGGCCCAGCAAGCAAAAGGGGCACAGTTCTATGTTAACCTGCTCATAGCTGCAGTAGCTAGTGGCTGAGCAGTGTAGTTTGTACATGAAGTAGCAATTGAACTGGCTTGGGGCAAGAGAGATGCTGCATGCAGTCTGTAGTATATTGATGAGGCTTGTGGTGAAGAAACAATGTTGTTATTTACAGGAATTTGCATAAAGAACTATTTACAGCAAAGAACTCACTGTCATGCTACTGACCTTGCAAGCTTTGGAGGCTTCCTTACTGCTGTCCTGCCACACCAGGCAGTTCTTGCCGTCTCACCCAGATTGTCTCCTGGGATGCCACATTTCTTGGACATTAGGTTTCATAGTTTCATAGTTGGTAGGGTCGGAAGGGACGTGAGCAGATCATCAAGTCCGACCCCCTGCCATGGCAGGAAAAAGTACGACCCCAGCAAGTTGTTCATCTAATCTCCTCTTAAAGACCCCCAGGGTAGGAGCCAGCACCACTTCTCTTGGAAGTTGGTTCCAGATCCTAGCTGACCTGACTGTAAAGTAGCGCCTCCTGATGTCTAGTCTGAATCTACCCTCTGCCAGCTTGTGACCATTATTTCTAGTCACTCCTGGTAGTGCTCGGGGGAACAGGGACTCCCCCAATGCCTGCTGGTCCCCTCTGACTAGTTTGTAACAGGCCACTAGATCCCCCCTCAGCCTTCTCTTGTGGAGGCTGAACAGGTTCAGGTCCCTTAGCCTCTCCTTGTAGGGCCTGCCCTGCTGCCCCTGATCATGTGGGTGGCCCTCCTCTGGACCCTCTCAATGCTGTCCACATCCTTCCTGAACTGGGGCACCCAGAACTGGACACAGTACTCCAACTGCAGCCTGACCAGTGCCACATAAAGGGGGAGGATCACCTCCTTGGAGCTGCTCGAGATGCATCTGTGGATGCACGACAAGGTATGGTTGGCCTTCCTGACCGCGTCCCCACACTGTCTGCCCATGTTCACTTTGGCATCAATAATGACTCCAAGATCCTTTTCTGCCTCTGCACTGACAAGAAGGGAGTTCCCCAGCGTGTAGGTATGCTGCTGATAGCCCTCCAGCCAGTTAGCGACCCATTTGAGTGTGTAGGTGTCGGTGCCACAGTTCCTTAATTTTTTAATGAGAATGGGGTGAGAGACCGTGTCGAAGGCCTTCCTGAAGTCCAGAAAGACTACATCCACTGCTACCCCTGCATCTAAGGATTTTGTGACCTGGTCATAGAAGGCCACCAAGTTGGTCTGACAGGACCTGCCTCGAATGAACCCATGTTGGTTGCCCCTAAGCATAATCTCCCCTGCTGGCCCCTCGTGGACATGAGCCAGGATAATTCTCTCAAAAAGCTTCCCCAGGACCGAGGTAAGACTAACTGGCCTATAGTTTCCTGGGTCCTCCTTCCTTCCTTTTTTGAAAATGGGAACCACATTGGCCCTTTTCCAGACCTCTGGCACCACACCAGAGCACCATGAGCATTCATAAAGCCATGCCAGGGGTCTCGCAATGACCTCTGCTAATTCCCTCAGCACTCTGGGGTGGAGATCGTCAGGACCAGCTGATTTAAATACGTCCAGTCCCTCCAGAAGTTCCCTGACTAGATCCTCACTGAGCCTAGGCCTGGGTGTGCCTCCCCCGGGGCCTGAGGAGGTCCCGGTGGACGGGCTGATCTGGTCCCTGCTCAGGAAAATGGAGGCAAAGAAATCATTAAATAGGTTAGCCTTGGCATCTGGTGTGACAACTAGATTTCCTAGCTTGTCCTGCAGAGGCCCCACATTACCGGGTGCCTTCTTTTTGCCCCCTATGTATTTAAAAAAGGACTTCTTGTTGTCCTTGATCCAGGTAGCTAGTCCCAGTTCCATCTCCGCCTTGGCCTTCCTGACTGCCCCCCTGCAGCCCCAAGCAACCGAGGTATAGTCTTCCTTGGTGATGACCCCTCCCTTCCATTGGGTGTATGCCTCCCTTTTAGCTAGGAGATTTTCCCGTATGCTTTTGGTGAGCCATGGGGGCTTTTGCACCCTCTTGCCCGCTTTGATCCTTGTTGGGATTACTTCCTTTTGGGCTTGGAGGATCATCCCCTTACGGAATGACCACTCTTCTTGGACACCCGACTCCTCTCCCCTCCGGGATCTCAGTACCTCCCTAACTATTCTTCTTACCTCATTGAAATCCACCCTCCTGAAGTCCAGGGCTGTTGCCTTGCTGCAGGCTTTTGCCACCTTGCACTGGATGGTGAATTCCAGCAGGCAGTGATTGCTGTCGCCCAGGTGGTCGAGCACCCGCAGCTCCCTCATGAGGTTGTCGCCTGTGGCCAGCACCAGATCCAACAAGGCATCTCCCCTGGTGGGCTATGCACCTCCTGAGTTAGGTTTCCAAGAGGATTTCCTCTGTCTGACTTTGACTTTGGGAAAAAAAAGTCTACATTCTGCCTTCCAAAAACAAGGTGTATGTTTTATTTTGGGGGTGTGGGGGATGTGAGAAAATATAAGTATAATAAAATGTGAGTTCCACTCTTATATCTATATTTCTTGCCTTTTATGCACTTCTAATGCCATAAGCCCTTTGGCTTTGTCTAATGTCATCTTCTATGAAAATATTTTCCCTTCTGTTTTCCACAGTTTTTGTATATTGGCAATTTGGAGATAACTCAGAATATAAATCAGAAGATGTTTTACATCATTCAAAGTGAAAACACTGTAATAAAAACCACAGTAATTTTGCTTTTACTACTTTTTTCTTTTCCCCATTTATACATCATTATAACTAGTGCTTGGTTAGCAGACATAACTGACTCCAAAGCTACTTTTTCATTGACAAGGCATTAGAGTTGATTGGAAAAAGGGATTATAAAGAGATGATAAACATGCATCTGAACCTTCACATGTGGGTAAATTACTGCAAGCAGAGTGAATGTTATCCTGAAGGACAATCTGAGAAAGACATTGTGCAATAATCCTTCACTCATTTTAAGCAGGAATTTCTCACTCTCATGTTTGAAACCAAAGCTCTTTATAAGGGAGGTGATGCTGTTTGTTGCTACCCTTTTCCTTTCCACTCATAGTCCCCAAGAAGCAATGTTAAAAATGTCTATGTGCAACTGGATTAATAAATAAAGTTAAAACAGTTAATTTGGTCTCCAGTAGAAGATTAGCACCAAGTCCTGTTTTACTCCTCCATGCCTAACTGGCATAGCTGCAAAAGTGCAATTTGGAGCAGTTATACAGAATCTAGATTCTATTTCCACCTGTGTAGCTAAGTTCACCCTCCACCTGGCTTCTCAGCATACCCAGAAGGCTGAATTATAACCCTGTAGATCAGTGGTCTCCAACCTTTTTATGGTGAAGATCACTTTATGGAAGTAAAGGGCACCACAGATTCTACTGCGCCCCTGCCCACTCCACCCTGCTCCTGCCTCCACCCCTGCCTCCTGCCCCCCCATCCCGCTCCCCTAGACTGAGATCGACTGTTAGAGGCTCCACAATCAACCAGTCAATCGAGATCAACTGGTTGGTGACCACTGCTGTAGATTCTGTGGTAGAACAGGGCTGCCTGAGTACATGCATAACATTGTATAAACCCTGAAAGTATAGTTAGATAAAAACCATGACCAGCTGACAGAGGAGAAGAAGGAGGAGGAAGGCCCTCCCACCCTTTTAGCCTAATAGAATATTAGTTTTGGCATTTTTCCAGGGAGAGGGGAAGCCCTCTAACCAGGAGGGGGTGGGGCCTAAAAAAAAAGGGGTTCCTTCTTTTCCTCCACTTTTGTTCAGGCAGTTTCGTGTGCACTTGGGGGGGATTCTATTCTGCACCGGATGGAAATGGAATTCAAAATCTGCATAAGTGCCAAAATTGCACTTATGGGGCTATGTAAGTACAACTTAAGTGTGTAAGGCTGAAAAAAGATTTGGCCTCAAGTAAGTGAGGACTGCTGTTTTACATGGTAGCACTTGACAAATATGGGCAAAGCCACATCTTCCTTCTGCCAAATTAAGTGATTTGAAATGGCCATCAAACCACAGATTCTCTTTGCCCTGTCTGTTGGCAAAGAATTGGGCACTACTAAGATGAAGCCCAGTAGTGAGATAATTTCACAGTGCTCACAGCTATCACCAGAAAGATTTTCCATGTATATGCTTAAGCAGTCTCACTGAATGATTGATACTCGTCAAAATTAAAACCTGAATCTACTTCAAAACCCAAATAACAATGCTACGATTAAATATCCAGCTAATCCCACATGTTGCCAAACTGTAGTTCATTGGCTAATACATTTTCTAATTAGCTGACCACTTTGGTCCAAACTTCAGGCAGTTTGTGATAAAGAAAAAGAAAGGACTTCAAAGATGCCTTTAGAAAGACAACGCTAAACCAAATGAATAGTCAGAATGGAGTCAGCCTTCACAGGAAGGAAAATATAAGCATCTGTGAAATCTGAGATAAGTATGCAGAGATAAATACTATGAAGTTCCACATTTTCCTACAGAGCTCTCAACTGAGCCAAAACCTCAAATCAAACCAGTAGAGGTTCAATGAAAATCCAACATATTGGACAGATGTCTGGGTAAAAATCCTTCCAGCTTTTTGTTTCAGAAACAGAAATGTTTTCTGCCGAGACCAGAAAGAACCCTACCCATCATCCCAACCTATAAACACAATGTATATCAGGTCATGAACCATGCAATCATTGACATCTGGTCTGGGTACACATTTCATAGGTTTCTGGAGGGTGCCTAGAGGGATGAAATATAAGGATGCACCAAAGATAGCGCCCTTAATAACATTTTTTTCAATACATAATTTTAAACCATTAGCCAAAGATGGGAAGTCGGATGTAGATCTAAATCTGAACTTCTCCAAAATGAGAGATTTTTACTTCTGATACTGAGTCAGATTGGTCTGTAATTTTGGCATAAATATGAGAGCTGTATGAATTTTGTTCTTAATCAAGTAGTCAGATTTTTTGAGTGTTACCTATAAGCACTAGCAGAAAAACAAGCCACAATATGCAGGGTTTTTGCTTGCTAATATAAACTTTTAATGGGGATCTCATACAGCAGTGACTTATATTACGTGCCTTCGTGAACCAGTAAAGGTGTGCCCCCGGAGGCTGGTGGGGCATGGTGAGCTCTCGCAGGCAGACGTGGCACAGTTGGTAGCGGGAGCATGACAGCAGCAAGCAGTAAGCTCCCACAGGTGGCCACAGTGCTGTCGGCGGGGGGCAGGGGCAAGTGGTCGACAATCACCTGCAGACATTGCTGGCAGTGGTGGTGACAGTCAGCAGTGATCACGGGCCGCCTGCAGATGCCACCGGCAGTGTCAATGACAACAGGGGGAGCGGCAAGCGGTAGTGTCAGCGGTGCCTTTTCACAGGAGGTGCACCGCCAAGCTTAGGAGGTGCACATACACATGTGTGCACCCCTATGCATTGCAAATGCGTGCCTTTAAATACATGGTATTTATAATGTTGTATTTAAATATTTATGCAAACATGGGTTTATGTAACTAAAGTAAAAGAGTAAAATATTGATTGAGAAAAACAAAAATGAAATATCCTGTTACTATTGTAGTGTCACTGCTGCAAATTTAGCTACCATGCTTAATATGCTTCATTTCTTTGGTAAAACAGTGATAAATATTAGTTAATTTTATTATTAGTGAGTATGCCGCTATTCACTCTCAGAACTTCAGTTCAGTTTGCACCCAAGTGTTTATTTTTCCTCAGACTGTGAGGTTGTCTTGTGGTGATGGTAAAGAGGAAACCAAAATGAGCGGGTTATCCAGCTTTAGGGAAGAATTTAGATTTTAGGAGCAGGGACTTAATTTTGAGAGATGCTGGGAATCCTTTATGGTACGGACACATATATTTGGAGCTATTTCAAAAGGGGAATGTTTCAAAAGGGCAGCAGTTTCGATAATCTGATTATGGACAAGCTGGGAACAAATGTAGCAAACTACATTTAACTCTGGATGAAGCAGCATCCCTTGAGTTATACTGTCCCCTATGCTGCAATTTGTTATTTTCAACAGCAAAAAGAGCTATGTGAAGGATAGAATGGTTTGGTGGTATGAAGCATAAAATAGATGCAGGAATTTCTAACTATATCTTTTTGTTTCTCTATTCTTACCATTTAAGTTTGTAAATCAATAGTTTGTGGGTTTTCAATGCTATGTGCATGCACACAATTATACATGGTATTTTTCTGAGCATTAAAAACATCAATTGTGAGTGTACTGTATCTGCATAGCACCTCATTTTAAATTAAACAAATTTAAGTACAAAAAAAGTAATGTCAGATGCTAACAATATTTAATTTTAAAAATATGCCAATTTTTATTCATAGAACACACACACACAAAATGTGATCTTTAACTGTTTTGACAAGTCATTCCTTCCTGCCTTCTTTCCTTCTCCTCTTAGGATTTGGAAACCAACAAACATTTTTCCCCAAAAAATTATCTAAAAACTGTTCTTGGCTAGTCATTGTGTGCGCCGAGGTTTTGGTACTAAGGGAATGTTAATAGCCAAATTGCAACCCCTTAAGAATACAAGTTCAGAAGACAAACATTAACAGACCCCTAACTGCAGTAGCACAAACCATGATGCTATAAATTATTGGCTAGTGCTGTTAAAAACATTGACCTTTTGGTCTCTGGCACCAGAAACCTGTTCATTTGGGAGCTGCAAAGGGGTTGCCACTTGCCACCTGGCCTGTGTTCAGTTGGCATAGTCATTTCTTTCAAGTTCAGACCAATTGACAGCTCAGGCCTCCAATTTTGTTGTCATGCCATAGGAAATATTTACCTTCCCCTGTTTTCCTTCTTTTTCCTACCCTCATTTGCCCTTCTACCTGGGATTTCTATCTGAAACAATCATTGTTCAGCACTGCTGATTGTTGCATCTATATGTATGAAACGTCATGTAGATTATTTAATGAAAAATTATGCACATTTATAAATAATTTCCATATGCAGCCCTCCCCTCCCACGTGGATTTCTTACTCTGAAAGGTAATAACTATCTTGTGTATAAGCCTTTATATACATGAGTACATATTATCTTTTATGCCACCATCAACAGCCCATTCTGAACACAGGATTTTCACACTACAGACCTCTTCCACTAGAGCTTAAGACTAAGTGGTAGTAGAAGCAAGCTGTTATAGACTAGTACCTAGGAAGGTACACGGCATACTGTGCCAGTGACTTGCATGACTTTTTCTGTGAAGCATCATGGGAAAATTGGTTATTAGAGGTTCTGGGTTTTGTTCCTGACTATGTATGCAGTGCCGTCCCTACACTAGTTAAAGACAGAAACTCCAAATACAATGATTTTAGCATATATTTTCTGGAGAGTGATATAGCCAAGTACAGTTTGCATTCCCAGCTATACCTCATGTGCTCTGATGGAACCTTTGGATACCTTATATGTAAAATGTGGGGAAATAATTAAAGCAAGCCTTCTACTATACATAGATAAAAGCCACTGTTTTTAATAATAACTATGAACTGCACAGAAAGATTAACACTGAACTGTGGATGCAATAAAAAACAGAACCCATGGTTTCCTACTTCCTAGCCTTGCACATCTTCGTCTTGTTCAAAAAGTATTTGGAGATCATCTTTTATCTCTGAGATATGGGCAGGCATGACAAGTTTGCTAAATATATTAAATGAATGATACTTGAGACATCTGATTGATGATACAAAATAAGTCACACAACGCATGGCTGGTTGTTTTAGTTGTTTCAGTTATATTACTCCTTGCCATGGGGAAGATTCTTTTTGGCAGATAAGTGGATCTATAAGGAGTGGCTGGAGTGTGCAGAGAGCTCCCAAACAAAGGCTGCTGGGAACATCAGATTTGTTATTCGGTCTCTCCATCTAGCACCAAATATAGCTTGCATTTCATTTAGAGCATCGACACATGCTATTAGCACACAGCAATAAACTCCAGTGCACATGGTGCCAGAGTTTATTGCTCCCGGGCATGCCATTTGAACGTGTTCCTGGGACTGCAGTATGTTGAGGTAGGTCAGAGCAGTCCCAGCTGGCAGTGGAGGGGGCGGGGGAAGGGCAGGGGAGGGAAGGGGTCAGCCTGCCAGGCTGGGGCTGCTGCAACCTGTCTCAGCCTGCTGTAGAGGGGCTGGGAAGTGCATGGGAAAGCTTCAGTGTGGGGCTTGCTAGCAGACAGCCTGCACAATAAAGCACCCTTGTGCCCCAGCCAGGCACATCAGTGTCTACATGAGTGCTGCTGCGAAGTAAAAAAACTCCAGAGCAGGATAGTACTTGTATTTACAAGTACTAGCCTGCTTCAGAGTCAATTAATTTTCTGTGGCCTAAAAGGGCTGCACATGTAGGCATGAGACATTTACTGTGGAGCTAACTAAACTGCTCTGTAGTAAGTGTCTCATGTAGGTGCACCCGCTATGGCACAACTGTTATGAAATATGTTGCTATTTTTGGTGGGGAGGGAAAGAAAAAGAGAACAGCATCTACCTAGGTTGGTTTAGGAGCCTTGCATTTGTGCAGGAGGCTGTACTAGATGACCTTTGAGGTCCTTTCTAACTCTATGATTCTATGGCGCTACAATTCAGCTACAATCATTCTGTCAAATCCAATGAAGTTTGCATATAAGGCACTGGATTCTAATCCAAGATGAGCCCTGCAAGCTGGAATAGAAATATATTAACCTCACTTCAGTGGTTTTAGCATTAACGTATCACTTTGTATTTGGCCTGAAAATTCAAATCTGATAGCAGAGGTGTAACTGGGTGCAGCAGAGGTGTAACTGGGTGCATCAGAGGCTGCTTTGCCTGCACAAGTGCAACAGGATCAATGTTGGCAGGACAGCTGCTCTTTTTACACTCCCCCTCCCCACCCCACAGTCAGCACCCATGGCTGTTACCCTAGTTGCCCCGACTTTGTTACAGTACTGTACAGTATGATAGGCTCCATGTACCATGCTGCCAAGTTATGGGCTCTCTCCAGGGTTGACCTTGTGTGAAAATATTCATCTCCTGCTCAATGATTCTGCATGGTCTAATGTATAAATACTTGACTGAGATTTAATCTTACTCCAGAGATAACTTTTTTTGCTGTTTTTTCTGTTATATCCAATCTAGCAAAGTCCAAAAAGAGCCAAATGTTGCTATTTGATTCCTCAGCTGCTCAGACCTATGGAAACCTATGGCAGCAGCAGCAAGGCTCTTCCTGCTACAGGTTGCATTCTGAAGGTTAGAGTACCAAGCCTTCCCTTGTTATAAACAACTCACTGCTGCTCTCTTTAATGTTGAAGATGTGTGGTGAATTCTTAGCAATTAAAAAGTGGGTATGAAAATAATCCTTGGTCATAAACAATGGCATCATGTTGAAAAGTCAGAACTACAACACTTCTTAATTTTTAATGCAAAGAACAGTTTTTTGCTAATAGTGGGGAAATAGTAACATACTCACGGAAACACAAGGAGTGTAACCTGAACTACTGGGATGAAACTGAAAAAAACAAATTTATCCTAAATATTAGGAAAACATTACTTAACAGTGAGGTCTATTAGATTACGGAATAGCTTTCCAAGGGGAGAGTTGGAAGCCTTATTGTCTGAGTCATTTAACAAGTAGTTTGCACAAAGCTTTGGAAAATATAATGTAGGGAACAATAATGCTTTGGCAAGGGATTGTCCAGATTGCTTAACATGTCTCTTTCATCTCTAATGTCTGTGCGTTAGTAATTTTGAAGCCAAAGTCTAAAAATGAGTGCTAATATCACGCTAATGACAAAACCCTGTAAATCTGATCTCAGTCTGATTCCAATTTAGGTTCTGAAATTAGAACAGCAGCATTAGATTGATATACAGCTTTCATACTGAAACTCATTGCCAAGTTCAGTGTTTTATGACAACCCCCAAATTTGTAGTCAAGTTCTCTCTACAACATACATACATTTCATTATTTTTTCATGAAACCTGATCTGAGTCTGGGACAATGCTTAGTGGGGGAACCATGCTTAGTTTTGGGGGGAACCATGCAACACTCAGTTTTCAGCATGGTTTAGTAGTACTGATTAAATTTCAATTTCAGCTTTTGCTTTTATTTTAATAACCAAGAGGACATGAATCCATATGATTTCTAATGGGAAAAAGAAAATATAACTCCTTGAAATAAAAACTACCAAATATGGTCAAGTTACAGCCAATATAATTTTTTTTCTTTTAGTACCCGTAGTTCTTTTTTGTCAATAGACAGCGATACAGCAGTTAAAAAATACATACCGATCTGAACTTTGTCCCAGAACTCAGAATAAACTCAAGTTGAAATTATAAAAACCCACCATAGATCATACCAAAATATAACAAAATACCCCTAATAAGTCAAAATCAGGAAGTTCAGAAATCTCCTGAAATAGCTTGTTCTAATGAGATTTCTAGTCTCATTTCTGGACTATTAAATTATTATTGGATGAATTAATTACTTTGCAAGCCTGATATTATTCTAAACACCTTACCACATAGATTAAAAGATATGCCTATTCTATTGGGTCTGCAATCTAATTTCAGATACTAATGGAATGAAAGGGAAGTAGGGATGACAAGAAAGAAAGGATGTGTATGTGTGAGAGAGAGAGAGAGGAGAGTGTAGAGGTACTTTTTACATGGGCTCAGGGTGATGAAGCATATTTTTTTTTTAAAGGGGGTGTCCACTGTTACAGAGTTAAGACTATATTGAAAAATGCTATTCAATTTTTGGAGCTGTTTTTGTTTTTTGAAGGTTAACACCAGATTTTCTTCATAGCCCTACAACACATAACATAGGTGTTAGACCCTGACTCCATGTGACGTCCAGCAACTAGGGAGATGACAGTCCAATTGCTCATGGATCCTGGTACTCGTTAGCCAGAGCAGACAGGGAGCAAACATCAGCACACATTGCTTGCAACAGGTTTTTTCAGAATGGAGACAGCTTTGGACTAGTTCCCAAAAAAACAACAAACCAGGGAACTGCACTGAATAGTTTTTTCTCTACATTTATACACTTTGGTTTATGCTCATTACCATTCATTCTACCCTCGCTTCTCCTATGTTCCACCCATTTCTCCTCCCATCTCAAGCTCCGCCTTTGTTTACTGTTTGCTTCATTAGCATGGAATTCGATTGCCTATGTATTTTACTCATTTACATGTCTTTTTGCTATGGGCGCATGTTTAAGACCTTGACTTCTCTTCTTCGGTCAATGGGCAGACTTTGACCAAAACCTGGAAGCTTGTGGAGGCTTCTTCATCAATCACCATTCACTTTTTTGCATAAGTTCATCTCGGATTCTGTTATCAATTACGTGTTGTTTTTCACATTCCAGTCTGTTTTTCTGTCTCAGATTGTACCATCTTCCACATTCCTAAAATGTCACTTCATTCACAGCACACAGACTCACATAGATTCACTTGCTGCTTTTTCTTCAGAAAATGGTTGACACAGTTAAGATGGTTACTTAGCATAAGCAAATGACTGGCTTAGCATAAGCATTCTGCCTTGTGGTTAGCAGCTTTGCTAGGCCACAGGTAAAGCCTTCAGTCAGCTGCAAATCCAGTGCTCCCTAAAAATCCACATAGTGTTACCCTAACAATAGGGATAGAGATGGATTTTATATTTTAAGTGAATATGTTAGAAATGTTTTGAGGGAAAATATTTTTTAAATGTTGGGGTTTTCTTTATATATATTTTTTATTTCCTTTAGTTTAAACTTAAAGCTCAGAAATGTCAAATGCACAGTTATTGATAAATATTTGCAGTACACGGCCGGGACACGCAGCATTATAAAAAGAAAAAAGCTTCAAAAGGACATTTTTTGCCATTACTTCTTTTATTTATTCCAATATATGTCACAATAAATTAGCCTGATAGTAAAGCATGTACTATCCAAGTTAAGGTATTTAGATATGAACAAGAAAATAATTTTTGCTGTAATGCAGTCAATGTGGAACCTAGGCAGAATTGAGTGAACATGGAAGACAATTTTTGTCAATATGTTCCATTATGGTACTAATTCTTAATCTCCCTTTTAAAACAATGGAAATACTGCCTTGCGGATGTTTTAGCATTCAGGTCATGTTACTGACACTAAATCTTTTATAACACAGACACTAAATATCCAGGCAGTCCCAAGTTACGCTGTGAACATAGTAACCTGATCTACAGTTCTGAGAACCTTCTGCTGTTTCTAATGGATTGTTAGGCTTCTTCCCAAATACTAGGGCAGTCTCAAAACTTTTCAGTGCCAGCCTGATTTCATTGCCACCATTTCACTTGATGATCACTTAACTTTGCCCTGGTCACAGTGCTTGATCCCGGTTTTAACAGTGAATTCATCACCACATCCTTGTACTGGCTGGGAGCCAATATCACTGACTGGGAGTTGTGCTACCTGATTTGGCTTAAAATACAAACAGCTATCTCCCTGCCCAACACTGGCTAATAGTAACAGCCAAAATGATTTAGTTGTACTGATTAAAATGCTACTGATGGCCTCAGAAAAGGAAGGGAAAATATTTTAAATATTTAGAATATATATTTAGTTGCTAGGCTTATCTGCAGCTCTTTGATCAGTAAAACTAGGCTTCAGATTGCATGAGATTTCTTGTCAGCTATCCAGACTGTAGCCGTATTGGTCTAGAGGAAAAAGCAATCTGGGATCCTGGTAGAGGTGATATCTTTTATTAGACCAACAAGAGATTTCTTGTTCTTCTGCTTCTGGTTCCAGGCAATTATAGCCCCTCCAATAGTAACCTGAGACCTCTATTTTTGATCCTGGCAAGAAAGGGAAAGTACAAAAGTGCATAACTATGGAAATGTAAAGAGAGACCTAACCAGATGAAGGGGAAAACCACGTCAGGTAGAGTAGAGCATGAACACAGTAGGAATAATTGCCTTCCTACTATTGCTGTAGAATTGGTGTATGACCAATTAAAAAAATTAGATGTATACAAGTCAGTGGTACCGGATGATCTTCATCCAAGTATGCTGAAGGAGCTGGTTGAAGTCATTGTGGAACCCCTGCCGAAACTATTCTATGGCTCATGGCACTCTGGAGAAGTCCCTGAGGACTGGAAGAGGGCCAATGTTGTGCCCATCCACAAGAAGGGCAGGAGGGAGGACCCAGGTAAATATAGGCCAATCAGCCTAACTTTCATCCTAGGGAAAATCCTACAAAAGTTCATCAAGGAGTCTATCTGCAATAAGCAAAGATAAGATTCTGAATGACAGTCAGCATGGCTTTGTCTCAGGCAGTTTTTGCCTTACCAACCTCATCTCCTTCTATGACCAGGTGATTTGCGACCTGGACACAAGAGAGCAGGATGACATTGTATAACTTGACATCCAAAAGGCTTTTGATCTAGTATCCTATGATGTTCTCACAAGAAAATTGGAGGATTGTGGACTTAACTCCGAGAGAATCAGGTGGGTGAGAAACTGGCTGCAGGATAGGACCCAGAGAGTCGTAGTGAATGGATCTGTGTCCAGAAGTGGGCAGCGTCAGAGAAGTGGGCTGTGGTGTCCTGCAGGGGTTGGTGTTTGCTCCAATAATTTTCAGCATCTTTATTAACGATTTGGATGTGGGGGTGAAGAGCTCACTGGCCAAGTTCACGGACGACACCAAGTTATGGGAGAGTGTGGTCACACTTGAAGATAGGCTACAGCTACAAGTGGACCTAGACAGGCTAGCAAGTTGGGCAGACTGGAATCTGATGAAGTTCAACATTAAGAAATATGAAGTGCTCCACCTTGGGATGAGCAACTCCCAACACACCCACAGGCTTGGTGGCACCAAACTGACTAGCACCACAAATGAAAGGTACCTGGGGGTAATAACAGAGCACAGTATGAATATGAGCCAGCAGTGCGATGCTGTAGCCAGTAGGGCAAATAATACTCTGGCATGCATCAATTGATGCATCTCCAGCAAAACCAAGGAGGTGATTCTTCCACTCTACTCAGCACTGGTGAGTCTGCAGCTGGCGTACTGCATCCAGTTCTGGGCACCATACTTTAACAAGGACATGGACAAGCTTGAGAGAGTCCAAAGAAGAGACACCCATTAGGGCTGTGTGAAGTTTCAGTTCATGATTTGATTTGGAGAAGATTTGGCCCAATTCAGAGGCCAAATCTGCAAATCCGAATCAAATCACAAGAAGCTTAAAACTTTCTGAATTGATTCAGAGCCTCCAAATCAATTCAGAAAAGATTCAGAAAAGATTTGGCAATTTAGAGATTTGGAGGGAAGTCTTTATGGGGAAACAGAAATTTAGAAGAGGGAGGGGGAGCAGGGTGGGGAGGACTGACATCTCTAGCTGGCCAGTGACTGTGATTTCTCTCTGACTGCCCTTCCAATCACAGTGTCTGGAGGGAGGGACATAGAAACAGCATAAAAGCCTCTGTGTTCAGGCTTTTCTTTCCCTTTTCTGAGCTGTTTCTGCCTGAGCAACAGCGTCCCAAACGTACTGTGGGTACTGGCCTGGCTTCCTAGTCAGTGGCCTGCCATTTTTTGCTGTTAGAAAGGATTGGATAGGATATAGCTTATCTTAGCTTATTTTAGCTTAGAATCTGTCTACTTCCAATTCACTTCTTTCAATTTATATTTGTTTTTTTCCCCCCAATACTTTTCAAAGAAAAAGCTCAGTGGTTTTCTTGCCAGTGTGACCCATCACTGTGCAGGGAGGCACACACTGCACACTTACACACACTTAGAAGAAGAAAAATCAGATATTCATAGAAGAAGAGATTCAGATTATATATAGTAGTTGTTAGTTATTAATATTATTATAGTTATTTTACATACAGACTAAAGAGAACACAGAAGAAGAAGTCAAATAGAGATTCAAGTTGAGAGATTAACAAACACAACACAGAACTCAGAGTCCAAGAAGGCTGAGAAGGGACCTGGTAGCAGCTTACTGCTACACTAGGGGAGTACATCAAGGGCTTGGTGAGCAACTGTTCACCAGGGCACCCAAGGGGAATACCAGGAGTAATTCCCACAAACTCCTGGAAGACCGATTCAGGCTCACCATTAGGAAACACTTCTTCACAGTCAGGGTGTCCAGACTGTGCAATAAGCTCCCTCCAGATGTGGTGCTATCACATACCCTGGAAATCTTCAAGAGGAGACTTGACAGTCTCCTTGCTGGGGTCACCTGACCTCCAGTTGTCTTTCCTGCTTGGTTCAGGGGCCTGGGCCCGATGATCTTCCAAGGTCCCTTCCAGCCTTAAATCTATGAATCCATGAATATATGTACACACACTCACACACACACACACCTATAGAGTTAATACATTCTGGTGGTATCTTCACATGTGCTTTACTGTGGAGTTGACTAATTAGCTCTGCAATAAAGTGTCACCATCTACACATGTGCCCCGATGGGTGCTTGTCCACGTTATTAGGCACAGTACACTAATTAACTCCACTGTAGGATAGTACTGCCTGACTCAAAAGTGCTATTTTATGGCAGAGTTATTTACTCTCCCACAACATATGTGTAGATAGTTACCGCTGCTGGCTGGGGCATGAGAGTGCTACAGTGCAGGGGCTGCCTGCTGGCTAGCCCTGCACTGTTTCCCCCTCCTGCCCCAGCCAGCCCCTCCACAGAATGTAGAGCCAGCTGGGAGCAGCTCCAGGCTGGCAGGATGACCCCCTGGGCCTCCTTTCAGCTAGAGCTGTAGTGCCCTGGCTCAGTGTGTTGTGGTCCCAGGCACACGTGTAAATGTGGCACCTGGGAGCAATAAACTGCAGCAAGAACTGTGCTAGAGTTTATTCAGGTGCACTAAGATGCATGCATAGAAGCACCCTTGAGGTACTTTATAGACTCATCTAAACAAGGTTCCATTCCCCAAAGGCTTTAGGTAATTGTGTGATATCAGCTAAAATGTTATGTTATTTTTTTATTTAATGGATTATTTGAACCAGTCAGGCTACAGCTTTCTTATAGCTGATGCTACATAATAGTCAATCCACAAATTCTTTAGTTAATCAGTCAGTTCTCTAAGCATTGCTGACAGTTAAACATATGTTTAAGTTTCCTGATGAAGAAAGACTGACAAGACCATGTGCTGGGCTGGATTGTCATATGTGGGTATTTCTTGCAATCATTCTAACACCATTTTTAAAGGTAGGATTTCAATAAGGGGCGTGTAGACTGAGTTCGACATGGGATATTGAAAAGCTTGACAATCTTTGTGGAGTGGTCTGGATTTAAAAATATTCCTAGTCTTAAAATAAATTTGATTTAACAAAAAGTCTTCCCCTCAAACTCAACCAGCGGGAGAAATCATATTTAAAATACATATATTTATGATTTCAGTCCTGGGTATGACTGTAAACTGCATCTGATTGGAGGGCCTGGGGCCAACGTGGTAGGGCTACTTATGGCATGGTAGCTCCTATACCCTAGTCCCCACTGCCTTGTGTGTACTCCTTGGTTGGAGGAAGTCTAAGGGACATCACCCTGACAGAAGTGCACCCTCACTGAGGCATTAGACAGTCAGAAGCATTTCTTATGTGTTGCTGTCTGGCAGAAGCTACAACCATCATGGCACTGAATGCCTGGACTTAGTTTGGCCTTTGGATTCTGTCTTGGGCAGCCTCCAGTCCTCCATACTTTTGCCTAGGCCTGTGCATCGAAGAACTTGGTGTGATGGTTGCAGGACTCTGTACAGATTCATCAGGCTAGACTCTTATATGTACATTATGATCCAGAGGATCAACAGTTGCATACTACTGATTATGATTTGTATTTGGAAAGGGAAAAGTTATTAGATATAACATATACTTAATGTTAAGTGCAATAATTTGATCCACCAGAGATGTGTTACTGGAAAAGGGCTACTTTGTGCTAGTGAAAAGGAAGGGACCATACTGAATAAAGATTCAATAGCTGAGCAGCATCTTCTCTGTGTCCCTGTGTCATTTGGCCTAAGTTAAGTATATGTACAGCAACATCTACAATACATGGATTGACGAAAATTAACAGAACACAACCATAACCTGACATAAAAATGAATAAGCCAAAGACACTCAGTTTCTAGTGAGTAAGTTTTGCTGGATAAATGTGACAGACTGACAGACTAAATCAGTCCTTTGTGTCATTTCTGAATATTTTAATGTTAATTATGGTCAATTACGTTCAAGAGTGAAACTAGCTAGACTAATGCTTTACACGAAACTTTGGTTGGAGATCCTTGTGCATGGTGTGTTATTAGTCATTTATTATGTGGCACCTATGAATCAGTGTAGAATAGGTCCCCATAGTACTATACTGGGATGCTCAACCTCTGGCCTGGGGGGCAAGTGTAGCCTGCGGAGCCCTTGTATTTGGCCTGCAGGGCTCCACACAGGTCAGGAAATTTGGTGGTGGGGGAGCAGTGGCCATTAATATTGCCACCCTCCCCCCCAGCCAAATTCCCAAGCCCCACATGGCTATTCAGATCCCAACTGTGCTCTCTTCCACTTGCAGGCCTGGGCCATGCCCCCTTCTCCCCCCCCATGGGGCCAGATTAGGGCCAGGCCATGCTGCCTTCCTGTCCCTATGAGGCCAGGTTGGGGCCCAGCTATGCCCCTTTCCCCCCTGTGGGGTCATGCCCCCTCCCTTCTCTGCAGGGTTGGGTTGGGGCCAGGCTGCCCCCCTCCCCCTATGCACAGTTGGATGGTGTCCACTACCCCTGCCATGGAACCACTGGCCAGATCTGGACCACAGATAGACTGGGCACTGCCCATCCAGCCCACTGGGGGAAAACATTGAGCACCACTATGCTATACCGCTCCAGAAAAGAAAGCTGGTTCCAGCCCCAAACAGCTTAAAATCTAAATATAAGGAAAGAAATTTCAAATTAATACAAACAAATGGGGAAGCACAAGCAGACAGTGAAATAACATTGGTCAGCATGGTAGGCAGTAGCATTCGCTCACTAGCAACCTAATTGTTGTCAGGATTTTTTAGTGCTATACCGGTAAGGAAGCTAGGGAGCAGAGGGGAGGGACCAGCCCTGCAGTGGAACAGAGAACCCTGCCCAGCCCAGCCCAGAGAGCATGCCGGATGCTGGGGGAGTCTGGATTATCTTAAAACAGCAAGGGATCTGGGACAGACATTGCATAAACCAGTTTGACCCAAATCAGTTAAGTCTGATACTTCATTCAACCAGGTTTATCTGAAACTGGTTTCAGCCATTTTTAAACTGGTGTATGTGCACTGAACATCTGTTCTGTTACAGGTTTAAACCAGTTTCTGATCACTTAAGCCAGTTTATGTGTAATGTTTGTCCCCCGCTATTAACACCTTTTCCCCTTTGCAGTGATAAGGGTTAGACTTTGGAGATAGTCCCTTACAAGGGAATGTCTTATCACATGAGGAATTTGAACATGATCCCTGGGGAGTGAGGAGAAATCAAGATGGAAACAGCCACATAGCCTGTGCTGGAGGAATCCTGTGCTGTGGTGCCATTAAAGGTCTGTTCTCTTCCTCATTCATAGTTGTCGTTGTTCACTGTGGGACCTAAATCATTATATGGTGTTAGAAGTGGTGAGTGAGGAAGATTGGATTGATCTGCAGCAGGGGCAGGAAAAATGCAACCTGTGGGCCAGATGTGGCCCAAAGACATTCTATCTGGCCTGCGGGGCCCCTAAAAATTTTAGAAAATTAATATTTATCTGCCCCTGGTTGCCTGTCATGTGGCCCTCAATGGCTTGCCAAAACTCAGTGAGTGGCCCTCCACCTGAAATAATTGCCTGCCCCTGGTCAAGACCACATATCAAAATGCAGCACAAATGTCAGTGTCCAGCCCACATGAAGCTCACTCTGCATGTGGGGTATGAGCTGAACCCAGAGCTAGTTGCATACAGCACAGGGGGCTGGCCTGGGGCATAGGCTGCTGGGACATGCTGCTGGACCAGCCCTGCAATGATACTTTTGAAAGACATAATTTTTTATATGCATGCAAAAAACAGATGAAAGCATAGAGCACTATATCACAGAGTTAAAAAGGCTAAGCAAGACCTGTGTTTTTGGGGATGTAACAGATTCTCTGATCAAGGATAGAATTATTTGTGGCATTATAGACAATGGATTAAGAGAGAAGCTGCTATGGGAAGGAGACCTATTCCTAGGAAAAACTATACAGATTTGTAGAGCAGCTGAAACTGTGACGGCCCGGGCCAAAGAACTGAATGCAGCTGAGGTTGTTGTCCATGCAATAAAGACAGACAGAAAAGGCTAAGTCAAGTGGAGGTCACCCCAGTTACCACAACTATGTGGCAGATGGAGTACAGGCAAGCATGCAGCAGGTGTGGAATGCATCATGGCTCCAAACAATGTGCTGCATTAGGAAAGCTCTGTTTTAATTGTGGTAAGAATAATCGCTTTGCCAGCTTTGTGTAGTGCAAGCCCATAAAGTCCAGGTGCATACAGTTGAAGATACTCCAGAGGGAGAGTATTATATAGATACAGTAGAATCAAGCAAACCTACTGAAAAGGACTGGATCCTGCCACTGGAAGTACATGGGTTAATGATTCCATTTAAATTGGATACAGGGACTCAGGTGAACATTTTACTGGAGCAAGATTATAAAAGACTGAAAAGTAAATCAAAATGGAGGCTAACAAAAGTAACCATAACTGCCTATTCAGGAGTGAAGATACCGGTCAAGGGAAAGTACCCAGCCTGCATCAAATGTAAAAATGTGGTGTACAATCTTGCATTCATTGTAGTACCTAAGGAGGTGACGCCTATTTTGGGTCTAGCAGCATGTGAAAAGATCAATTTGGTTAAATGGGTGCTTGCATTAGAATGCTCTGGCTCGAGGACCTTATCTTGGAATATCAAGATTTATTTCAAGGCTTTGGTTGCTTACCAGGGGAACATACAATTCAGATTGTGGCAGCAAACATCATGCTGCCCACTCGCGGGAGATTCCAGGGACCTGAGAGAAGGGCCCTGAAGATTATAAGGCGTGCTGGAGCAGGTGCATAAATACTTATCTCACGACAGACCCAAAGCAAGAAATCAGGATGCGGGAAGATCAAAGATACCCAGATTAATTAGTTCCTGTCAGTTCTGGTTGGCTGGGCACGGGACGGAGAGCAGTTAAAAGCCACACCCAGCAACAACCAGGAGGAGAGGGAAACAGAAAGAAAGACATGGGAGGAAGACCAGAGAAAGTCTTTTGGAGAAAAGAGACAGAGACAATGCCCTAGGAATGGTAAAAGGAGGAGGGTAGGAAACTCTCCTTTTGAGACTCAAAGAAGTCTCCATACTTACTGGAACGAGGAAACAAGAGGAAGCTATCAGTGGGATCAGGCGGAGCAACAGTCGTTTCAGCACAGGAACCTGCATGGACAGAAGACAACTAATCATGAGTGGCTGTGGGGCAGGACAGGGGACCTGGAAGAAACCAGGGACCAACAGTTCTGCAACCAGTGAAACTTAATGATAAGAATAATATAGAATGGCATAAGAATGGAATAGACAGTCAGTATCCCCAGGGTTAACCGGGCCATGTAAAAAGGTGGAACTAAGTGTGGGAAAAAATCCTATTTCAGCCAAAGGTCAACAACCATTAAGAGCAGTAAGCCTCCCTCTTTTTTTTCTTTAACATTAAGTCATGGCAGGTGAGATGGGGCAGATGTGCTGAGTGAGAACCTTAATTAAAAGACCTGCTGTGACCTCGAAGCTAGCACGCTTCAAATCCTGACAGCTATTAAGCAAATAACCTAATTGGGTTAACCAAACCACTTACACAGATAAATAAACAGGTCCCCTCGGTTATACACATGCAGAAAGGTGCCTTTTGCTCTCTGTGATAAACTAAAGGAACAGCTAAAAAGGATGGAGGAAGCCCAGGTAATACAGAAAATTGAGGAGCCAACAGAGTGGGTGAACTCCTTAGTTATTGTGGAGAAGAATAATGGACAGCTGCAGATATGCTTGGATCCAAGGGATCTCAATAAGATCATAAAAAGAGAACATTTTAAGTTGTCCACCAAAGAAGAGATTATGGCTCAGTTTGTGAATGTACAGTTCTTCAGTAAATTTCATGTTTCTTTGGGATTCTGGCAGCTGAAATTAACAGAGGAAAGTTCTAAATTATGTACATTCAATACTCTATCAATTTCTGTTTATCTTTCAGTATAGCTTCAGCTCCAGAGGTGTATCACAAAACTATACATGTGATTTATGAGTATATTTCAGGTATAGACACATTTATGGATGATATCATTATATGGGGCCGTCACCAAAGAAGAGCATGATTGTAGGATCTGAGAAGTGTTGGAGGCAACTAAGGCTGCACATTTGAAACTCAGTAGACAGAAATGTGTTTTTGGAGCTACATACAAAAAAACTAGAACTCTTGGTTCCAAAATGATACCTTTTATTAAACCAACTGGGAAATCACAAGAAAATCGTCCTTTTCTGCAAGCTTTTGAGATCAAAGTCCCTTTGTTTTTGAAGCTACAAAATTGACATTTGTGTGAGACATTATTTCTAGAGAAGGTGAAACCAGACAAGAAAAAAATTCAGGCTATTGAAATGATGCCACATCCCCAGTCAAAAAAAGTCTTGCCCTGCTTTTTGCGAACGGTAAATTATCTTGGAAGTTTCATACCAAACCTGTCTACAACTGCAGCAACTCTAAGCATGCTTCTTGAGAGTAAAAATTAATGGTGTTGGAATCCACAACAGGAGGAAGCATGGAAGGCGTTTAAGTGACAATTAATACAAGAACCTGTATTAACATTCTATACCCCTGGGAAACCAATACTAATATCAACAGATGCTTCACAGTTGGGAGTAGGTGCTGTGCTACTGCAGAATTTTGACAACCAATATCAACCTGTTGCTTATGCATCTAAATCGCAGACTGAGGCAGAAAGTAGGTATGCACAGATTGAGAGAGAGTTGTTAGGAATTTTGTTTGTATGCCAGAAATTCAATCAATATATTTATGGGCAGCAAGTGAGTGTAGAAACAGACCACAAGCCCTTGATAGCACTGTTTCCAGGCCTCTGAACAACTGCACCTTAAAGATTCAAAGAATAATGATTAAGCTGAAGAAGTATGACTTAGTTGTGAAGTACACACCCGGCAAGTTTCTGTTTATAGCAGATTGTGCTGTCCAGGGCAATGGCCTCTACTGGACAAGTATAAAAGCCCTCCGAGACAGAGATGCAAGCCTATGTTGACTTGATTGTTAGCTCACTTCTGATCATGGACAGGAGGCTACAACAAATAAAAGAAGAAACTGAGAAGGACCACTCATTAGGGATCCTGAAATAAATGATAATTTCTGGTTGGCCAAAGGTCAGGAGTACCTATGACTTGAGCATGCAGGACTACTGGAATTGCCAATGTGAACTTTCAGTCATTGAAGGAGTTATTTTCAAGGGCAATAAAGTTGTAATACCACAGAGCCTCCAAAGAGGAATGCTACAGAAGTTCCATGAGGGACACTTTGGTATTGAGAAATGCAAGAAGTGAGCAAGAGAGGTGATGTATTGGCAAAGGATCACTCAGGACATTGCTAATACAGTTGAAAACTGTTTTTCCTGCTTGAAATTCAGACCCTGCCAGAAGGCAGAAACACTAAAGCCTCACCCTGTTCCACACACGGCCTATGAGAAGGTGGACATTGATCTCTTTACATGGAACTGCAGCGTGTATTTAATAGTTACTGATTATTACTCTTTGTATCCAGAAATCTGTACACTGCAATGTATCAGCAGTCACTCAGTGATAGCTTGTTTGAAGGCCATATTTGCATGGTACGGAATTCCAGATGAAGTATTCAGTGATAATGGACCACAGTTCTCCAATGCAGAGTTTAGGCAATGTACTGGGATTTTCGTCATAGCACATCAAGTCCCAATTATCCCCAATTAAATGGCCTTGCAGAGCAATCCCTTCAGATGGTGAAAAACCTAATGAAAAAAGCATTAGACAGTGGAGGGGATTTATATAAAGTACTACTGGCTTATCATAGTACACCTCTGGACAATGGCTGGTCTCCAGCATGGTTGTCAATGGGCCAGTGGATACGATCAAATCTGCCCATTACTAACACCTTATTGGAAAGTCCTAACATGGTAGTCATAAGGAGAATGAAAGAAGATCAGAAGAAGAAACAGAAATACTACTGATACAAGAGCTCATGAGCTTTCACTACTAAAGCCAGGTGATAGTTTGTCTGAGGAATTACTTGTTGAGAACATGGGACCAGCAGGGTACAGTGAAACAGCTAGTAAACCCACAGCCTTATCTAATTCAGACAAATCAAGGGGGTATGCTTCGACATAATCCAAGAGACCTACTTGTGTTTCCGCTTAGCTTTCAGACATTGTCAAGAGATATGTGTTGGGGAATCACTGCATAAGGACTGGGCCCTTGATGTCCTGATGGCATTCACCTGTCCACGGTTGTTGGGAATGTCTTGACCAGCTAGTCAGACTCTAGACTCCACCTAATTCTCACCCGCCACAACTTGATGGAATGTTCTTTTGGGAGGTGATGTTGTTTTCATGAGTCTGCTTATGGCTCCGGGTGCCCTCCAAGTTGGGCTCCAACCTTCCCTTTCACCCCAGTCGTACACCTACCACTTGTTAGCATGGTATCAGGTATAATCAAGAACATGTGCTTGTGGTCGGCCTGGCTATTTTCTCTGACTCAAGGCCAGGTATAGTTCTTCTGGATAGTTACCTCTGGCACAAAGAAAGAGACTTTAAATTGTCCAGAACTCAGACCCAGACTTGTTTGCCCAGTCTAATAAATCAAATCAATCCTATCTGTCTTCTTGTCTTTTGTTCCTCTCCTCCCCAAGGCTGGATGCCAGGGATCCAGTTGCCCTATAGGGCTTCCTTCACTTGGCAGGATAAAAAAAAGAAAAAAAAACTGCCATGGGGAAATCCATCCCTTTTTAGCAAGCAAAGAATGAAACACAAGAAAATGAACTCAATGCTTCTAGTGCTGACGCCTCACAGGTGTGGGTCCTTTGAGCCACAATCCCTCTTCGGCTGGCTAGGCTTCACTCCTGGGGTCCATTAATTGCCCTCATTAATGTGAGACAATGCCCCCCTGGGGCTACACAGCCTCCTAATCCACATTGCCAATGGAACTCAAAAAAAGAAAAAAAAACCTCTCCTGTATATTGAGGTTTCCCTCTGGAGCCTACAAGCTTTGAGCTTTTAACCCTTGTCCCCACCATGCTTGACAGGCAGCAGCATACACAGAGCTCCTCTGAGCTCGCAGACTGCCTTGGTTTCAAGCCCCATTTCTGGGGATTAACCTTTTAGCTCTCAACCATAGCTTCCATCCTGTCGGGGTCCTCTCTCTTCCTGCCCTTCTTCCCCAGGGAGAACTCCCTGCCAGAAGTAGCCCCAGGGCATGAGGAGGAGCCAATGTGATGCACTGGGTGATCTGGTAAATTCAGTTTTGGACACATCAGGAGTTCCCTCCTCAGCCTCGTCACTGCCCTCTCGGGTAAACCCAGATGGGATCATCTTTCTCCTCTGAAGAGGCGCCACTGGCCTCTTCACAATATGGACTTGAGTCAGTCTCAGTTAATAGTTCCTAGGTGCACCTCATCATCATCCTCAGAAGGTGAAGATACTAATGATCCAACAGAGAGCCTCCAAACCTCCAATGAGGAGCCAATACTCTGGAGATCCAGGAGACAGGTAAAACAGCCAGAAAGGCTCATAGCGGTCTGTGAAGAAGGTCAAGGGACCTGAAGAATAGAAAAGTGAGTGGTAAAGACTCACTCTAGAGTGAAGTGCTAGTAACCTCTCCTTTGTAGGTTATGGATTTTGGGGTGTGGTGGTTGCTTTGTTTTGTATTGTTGTGGTTTTTGTGTTGTTGTTGTGGCATTGTTGTTGTTTTATTGCAATGGTTATTTTTATTTTAAAAAGGTAGGGGGAGGGGATGTAGTGATAAGGGTTAGACTTTGGAAACAGTCCCTTACAAGGGAATGTCTTACCTTGTGAGGAATTTGAACATGATCCCTGGGGAATGAGGAGAAAACAAGATGGAGGCAGCCACATAGCCTGTGTTGGAGGAACCCTGTGCTGTGGTATCATTACAGGTCTGTTTTCTTCTTCATTCATAGTTGTCATTGTTCACTGAGGGACCTAAATCATTACACCCTTAGAAACAACATATACAATATTAAAATCATTATTTATTTTGGAACCTCACTCCACAGCTCCCCTTTTCAATACAGTGTCAGTTCACTTTAGGGAATTGACAAAATAGATACATTTAAGGCATTTATACATGTGCTCTGGGAGTGGGGAGAGGGGCGCTTTAATTAGAGAGGTTCTTGGAGCCACCCTAATTAAGGCACCCAGAGTGTGATGTGTATCAACATCCCTGTTGATGGCCGGGGCAATGATGGCAGGGGCATTTTAACTAAAGCTTGTCAAATGAGCTTTAGCTAAAGCACCCCCGCCACCATTTTTCAGCTTGGTGACACTGATACACATGCCGCTGGAGTCTGCCGGAGTGCAGTAATTACCACACTCCAACAGACTTGATTAATCAAGTAGTCTCGATTAATTGCAGCCCTGCTGCAAGTGTATACGTGCTGTTCATGACCAGAGGAATACTCTCACTGGTGGACTGTAGGTTTGAGGACATGACACTGCTACCTTCACAAATCTGTACATTCCAGTTGAGCCAATTTGTGGCTGCCTATAGACATGTTCATTCACGTTCTATTTACCATATGAATGAAACACTTCACTGTCACATGTATTAAGCCACCCCCCTCCCCCCCTTTCAAATGGGCTTCAGTTAAAGTGCTCTCACAGCCATTTTGAAACACAGGAGCCTTAATACATATGATGATGAGCTGTTTTAATTAGAGTAGTTGCCCAGGAGCTGCTCTAATTAAAACGCCCCACCCACCACATCTGAACACATGTATAGGCAGCCTATATGATTCTTTATAAATACCAGGTCAATGGGAATTGGTCAGACTGTCGATATATAACAGTTCAGAAATACACGTGTTGATGGATTATAGTATCTAAAAGAAATATTTAATGATAATATATTAAAAGGTGCTGGCCATTCTTTTTCTATTTAATAGACATTATGAAGACTATTTTCCAACCTAACCTTTTCATATGTACTAATAATGGTAACATTATAAAAGATGTAGACTTTGGAAAGATATGTGATTTTTTTTAATACAGTTGTTGAGCTTATAACATCAAGTTTCTAAAACCCAGCAGTATGCTTCTACAGTATTGCAGCCAACAAGGCAGCTAGCTGCCAGGTTTCCACAATCTCTTAGGATAATATGACACCATTTACAAAGCTGCGAGTCCTCTTGACTGCAGCTAATAAGGAGCTACAGAGCACAGAGGAAGGGTAGATTCACAAAATTCAGCTGTGGGGGAAAATGAGGAAGCATCTATTCATCCAGAGTATGAAGTTAGAGGGCTGCTAAACTGGCTCTTTGTTTGATCTTGATGCATTGCCTTATAGCTTAGGTGTACAGTCTGCAGGGATGTTTTTCTTATCGCATGCATAGAAGCATCAACTTTATACCATAAGTAAAAATAATTGATGTCTATAATAATATATATAATATACACATTTCTATGTTTATGTGCATATATCCTATTTAGGACTATTGTATACACACGGACATTTTTAATGTTCTGTTTATTGAAAAAACAGCATGGATAGAATTTTTCAGTAGGAACTAAAATGTGCTGGTCTTTTTAAATAGTTATGTAAGACGCATGAATTTAATAAATAGATGATTTTTTTTCCCTTTACCTCATTCATACACAAATATTTCTCCAAATTAAACTGATAATATCTATTTTCAAATAAGGGTTTTTTTGGGGTGGGGTTACTTAAAAATTTCATCCTAGCCAATAATTTGGTCTAAAGATCTAAATTTAGATCCAAAGATCTGAATCTGTGAGCCTCCCTTTTACTACTGTCCATGAAACCTTCCTCCAAAAGTTGCTTCCTCCAACTGTCCTTAACCATCACCATGCAAATAGCTGGAACCATTAACTTATGGTTTGAGATGCAGCAGGCTTTTTGGTGTGACCTGCCACTTCTCTTTAAATCATAAGAAACTCTAGAGCTTACAGATAATTTATTCTGGGATTCAGATGCTATATATTTTGTTGTTTGAGACATGCTGGGCCCTACCACTGAAGGGTAAGATGTAAGGTAATAAGTTTAGGATACAAAGCTTGAAAGAGACTGATATTGTGGGAGTGTCAGCAAATTCTTATTTTTCCTGAATTGCATCACTCACCTAAGCAATGCTTTTTATACAGTATCCCATGACATTATCATTAACAGCTAAGGAAATACAGACTAGATGAAAGTTCTGTAAGGTGGATATGTAACTCATTGGACCATCATGCTCAATAAACAGTTATCAATGGCTTAATATTTAGTTGGGAGGCAGTATTAAATAGGGTACCCCAGAAGTTTGTCTTGGGTCCTGTATTGTTATTATCTTCATTAATTATTTGGATGATGAGATAGAGTTCATACTTAGCAAATGAATGAATGATACCAAGTTGGGTAGAATTGCAGACACTCTGCAGGGTTGGGTTAAGAACACAACTGACCTAGATAGACTGGGAAAATTGTCCACAGTCAGCCGGATGAAATTCAACAAAGACAAATGCAAAGTCCTGCACTTGAGACAAGATAATTGCCTGCACAAATACAAGCTAAGAAATTATTAGCTAGGCTGCAGTCCTGCAGAGATACACATCTTCCTGCAACATAGCTTAATAGGTTAGGACACATTTTTGTCCTGTCTGACCATACAAGAATTGTCTTCTTTAAATCCAGATGTAGTAAAATAATGATGAAAATATATTAAAATTAAATAAAAACTTTTATATACAATTTTTTAACATATTTCACCTGACCACTTTGCAGAGTTTTATCTAAATTACAGAAAAAAGAAGATAAAAGTCGCTTGAAGTCACAACAAGCAATTTTTTGTATCAGCTTCAACAAAACCTTACCTATGAATGCTTATGCCTCTCTGAACCAGTTAGTCTCTAAGGTGCCAACCTGCCCTACCTTCTGCCAGTATTGGATAAAAGACCACCAAGAAAAACCTAGTAGCATTAGGCATTATTTCCCAACCTCCAGGTTGCTACATTTTGGCTAAATTATAAGAGAAAATAGGCTGAGTAAAAATATTAAAACCGATTGCATAGTCTGAATGTTCAAGATCTTAAGTCATACATAAGTGTAAATAATAAACTACCCTTTTGTTATCTAATAAACTGTAAGACCTTGAGTTACATATTTGATCTCAATCTGTAGCTACGTTTTTCATTGAGTTCATAGCCACTATGGATCATCTGCAGTACTTCAGAATAGTGTTGTAGTTTCCTTTCCTTCCTCCTCTTGGTCTTTCAGTTTCAAAGCCAAATTTCCAGCTCTTTCCATGACTGCCACACCTCAGATATTAATATTAAACTTCAGTGTGGAACTTTTAAAAGAATGCTTTTCTAAATCAACATGCATCATACTGGAAAATCTGCTGTATTTTATGGCATAGTCAAGGGCCTTATTTGAATTACTAATGAAGATCAAGGAGGTAGTTTTAAAGGTGGGCTCTTTTACTCAGAATAGGTGAATGGTTTGGGGGGAATTTGAACTCACCCAAACATTTCAGTTGCTTTACTGAAATCAGATATTTGCAAGTTCATTTGACCACAGGCAGCAACAGAACACAAGCATTTCCATGCCACCATGCCAGCTCAGAAAAATCTTGTAATTTGGAATCTTTCTTGCAAAATGCAAGTTAAAGTTAGGGTTTGCCCAGCTTTGTGATTAGAACCCATTTTGCTTGGGGTTTAGATGCCATCACCTTATTTTTAAGGACATACTAATTTAAATAACTTTTTCAAATGTTGCATTAACTTAGAGATTTACTGGTTGGCATTGTATCTCCTAAAGGAAGATTTTGAGAGTCATAGTTTGGTTCCAGGTATCTGTCTGGCTTCATGTAGAAGTAAACTGCACTATTTCTGCTTGGTCATATTACTTTGCCTTCCATCCTGGCTCTGAGACACAGGATATCACATTGCGGATTTAAACCAAAGTTTACTTACCCATTTCCCCTACGCTTGAGTGCAAACTCCACACCCAGCTGCACCACTTAGGTAGCAGTCATAGAATCAGAAAAGTGGGGCATGAAGAGACTTCCAGAGATCATCTAATCCAGTGGTTTTCAACCTTTTTTCATTTGCAGACCCCTAAACATTTTCAAATGGAGGTACAGACCCCTTTAAATTGTAAGTGTGGGTATTCACTTACTTTTGATTGATCCTAGTAATCTTTTGCAGACTCCTTAGAGAGTCTGTGAACCCCAAAGGGTTCATGGACCACAGGTTGAAAAACACTGATTTAGTCCAATCCCCCACTAGAGGCAGGATCATCCCTATCCAAACCATCCTATACAAATCTATAATCTAACCTCTTAATAAAACTACAGTCAATCTGGACACAACCACAAGCCATGACACCCTAATCTGTCACAGGTAAGACAGGAGGATAATGGTGACCAACGTCCTGCTCCTGCAAGGGTCATAAAAATACATGCAAGAGATCCAAGGAAGAGAGGCATGACGTTTGCAACAGAGAAAGGCAAAAACTCTCAGTCTGTATCAGTTTGACCATGGGGAAAAATTTCTTTTTGACCTCAAAAATTGAGGTTTGATCTTGAGTGGAGAGGCAAGAATCTCTAATGAGGAACTTCTGGGTTCAAGTTTCAGCAGAAACACTAGTAGTTCCCAGTCAAAATCCCCAGCCTTGGCTGCAGCCAATACCCAGCCCAAAGGAAGGTGAATCCTGCTCCTCCCAACATGTGTAGCAACAGGAGGGAAAAAAATTCCTTTCTGGCCACATGTGGCCCCTTCTAAGAGCTGCTGCACTTTCACAGCCAGCGAACCCCAGAAACTTAGGAAATACCATGCTTGTCAATCGCTTGAATGCATCCAGTGACAGAAATTCCATAACTTTCCTAAGCAGTCTATTCCACTGCCTCAGTGCTCAAAGAGTGAAGAAATTTCCCTAGTATTTACTGTAAACTCACTTTGTAACAACTTCAAGCCATTGTTCTGTGTCCTACTCTCTGCAACAAAAGAAAAAAGTGTTTTCCTTCTTCAGAAAAATTTAGATTTTGTGTTACTTTTTTAACCCAAAAATTGGAGATTTTTTTTTTATCAGAGAAAACCAGGATTCCTGATCATCCCATATAACACAGCACATATTTTTGTCCAGATAAGATAAGTTTAGTTAAGATAAACTAGAAGGTTTACTAATATGCTAGGGGTCTAAGGCTTTATTTTACAGTTTCAGATAGAAACAAAAATAGAATTTCATTGGAATGAGATAAAAAACAATCTGCAGGGCTGTGAAATAGGAGCTTTATCACCAGGAGCAGCTAATAGACAGCAGAGTTGTAGAACAAAGGATAGCTTGATTAGTGGAACATCAAGGCCAGTAAAAAGAAGAGGGTTGTTAACACCTGTGGAGTGAAGACTTTAGCAGGGATGGGTAGATTCTGATGAGCCATGAAGTCAGTTGACTCCCTCAGCATTGCCTGACTAGAAGTGCTGCTGCCACTGCCAAACAGTTGGTTTTAAGTTTTGGTTGGAGCAGGAATAAAAGGCGTTGGGGGTGGGGGGATACAAGTGCACCAGTGCACCTCCTCCCCTGTCCCAAGCTATCAAGGATCCTGAGGTGAAAATTTGTCAGTCTACCTGCTGCAGCTCTTTTAGTTTGAATAACAATTATCAAAGCAGGACCTGGAAGCCAGGCCCCCAAACTATAAACAGTTTTCATGGTCTCAATCTAGCTCAAAAATATTTAGGAAAGTTATTTATTTTTCTTAAATTCATTAATTGAAAAATTTAAGAGCTCCTGAGCATTGTACTGTATCTAGAGCTTCAGGCTTTCTCTTCCACACTGCACATTTAGAAGTGTTTTGAACCTATGATTACAAACAGTTCCTCAAAGTTCCCCTTGCCTATAGCCCCTTAACAGAAAGCCCTTCAAAAGATGCTGAATATTTTGCTACAGTGACTTCATAGAATAGCTCCAAAACTTCTTAGCAGGAAGGGGGAGGGAGGAGAGAAATTTATCTCTTCTGCTACTGAAAAATCAGGATGTTAAGGCCACATATTCATTCTATGGTTGCTCTGAGACACATTGAATCTTGTGCAATTCACAATATATCCCCAGTCTGGGTGGGTTAATGATGTGTGGTTCCCTATAAATTGTGTGTGTATATGAAATCATAAGCCTCCCTCTACCTATCACCTTTTATGAGTTTATGGAATAGTAGAAGGTTTTCAGTAGGATGTACAGCAAGAAATGACAGGTAACTTATTTCTACTTTTTGGGCAGGGGAAGATATGCACATGGAAGACTCATTTTGTGCATAATCTTAGGGTTATAAACCTACACAATAATCCCTATGGGAGGCAGGGTTTATGAGGGACTAAATGCAAATCGGAATAAACTAATGTGGCCTCTCCAATTTCTCATCCCACATGCAGTAGATTTTATTAAAATCAGAACCCCACCCAAGCTGCTGCAGCTTCTCAATCCAGTGATCTACATGCATAATTCAGGTGTGCAAACAGATAATCTAATGTACAGTTTGAGTATAAGAATTCCAACTTGTGGGTGTGTGGACATGTGAGTTTTTCTAGGTATAGCTGGTGTATATATATTTCTATATCCAGTCCAACATGATTTTGTTTTGAACATCTGGCTTGCAGCATCATTTAACCAAATTCAGCAGTTCTTAGCTGGACAAAATTCTCATTTACATGAAAAAGAGTTTGCTTGATTAAGGTCTGAAGAATCTAACCTAAAATGTCTTAATGACAAGGTTTGTAAACAAGAAAAGTAAAATGTATGAGACTGCTGAAGCTAAACACCAATGAAAGTAGTGTGAGGGGGCATTATGCTCTTCTACAAACACTGAGCAACTGAAGAAGCAATGGAAGGGATTAATATGTACAGTACCAGCAGTTTTGCCCGAGGTTTATATGGCATGCCAGATGTTTGAACTGCAGGACTGAGACAAAGAACAACATTCAGAACTTACTGAATTACTGACAGCTTTCTGCAGACTTTCCTCCTTAACATCATACTTTGTTGACTGAAAAATGAATTTCATGGCTTACGCATTCCAGACCAACCTTGTTACCCTAAAGTCAAATAATATTATTTTAATTAAAAAATATATAAAAAGAACACTTTTAGTAAAGGAAATACTACGTGTTATTAACACTACTGTGCTACTGTACTATTGTGCTGCTACACTACTGTACTATTTTTTATCAGGGTAATCCCCCATGTCCAATTTAGGGATCGGCAACCCACAGTCCACAGAGTGGATTCAGCCTATGGAACCATTGGACCCAGTCAATGGATGTGGAGCATTGATGGCATTGGGGGACGGGGGGTGGAACAGTGATTGACTGTAGGCACTCTCCCTGTGCTGACACGGAGACAAATGATGGTGGCAAACAGGTTCTAGGTCCTGCCCACCCATGTCTGACCCATTTGGATCTGAAACTAGAAAAGGTCTCCTACCCCTGATCTTAGACATTCTCTTTTTTAAGACATTTATTAGTATGCTATGAAATAAAGAGAATTAATGCAGATTTAATGGTATGATTTAATGGTAAATGCATTTACCTCTAAAAACATGGGTTTAAAAATCTTAGGATGATAAAAGTTTTCACTTTGATGGTCTCAGTCTCATCCCTGTCTCATTAATATCTATCTATATGTCAAAGTGGCCTCACAATAAAAACAAATTATATCATGGCTACCTTGATTAGAAGAGAATCTGAGCTAGGATAGTGTCACAGAGCACGGAGGTGCCCTGCTCCTAGAGACAGGAAACTGCCAGGGAAAGAGGTCAGCTGGCTGCAAGGGGCAGGGCCTGGCTCTCATAAAGCCCAGGAACTGAGGCCAGAGGCAGTCCCCTGCCAGCAGCCAAAGAGGCAGGAGTTTCCTAAGCCAGGATGCGGGAAGAAGCCTGACTGCAGGTACAGCTTATGGCAGCTCTAAGATGCTTGAGCAATGTTGTTATAGCCAGGCGGCTTATGTTTAGGTTATAGCCAAGAGGCTCAAGTTTCTGTTTTGTTTTGTTGTTACACCGGTGGTTTGGGTGAGGCTATTAGGGGTTGGAGGAGGCCTCATAGGGAACCCACAGTAGTGTGGGGACCCCAGTGCCAGTAAGAGCGCAGTGTACAGGGTACATAGACCCCAGCCCCAGAGAGGGGGCACTGTTGAGAAGCCCCAGTGCGGGCATGGCGAGCCCCAGAGAGGGGGGCACTATTGAGAAGCCCTAGGGCGAGCGTGGCGAGCCCCAGAGGAGGGGGCAACACTTGAGAACGCCCAAGGAGGGGTCAGTGTTATGGAGAAGGCCCCAGAGAGGGTCATTGTTACTGAGGAGTCCCAGAGAGGGGGACAGCCTTACTGAGGAGCCCAGTGCGGGCACGGGGAGCCCCAAAGAGGGGGCAGCATTGCTGAAAGCCCCAGAGATGGGGCAGTGACTGAGAAGTCCCAGTGTGGACGTGGAGGCCCCAGAGAGGGGGCAGCACTGTTGATCACTGGAAGGAAGGCCCGGAGAGGATAAAGAGGGGCCTGATTGTGATAAGGCTGAGACAACGGCTATTCCATCGGCGAGGTGTGGACTGCGGTGTAGGGGAGGAAACACAGCCGCAGATAGCGCCCCCTGGCAGCGGGGCAGTACAAGGGCAGCCTCCTGCTAATTAACATCAATTAATTAATTAACAGCAAGGCATGGCAGGTGAGAAAGCGGGCTGTTGTCCCATGAGCAGGTGTGCGGGCCACATTTTAGCCTGGCCCTGAGCGGCCACCTGCTACAGATAGCATAAATGAAGACAGTTACTTTAACACAGGTCTGTGCAGGGGTTCATCCAGTGGGGGTGAACTGGTGTGCACTTGCACCCCCCCCCTTTGGATTCCTGCTCCACCCAACATTTAAAAGCAACTGCTTGGTAGTGGCAGCAGCATTTCTAGTCGGGTAATGCTGAAGGAGTCAATTGACTTCAAGCCTCATTAGAATCTTCCTGATCCCTTGTAAACTTTTCAATCTACTCTTGTTAATGACCCCCTATTTAAAGGTCTTCATATTCCACCAATCACGCTATCCTTTGTTCTACAATTCTGCTGTCTGCTAGCTGCTCCTGGTGATGAAGGTCCTATTTCATAGTCCTGCAGATTGTTTTTAATTCATTCCAATGAACTTCTATTTGTAGAATACAGCCCTAGCATATTAGTAAATCTTCTAGTTTATTTTTAACTGGAGAAAAATATGTGTTGATTTATATATGATGCACCTCACCTTCTGCATCCTCCTTTTCAAAATTTGAGATCTGCTCTTGAGTCTGTGGGAAATCTATATCTCTTTGAATGACACAGCAAACAGAAGAATTTTGGGCCATTGAGCAATAAAAAGGGAAATGTAGTTGACTTTTCAGATGAACATGGCTGTGAATGAGTATCACGGAATGAGATGAATTAGTCCATAGTCTAGTAACTTAAAGAAAATGAATTGACAGCTGTCTCTTCATGGTAACAGTATATTTCACCTAACCAGAACTACAAGAAACCAGATTCAGCCTATGAAATGTGCTTTGGTAGTTTAGTTCCCATTCAAATTGTGTCTTTAAAAATAGGTTGATAAATATGATCATACAAAGACAATGTGCCATTTATTAAATAAAAGTGAATAAAACAGGTGTAGGCTATAAGTATCCATAAATGGCCTCAAGTAACACTGTTTTCAACTTGGAGCATTTAAGGCTGAACTGAGAAATGCGCAGAGGAATTTCCACTTGTGTCTTAAGAATGCATGACTGGAAATATCATGACAAAGTTCTTGTCAGTTCATTTTCCACTTAGAAAATATGCTAATAATTCATTCAGTCTTATAAACCTTGCTATTTATACAATTATTCTGTATCCTTCAAATAGAAATCAATTTCCTTGAAATTTTTAATTCTTCCTACTTGGTCATACCCACTGGTTTTAGGGGGACTTATGCATTTGGGGCTGTTGACTGATTCCTTTGAGCGTAACTGAGATATTTTGGGGGGAAACACAGAATTTTACAGATGGTGTAAACAGAAATAAGAATTGAATTCTAGCCTGGGAACCGCATCTGTTTAGATTAGAACTGCTATTCTCAGATATCTCTGAATTTGAATCAACTATGAACATAAATAAAGCAAGCTGGACAGTGTTTCTTTTTTTTATTTGCAAACCATTGTAATCTTCATAAGTGCAGGTGACTTCACCATAGTGAATTATTACCAAGCTTCCACCTTTCTCCTATTTAAGCTAGTCTTTAACTAGCATATGATCGCACTTGTCTGCTTTTTATGGTCTTTCCTCAACCAATATTCACATTAAAGCCCTGATCACGCTAGGACCAGAACTCATCCAGAATAGGTCTAGTTCTGATCATATTATATAGTGGTAGACAAATATAATTTTTGCAGGATTTATATGAAAACCATGTCCAAAAATGGATGTAACTAGTAGATTTTAGTATAATGTCAAGTCCAATGTGAACAGGGTTTTGTTTTTTAACAAAGAATAATGCCATGGAGAATGACTCTATCGTCTAGTCTCTTACCTAGAGTAATTCAAGTCTCTAGTATTTTTTTGTAATATTATCTTTATTTTTCATACCCATGACTAAAATGGTTTTCAAATATAATTCAAAGCTGTAGTGTGGCTTGCCTTGTATGTTCCCCCACACTTCACAAAACCACATGGGGTGACTACGGGTCTTCCTTCAAAGTTACCAAGCCCCTTCCCCTCCCCCTACTGTTCTCTCTAAGGTCCTATTTTCATGTCCCTGTCATTAAGAAACTAATTGCTGGAGGCTTTTTCCAGGCTTCACACCAAGGACCTTCCTATTAATTTCAAATATGTTATTTTTAAACCCCCTTAGTTTTTGTCATTATCAAATTAAACTGTTTGATAAATCCCTGATTATTTTTATAAATACCAGTAATTAGATTGTATATATTTTCCCTTTCACCTTTAACTATGATGTCTCTTTTGCATATCAATTCCTGGCTGCTTTCAACTTGTTCATCAGGGGGAAAAGTTCACTTTAAATGAAAAGGAAATTAAAAAATACCCCAAGATGTGCACAGTTCCTTACTCCTGCAGACCTCTAAAACAACCCCCGGAAAATCAGCCCTCTTCCTCAAGCCCGTGCATAGATACATCAAAACTTTGCTGAAGAGAAGTGGTTTGTCTTGATCCAGTGTATGGAGGTCTTTAACCTCCTGCTGGGTTAAGAATGAAAGGTTCCTGTCATGCATTTGTGTCAATTCAAGGGAATCAATGTGCTACATATGACAAGGTCTCGATGCTGGCCTTTACAAACTGCACAATTTGGATGGGCCAGGGAAGACTTACAGAAACACAAAAAGATTTAGCCAGAAGAGAAGGACATGTTAGTTGTTGAGGCAGGCATCTGATTTAATTACAGGACAGGTCAAAGTGAAAGTAAGCCAAATGACTCGGAGCAGAACTGACTTTAGAATTCAGAGGATAAGTTGTGGGTAGTGAACCTGGACATCATGGAGGACTCCCTTCTATTCTAAACTTGGTAAACTTTCTGGACAGGTGAGGAAATCGATGTAGGAAGGTATATACAGATAAGTTTTTTGTTACCTAGGTTTGCATAACTCTTATGCTATCCAATTAAAGAACAATTGATTTTAGATTCCAGTGCAAAGGCTGTCTGCATGCATACCTGTTTGCTTCACCTGTCACATGTCCCTACAGAGTTGAACTGCAGACCCAAACCACACACATCCTTGGAGTTTTAGGAGAAGAATGGTTAAATTGTGGGGTAGCCTTAGGAGTCATATTAGTACCAGGGACTAGGCATCAAGGTTGTGGGAATTTGCTGCTCCTAGCAGTAGGTGCTAGACAAAGGTTCTGCTCCTGAGAATTCAGCAAGAGGTCCCTTCCAGGAGTAGTGCCTAGGCTCTGTTCAGACTGAGGATGCTTAATGAACATGAATCCAGTGAACTGGGCTCCAAACATGACAGTTTGATGTGTCGGGGTAGTAGTAGCAGAGCTCTGTGTGTGTGTGACAATATCATTCTGGATGTATTTACATGAGATGCTTACTGTGCAGTAGCTCGTTAGTACTGTGCAGTAGCATCGTGGGGCACGAACCATGACTCAACACTACTGTGCAGTAGTAATGAGCTATTGTGCAGTCAGCATCACCTGGAAGCTGTGCAGGGACACTACTGAGCAGTAACGTCAGTTACTGTGCAGTTATTTAATCCTTAGGTATGCAAGTACTAAATGACTGTGCAGTAACAACGGTAGATCATGTAGATGTGGCCACTATGTCTCAGTTTTAACATATGCCTATGTCCGTTCAGTGCCATCACTTACTGTTTGTTACTGGTGTTGATTTATTTACTGCCATATATGTTGGTGTTGTCTCACAGTGATGTCAACTTCTGATTAGATTCCTAATTATATCAGGTCTCAGAATTTTGTTTATTATTTTGGGGAAAAAAGACTCTTTTGTATGTATTGCCCTTGAGCCCAGTGCTTTTCTATAAATGAATTGAAGAGGAGATTATCCACAATTTAGGACCATGTTCCTAACAGGACTCTGAATATTATGGTCTGGTGTCTTTGTGTAAAAAATATTCCTAATGTCTCTTCTTCATGACAAAATGTGGCTGGCATTTCAAACTTTGTTGCCTGTTTGTGGCCAGACTTTCAGAGGAGTATAAGAGCATTGCTCAAGCATGCAAGGATGAAGTCAGGAAGGCCAAACCACAATTGGAGTTACAGTTAGCAAGGGATGAAGGGTAACAAGAAGTTTCTACAAGCATATTAGTAGCAAGAGGAGGATCAGGGAAAGTGTAGGTCCCTTACTGAATGAGGGAGGCAACCTTGTAACAGAGGATGCAGAAGAGGCTGAAGTGCTCAATGCATTTTTCACCTCAGTCTTCACAGGCAAGGTCAGCTTCCAGACTGCTGCACCTGGCAGCACAGTTTGGGGAGAAGGTGAGCAGCCAACAGTGGTGAAAGACCAGGTTAAGGACTATTTAGCAAAGCTGGACATGTACAAGTCCATGGGGCTGGATGGGATGCACCTGAGGGTGCTGAGGGAGTAGGCTGATATGATTGCAGAGCCACTGGCGGTCATCTTTGAAAACTCATGGTGATTAGGGGAGGTCCTGGATGATTGGAAAGGGGCAAACATAGTGCCCATATTTAAGAAAGGGAAAAAGGAGGATCTAGGAAACTACAGACCTATCAGCCACACCTCAGTCCATGGGAAAATCATGGAACAGATCCTCATGGAATCCATCTCAAAGCGCTTGGAGGAGAAGAAGGTGATTAGGAACAGTCAGCATGGATTCACCAAGGACAAGTCATGCCTGACCAACTGATTGCCTTCTATGATGAGATGACTGGCTCTGTGGACACAGGAAAGCCCATGGATGTGGCGTACTTTGATTTTAGCAAGGCTTTAGATGCAGTCTCCCGCAACGGTTTCACAGGCAAACAAAGGAAGTACAGGATGGATGAATGGACTGTAAGGTTGATAGAAAACTGGTGGAAACATTCGGCTCAGAGGGTAGTAATCAATGGCTTGATGTTAAGGTGCCAGCCAGGATCAAGTAGAGTGCCCCAGAGATTGATCCTAGAGCCAATTTTGTTTGATGTCTTTATCAACGAACTGGAAGACAGCAAAGAGTGCACCCTCAGCAAATTTGTAGATGATACCAAGCTTGGGGTGGTAGTAGTAGTATATACACTGGAGGGTAGGGCTAGGATTCAGTGACCTGAACAAATTGGAGGATTGGGACAAAAGAAATCTCATGAGGTTCAACAAGGACAAGTGCAAAGTCCTGCACTTAGGACGGAACAATCCCATGCACCAGTACAGGCTGGGGACTGATTGGCTGTGCAGCAGCTCTGCAGAAAAGGATCTAGGGGATTACAGTGGACAATAAGCTGAATATGAGCCAACAGTGTGTCCTTGTTGCCGAAAAGGCTAATGGCATACTGGGCTGCATTGGTAGAAGTGTTGTCAGTAGGTCAAGCAAAGTGATTCTTCCCCTCTATTCAGCACTGGTGAGGCCACAGCTGGAGTACTGTGTTCAGTTCTGCCCCTCTTCTCTCCCCACTATAGAAAGGATGTGGACAAATTGGAAAGAGTCCAGCAGAGGGCAACAAAAATTGTTCAGGAGTTGGGGCAGATGACTTCTTAGGAGAGGCTGAGGGAACTGGGCTTATTTAGTCTAGAGAAGAGAAGACTGAGAAGGGATTTAATAGCAGCCTTCAACTACCTGAAGGGAGTTTCAAAAGAGGATAGCGCTAGACTGTTCTCAGTGGTGGCAGATGACAGAACAAGGAGCAATGGTCTCAAGTTGCAGCCAGGGAAGTTTAGGTTAGACATTAGGAAGAATTTTCTCACTAGGAGGGTAGTAAAACACTGGAACAGGTTACCCAGAGAGATTGAGGACTCTCCGTCCTTGGAGATTTTTAAGGCCCGGCTACACAAAGCTTTGCTTGGAATGATCTAGTTTGGAGTGATCCTGCTTTGAGCAGGGGGTTGGACTAAATGACCTCCTGAGGTCCCTTGTAACCCTAATTTTCTATGATTCCATAAGCTGAGGCACCTACGCTTCCCACTCAAGTCAGTCAGAAAGTATTTGACTTTTATATTATCTTATTTAATTTATTCCATGGTTATGAAACAAAGAGGTTAACTTTTAGTAGAAATAAGTTCAAACTAACACACCAGACTGAAACTGTGAATTTGAGGGAAATTTGAGATTCTAATTGTACCATTTCTATTTATTACCAATTTACATGTGGGTCATTGTTAGCACATACATGGTGCTTACTTTGTGAAATTCCCAGTTTGAATTTCTGGAAATACTGAAATGGGTTACTGATACTTATGATGGGATGGTGCCATGTAAAAGGCCATGAATACTCTTCTAAGTGACCACTCAAGGAACTGATCAAATTGTGTGATGAACAGGTAGCTTTCTATTAAATCTGCAGCAGAATAACACCAAACGTTTTTGCAGATACGTAGGAAGGAAACTGCATTGTTATTCCTGGTACAGGTTTCCCTGTAAGAGTGGTATAATTAATTGTTTATAATAATTTATCTGCATACTCAGTCAGTAATCAGTGGAGTTGAAGAGGTAAGATAACACATTAACTGTGATTCTGAACCTACATTGATTTTTGTCTGTTTAACTTTGGTGCAGTTGTGGTGGATTTACATCAGTTAAGTAAGGCCCAGTAGAGTAGGATTTTCTAGCCCAGGGCATGATAAAACTCTCATTGAGAAGGAATGGGGGATCAAGCGCTTACTGTTTAAGTATATGCAAGGGGCTGGTATGATGCATAGTTTCAAAAGATAAGGCTCGTGTGGTCTGCTTTGCCCAAGTGCCAGTAATGCCAACCACTTCCTGAGTTTTATTGTTTATTCAGCTGTGTTTGTTGGTCAGACCGGTGTGCCTGGTTAGACTGAAGTGAGTAGCCTATTGAAATAACTTGTTATAACAAGATTCTTTGTGCTCTATTTGCTTCAAGGCTGGAAGGCAATACATTTGTGGTATCCTTAAACTGAACTTTTAAAGTAAAGTTGAAGTAGCTAAGTCAAATCAAGTTTAAAATAATTATTAGCTGTCTGTTTGAATTTAAAAACCTGGGCTAAATTCTACCTTAGTTATAATACCCAGAACAACCTGAAGCCAACTGTCAATAAAGATTACATCTGTGTAACTGAAGGAAGAATTTGACCTACCGGTAATACCAAGCATGAATGAACCTCTATGTATTGAAATAAAATAGAAATGAGATTGACTGGCCCTGGTTTACAATTTTGCTTCAAACAATGAATTACAACTTTAATCTTTGGAGAAAAGTTATCTTTTCTCTTTTTTTTTTTTTCATAGTCCATATTCCCACTTTCTGACTGTTTTATGCACCCAAATATAGCATCAGATGGAGTCAGGTGGAAAATTCATGGTCACTAACACCCTCTATGGTACAATGCTGCAGGTAGATACAGTTAGAGGGTTTGAGCCTTGCACTGAAACACTTGCAGAAATCATTCAAACACTAGCAGAAATCATTAATGGAGATATGACACAAGCATTATGGAATCTTGCTTTATGGAGAAAACAATTAAGTTGATATTAATAAGATTTTTACCTTTATTAGTGTGTATGAGATACTGTGCTGCCTGAAAGTCACTGCCGGGTTTTATCAAAAGCTCTAATGAACGCTGACCTCTAAATTCCATGTAAAAGGAATACTGAAAACATTGCTCCATTAACTAACAAGTTGAAATAGATCTTATAGAGGAATGTAGGATCCCATCTAGGAGGTCATCTAGTCCAGCCCCCTGCTGAGGGCAGCATAATCCCTTATTAAACCATCCCAGCAAAGTGCCTATCCAACCTGCTATGGAAAATGTCCAGCGGTAGAAATTCCACAACTTCTCTTTGTAACCTATTCCACTGCTTTACCACACTGAGTTACAAAGTACCTACTAAATTCCAACCTTAATTTTCTCTGCTAAAGTCCATTGTTCCCAGTCATTGCAGCTTATGTCCTTTGTTCCTAGTCCTGTCCCCTATATCCACAAAGAAAAGCTCACCTCCATCCTCTCTGTAATTGCTTTTCAGGTATTTGAAGACTAAGTATTTGAAGACTAAGTAAACATAGCTCTTTCAACATTTCCTCATAAGTCATGCTTACCAGACCTCTAGTAATTCTGTTCCTCTCTGCTGTACGCTTTCCAATCTGTCCAGATCCATCTTGAAGTCTGGGGTCCAAAACTAGACACAGTAGTTTCCATGATGCCTCACCAGTAAATAGGGAGGAAGAATCACGTGTCTTGATTTGCAAGTGACACTCCTGTTGATACAACCCAGGATGCCGTTGGCCTTTTTCACAACAACAGCAGATTGTTGGCTCATATGTATTTTATGGTCTACTGCACGTGCAGGTCCTTCTCTGCAGTACCCTGAGGAGCCGGAGTGGAGGGCAGGAGTTGAGGGGCTACCAGGAGTGTCATAGCTGCCCTCAGAGGCTGGGCCCTGCTACAGGGAGCCTCATGGATAATCCTTTGAAAACAAATAATAATCGTTGGCCCAAACAAATGAAAAATGAGTAAGCAAAAACTTTAGCTTTTCTACAGGTAGTAGGAGAGGCCCCTTTAGCTTTGGTCCCTTCTTAAAAGTGATCTTATCTGGGTTCTAGTCTGCTTCCTGGCCACACATGGCTCATTTCCCAGTTTGAACTCCCTGGTCTTCCCCACCTTGGGCTTTTAATTGCTGGCTTATCACCCACCGCTAGGTTCCTACCTTAAGGCTGACTGCCCCATTTTAAGAGCCAGGCTGCACTTTTACAGAGCGCTGAAGTTTCTTTGATCTTTCTCTTACCCTTGACATATTTATACAATCCCTTTTATTTCCTTAATGTAACTTGCCAGCTGCTTCTCAAATCATGCCTTGGCCTTCCTAGTTTTCTCCATGTACACCTATAAGGGTATAATCTTATACCCTTCCCTAGTAATATGACCAAGTTTCCACTCTTTGTGGGATTCTTTTGTGAGTTTCAACTCATTGAAGAGATTTCTGTCTAGCCAGAATGGTCTCCTGTTGCATTTGCCATTCTTCTTTTACACAGGTCTCTAAAGTAGGCGATTTGTTTGGGAGTAGGATTAAAGGAAGGGAGACAATTTCTTGGGGGACGAGGGTTTTTTAGTGTTTTATCTTATTAGGAATTAGGAGTTTATTAATTAATGTATTAATCATATTACAAATTGGGGATTAGGATTTATTTTATTAAGAATTGGGTGTTTTATATTATTAGGAATACTGATATGTATACTTATGTGTAAATGATAAATCTGGGCCTAATATAACTATGCTTATTGAAATTATTATTATTGTAGTAGTAATGAATGGTAAAGCATGACTTGTTTTGCATAATTCATATCCAGCACATTATGAAGCATAAACTGGAAATGTTACCTATTAGGTTTGGGGAAAGGCAATATCTCCATATATAAGTGCATGGTATCTAATAGAAAGCCTGACTGGTACCTTCAGGTGATGTTTTAGTCAAGTAGATACTACTACTACTTGTCATCTGCAATCCCATAATACAAGGCTGACAATCTTCCAATAAATAGGTACTTTACTGGGGAGTCCGTAGAAGACTGACAAGGCTGATCCAAGATTTGCATGCTTGACTGCAGATGTGGTAAATCTTTCCAGGAGGAAAGAGTAAATCCTGGTGATGTCAGGTCAAAGCTCTATCCTTTCGTCTCTCTTGTCCATCTGCCTCCATAGTGTGGCAAGTTGGCTTGAAATGATCAAGGCCTTGTCATACAGCATGAAGCCATTGGGAATGATCCAGTGCTTGAATCTCCCAGGTATTGATGTTATATTACATTTTTTCAGATAGGCCTTTGAGGTCTCCTTGAATTTTTTCTTCTGCCCAGCTTTAGCATGACCATCAGTGCGTTGGGAGTATAGGACCTATTTTGGGAGCTGATTGCCAGGCATCCTTACGACGTGCCTTGTTCAGTGGAGCTGGTGCTATATAAACATAGCTTCAATGTTGGTGGTGTTTGCTTGAGCCAGAATGCTGGCATCCATTCTTCTGCCCTTCCAGTTGATATGGAGGATTTTCCAAAGTCATCTTCAAAGCTTTCAGGTATTTCGAATATGTCTTCTGATTTTCACATCCATACATCAAGATAGGGATGATAGTAGCCTGGTAGATGAGAAGTTTCGGTCCTGATGCTATGGTCATAAAAGATACAATTTCAGAGATATCAAAGGCAGCATTGACCAATTTTATCTGGTGTTGGATATTGTCTGTTTTTTGAGGAAGGTGTCTGCCTGGGTATGGCAAATGTTCAACATTTTCCAAGAATTGCTTTCTAACTAATATGTAGAGGAACAGCTGGTTCATTGGGGGTGGATTGGTAAAGTATCTTGATTTTCATGAATTTGACAGTGAGTCCAAGCATTTTATATGCTTCATGGAAGCAGTCAAGAATGACCTGGAGCTCTTCAATTGATTGGGCTCACACAACGCTGTCATCAGCATGTTGAAGATCAGTAATGGAATTGTTGGTTATCTTTGGTTTGGAATATAACTGGTTGATGTTAAAGAGATTCCCAAAGAAATGTGATACTGGATGCTGACTATAAACAGAAGTCTATCAACAATGAGAGTCTATCAACAATGAGATGTAGAATAGCAATGATATAGATGGAAACGAGTGTTGATCCAATCACACACCCTTGCTTGACTCCCAGTCTAATAGTGAACAGTGCCATGTCATCATGAAGAAATCTGATGATGGTAAAAATTTTTGTCACGCATCCAAATGTCATTAGGAACTTCCATAAGGCCTCTTATCAAGTGAATCAAAGGCCTTAGTCATGTCAGTGAACACCACATAAAGATCACAGTATTGCTCACAGCACTTCTGCAGCTGTCTGACAACAAAGATCATATCTATTGTACCTCTGAGTAGTCTGAAACCACACTGGGACTTGGGTAGAATCTCTTCAGTAAGGAAAGTGAGTTTATTGAAGAAAATATGGGTGAAGATCTTCCTAGTTATGGACAAGAGTGCAATATCATAATAATTGCTGAAATCTGATCCATATCCTTTCTTGAATATGGTAATAACCCTGGCATATTCATGTTTCCAGATTTTCATTTTATCAACATGTAGTTGGTGAGAGAGCTTTTTTCCACCTTGGTTATACATATTATCTGGTATTCCATCAGGACCACATGCTTACTTGTTCTTCATCTGATTAATTGCTTTCAAGGCCTCTTGATAAATTGGTGGATCTGCAAGGTAGTCAGTCCTTAGCGGGGTACTGTGGAAAGGCTTTGATGGCATTGTCTTCAGCTTTAGAATCTCTGTTCAGGAGCTCTTAAAAGTGCCCCTTCCACTGTAAATTGGAGCTATCTTTAAAGAGTATTGCTCTATCCTTGGACCTCAGAAGGATGCCTCCGTCTGCACTTGGGCCATATATAGCTCTGGTTGCATTGAAGAAACTATATGCATCACAGCTTTTGGCAAATTTGAATATATTTTGCTTGGTCCTCTCACCACCTGTTCTTTTGCTCTTAAATTTTCTGCTGTCTTAACTTTAATGTGGTGATAAATGTCTTGCTTCTGCTTGAAGCTGGTGTCATTCTGCCAAGCTTTGAAACCTCTCTTTTTTTCTGTTAATGAGAACTTGAATTTCCCCATCGTTCTTATCAACCCACTCCTGATGTTTTCTTGTGGAGAAGCCTAAAGATTTTTCACATACCTCTTAGAGCTTCTAAAAAGGCATCCATCAGTGATTAATGGTGTCAAGTTTGCCAGAGTTTCTCACTGAGGCACTACTGGAAATTATTGTTTTTAGCAGGGTCTCTCAAGTACTCGATAGTGAACTTCTTTCGTAATTGCTGCTTTTGGGGGCATTTTTGGGACAATATGAATGGATGTGATGGATCATATCAAATGATGATCAGTCCAGCAGGCCTCTGAACTGGTTATAGCTCTGTTGATATGGAAGTTGCAATGGTCCTGGTCATGCATTATGGTATAGTGAATCAGGTGTCAGTATTTTGAGCAGGGATACATCCATGATGTCTTTCATTTATTGCTTTAGTGGAATTAAGGAGTTTATGATGCTGAGATCATGTTCTAAATACCTGCTCAGGAGAAGAATTCCATTTGAGTTGACTTTCCCCACCCTTTTCTTTCCAAATGTTCCTTTCCTTAGCTCAGAGTCCCTGTCCAGTCGCACCTAGAAACAGCCAAGAAGAATTACCTTATTGAGTTTAAAATTAGAATTCTTCTTTTGTTTTATCATCTGCATCAAGGATTGTGCTATATCTACTGATGACTGTAACATGTTATCTATTGGTCAACAGAAGACAAAGGGTCATGAGAGGCTTGTTGATGCCAACCAGGTATTCCAGTATTTGAGTAACAATTTTGGTCTTGATAACAAAATCAGGACTGTGTATATATTTGTCTTTTTCAGTTTTTCCTTTCCACAAAAGATGTAGCTACCACCATGCTCTGTGAGCTGCCCCTTTCCTGTACATCAGGTCTTGCTAAGTGGAGTAATGTTAATATCAAGTCGTGCAAGTTCTCTGGCCTTAAGTCTGGTCGGTCACTTTAAGAGTTGTCCATCAAAGTGTGGCTATTGCAGGTTGCAAACTTCATTATTTGATTTGGACCAAAGATAATGGTGATCTCAAAGACCACAGTTTTCTAGTCACATGAAATAGGCAAGACTATGTTTAGAGTACCTTTTCTAGATCCCTCCCTATACAGGATAAACAGTAGGGATCCTAAATAGGCTTTCTTATTTATGATTGTAGCTGCCAAATTGGACATCTCTCTCGGTTCCAGGTACAAAACAACCATTATACAATCATTGCCTCTATATAGGTTAGTTAAGGCTTCTGGCAATCACTAGCATCTACACCCATTGCTGTAGGACTTACTAAAGAAGGAAGATGCCTGCTCTTGTCTTCTTTTAATATGGGGATGCTGTTGCACATCAGCAACCACACAACACTTGGTGGGAAGGAAATCTTAATCTTATAGCAAGGAAAGCTTAGACAACCAGAGAATTCTCTTCTGCTGCAGCCTTCATCTGCCTTTGTAGCCATTTTGAAGTATTTTTAATTCATCTTCCTGATTTATCATTTAAGACTTCTATTTCTGTTTTGATTGCTATTAGTCTAGGAACCTCACTCTTGACCTTGCTGCCATGGGTGACCCTTCCCGGAGTACAAAACTCCAAATGGCATTGCTCTCAAAGTCATTTGTAGCACACAAGCCAGTCCACCACATCAAAAGCTTGCTATCCATGGGAGGATGATCTCTATTATTACTACTAATTCTATTACTACTACTAGGCTTATTTGCAATGTTGATGAAGGGATGTGCTCTGAATGTAATGAAATACAACTTAGCTGAAATATCTGAGCAGTTAAATTTATGCCCGCCAGCTGAGACTCATTATTCTAATCAGATACTTGAAGTTGCTTGATTTTTAAAAAAAATTATTTTTTCCTAATGATCTTGTAATTTGTAATAACTGGTCTCTCTGAATGCCCAGCTGACTAAAAAATATAACACTTTGATTCTAGGGAAGGGGGCTATTGAATTAGAGTAAAAATGTTTACACAGCAGTATCAATCAATTTATCTGGAGGGAAATTTTTGGTTTCATTAAATCTGTGCTAGTGAGGGATAGAGCATTCTGGTGCTCCTTTCATATTAGTATCTTGGGTTGGCAACCCTGCTTGACTGCATGTTGGGAAGAAGCTTCAACTTTTCTTGCTTACCCAGATGTGTCCCTAGAAATCCCCAGGATGCATCTGGGTAAGCAGGGAAAGTGAGGCTCCCAAGGCTTTAGGGCCCCAATCCTGCCCAGGAATTCCTCTTGCCCCAGATGACTGGAGAGCATGGGCCACTTTGTACTGCCCATGGTCTCCCACCATAAATAGACACGGGCAATAATAAAGCTGCCCAATTTATTATTACCTTCTGTTGCAGCCACAAATTTTAGCATTTGTGACATGACAGATAGTATGGATGCCTGTGCTTTCACTTTGTGCTGCCATAAATTCATATAGTGTCACAAAGATGAGGTTTGTTTCCACATGAAGAAGCCAACGTGCCCTACCTTCTGAATGTTCATTGCAGGATCCCAGGTCTGTGGTTCATAGATTCATATGCATAGATTCATAGATGTTAGGGTCAGAAGGGACCTCAATAGATCATCGAGTCCGACCCCCTGCATAGGCAGGAAAGA
>NW_005841904.1:2169059-2171494 GCF_000455745.1 Alligator sinensis
GAGACTAGATTAGTCAGGCACGATCTGCCTGCTATGAACCCGTGCTGGTTTCCCCATAGCATAATTTGTCCTGCCGGGCTCTCGCAAATGTGAGCCTTGATAATTTTTTCAAAGATTTTGCCGAGGATGGAGGTGAGACTGACTGGCCTATAGTTGCCCGGGTCCTCCTTCCTCCCCTTCTTGAAAATGGGGACCACATTGTCCCTTTTCCAGTCCTCCGGACTTGGCCCATGCGCCACGAGCATTCAAATAGTCCTGCCAGTGGCTCTGCAATGATGTCAACAAGTGCCTTCAGCACCCTCGGATGGAGCTCATCTGGGGCTGCCGACTTAAACGCATCCAGTTCCTTGAAGTGCCTCTGCACCATCTCAGGGTCTACGCATGGTAGTCTGGCGCCAGCACCCCCGGATGGAGCTCGTCTGGGCCTGCTGACTTAAAGGCATCCAGTTCTTCCAAGTGACTCTGCACCATCTCAGGGTCTACACATGGAAGTCTGGTGCCTTGCTGCTGCCTCTCTACAACCCCAGTGAGAGACTTGTCGTGCCCCTCGCTTAGGAACACTGAGGCAAAGAACTCGTTGAGGAGTTCAGCCTTGTCCCCCCTGTCCGTCACCAATTGTTTCTGCCCATTTAGCAGAAACAATTCCTCCCTGGGCCTTCCTTTTACTCCCTATATATCTAAAAAAACAATTTCTTGTTGTCTTTTACTTGGGATGCCATCCTCAGCTCCATGGTTAAGCAATGTGAATCTGGAAATTCCTCTTAGAAGAAGATCCATATTGCAGACAGAGCAGTATTGAGTCTGATATATCCTGCCAGACTTGAATATGTAGACCAACTGACAAGTCGGAAAAGGACTGGCAGATTTCCCCCCAGGGTCAAACTTAGCCTAAAATCATGTTTCTATGAGTAAAGCTGATTAAACAACACAAAATTAAACTGGCATGGTCCTTACACCCTTTACTTTAATAGTCCATATTTGGGGAGATTGTCATGGAGCAATGGTAAGCTTCTCTAGCCAAAGTTTAGAGAGAAAAAAAGAAAGAAAAAGAAGAGAAATTGAAAGATTTATTATATTTTGAATCTGTAACAGCTGTTGCTGCTACAGGGAGTGCTATTGCTGCTGCTGTTTTTCTCCAGAGTCCAAAGCTTTTTTTATTTTTGTGTGGCTCACCACAAAATATGATTTTTACGTGTCTTTATTGAGTGGGAGTGCAAAGGGGTTTGATTGATTTTAAAATTAGAAATGTTTTATTAGAATAGAAATGCCCTAGCCCCTTTTTCTCTTTCGAATATGCAAAGTGTGGGCAGAGCTCAGTATTTTTGCCTACTGTTATTTACATTTAATTTCAGAGGCCAGACAGGAAGCCAGAAAAAGAGTATCCTCATTCAGTTTCAAAAACAATATCACACCTAACTTGGAAAGATAGAGCTTTATGGAAGCTGGCTTTTGATTCCATGTCCTCATTTCCCCTTGTTTCCTTGCCCAGGACTATTGTGACTGACTGAGGTTCAATGGAATGTCAGAAGCAGTTAGTGCATGGCTCAAATATGAAGATAATGTATGTGCCTAAGAATGTCCTTATGTAAAGCTATTGAAAAAATTCACCTCCTTCACTGGAATTGTAAGCTATGAATCAACTTTACCTTCTCTCTTTGAGAGTGCTTAACTGGATAGCCCTTCTATATGTCTACAATGAAGGTTGCTGCACTGTTGAGATGCCCTGAGATAAACTGGCTTTAATGAGTTAGCCTGGGTACCAGACACAGTCTGCAAACCTCGTCACAAGCTAAATTATCCAGCCTTATTCAGTTGTTTAGATTCTTGCACCTTGCCATTAAAAAGCATCTTGACTCCCATCTTGCTGGAGTCATCTGGTCCCAGCAGTCTTTCCTGCCCAGGTATGGTGGGGCTGGACTGGGTTATCTGTAAGGTCCCTTTCAGCCCCTAACAACTATGAAAAGGCAGCACATATTCTTTGCTCTATGAGTTACTTGCTATTCTTAAGTACACAACTATAAAAGTTCACTGCTGTATCCCTTCAAAAAAAGCATATCCATAACAACCAGTATTATCCCACTGCTAACAAAAAGTCCTTTAAGATGATTAAATTCTTCTGACAGTCATTTCATTCCTTCGAAGTGGGAAATATGGAGCAGGGACCAGAACCAGGTCACTGTCTCTGTCTCTCACCCAATGAACATTTACCTATTTCATACAAAGTAAATCAGCTTCAACAGGAGAGTCTCATCTCAGAATAGACCAAAGACCACTCAGCTGATCTGAGGAATGAGAGAAATGACTTTAAATCTCTCATCCATTGGGGAGACTAATTTGTATTTCCCATATTGCACATAAGTGAGTTAGGGAGTGCTGGACCCCTGTATGTGGTGAGGCCATATCCTGTAATGTAGGCTATCTTCCAGATCAGGTTC
>NW_005841904.1:2171525-2186282 GCF_000455745.1 Alligator sinensis
AGAACCTATGTGCTCAGTTATGAGTTAGGGCATGTCTACGCTTCTCCAGAGTGCTCTACAGAGCACTGCCAGGAAAACCCATCTCATCCACTCACTCTTGCTACATATGTCCTAGTACTGATAATACTGTTGCTAGGTATGCTCTGGGAACCTATCAGATAGCAGCTATATTGCAGTTATTCGGCCGGAGTGAGTGGGTGGTGTGTTTTCATGGTGGCACTCCCTAGCTCACTTGGGATGTGGTGTAGACATGCCTTTAGTTGCTGAGTTACTTGCTTCTGATAGAAATTGGTTGGTTGTTTATGTGCCCAGTGTCAGAAATTTAGCCATCGTGGGATCTTCTCTAGTGGTAATCTAGGTGCCTCCAGGGTAAAGTGGCAGTCATACAGGGGGAGTAGATAATCTAAAATTTGGAAATATGGTGCCCAAGTCCTTTGTGAATCTATCTCATTGTGCTCCGCTGATCTTAAAATGAAATTTTTGTCATAGGTGATAATTGTGAACTTAGCATTATGAAACACTATTCCAGACAATTCAAAGCTAACTTGAGTTATAACTAAAATATTGCCTTTAGCTCAATTTGTCATCTGCCAACATGACGACTCTTGTAGGGTGGATGTGAGGTAGTGCCACATCAGTGCCTCTAGCCCTTCAATGCCTTCCCACAATTCTCACCATATGCCTAATAAGAAAAGACAGCTTCTGCAACAGTTCTCTGGGAAAGAATTCATAGAGTGACTCAGTTTAATGAAGAACAAAGGGCTGCAGTATATATTCCCGAAAGTCTAATGCCATACAGTGACCACAGTGCCCTAGTGGCCATAGCAACTCAAATGTTACGTTGCAGTGTGGCCACCCTCAGGCAGGTAGGTAAATTCAATTGAAATGACTAGAGTGTAGATAAAATAATTCTGAAGTAAAGATATTCCCTGAGTTAAGACTGGTGCAAACTCCTGTGTGGCTTGAGTGTGACTCGTAACAAGTTTGGTTAAACCAATTCCAAATAAACTGGGCTGATCTAAAATAAGCCACTTATGGAAATCAAATCAGAGTGGGCATAAAAAGGTGTTGCTGCTAACTAAATAACTAGCATAGTTTAAAATCATGTTATTTAAATTGGTGCAATTTCTCACCCACATAAAGGTCTAAAGTAGCTTGGATCACCTTACCTAGTATTGGAGGATGGAGAGGAGAAACTACAGTGATTGATCCTCAGCCTCTAGTCCTTACTCTCACTCTCCCCTGCCCACCTGTGTTCTACCTTGTAAAAGAGAGTCGGAGGCTCCTGTTACTTTAAGGGGATGCTGCAACAGGCTAAACTTGTGTGGGGGAACTAGCAGCTGAGCAAGGGATAGCTTCTGAGGAGCCAGCAGCCCAGTAGAAACCAAGATAGGAGCTACTTGTCCTAGTTCCAGCCTGCAAGGGGCTGGGAGGGAGCAGGAGGCACCATGTACATGTATATACACATGGCCACCAGGCAGCATGGGCTAGAGACAGACATTACACACAAACCGTTTTAAGTGATCAGAAACTGGTTTAAATCTGTAACAGAACAGATGTTCAGCGCACGTAAACCGGTTTGAAAATGGCTGAAACTGGTCTGAGATAAACCTGGTTGAATGTAGTATCAGACTTAACTGATTTGGGTCAAACTAGTTTATGCAATGTCTGTCCCAGACCTCTTGCTGGTTTAAGATAAATCAGACACCTCCAGCATCCCGGCATGCTCTCTGGAATGGGTGGGGCTCTCTGCTCCACAGCAGGGCTGGCCCCTCCTCTCTGCTCCCTGGCTGCAGCTCCAGCAAGATTGCAGGCTCCTCCCCATCACCATTTCCTGCTAAGCAGGAATTCCCTTCTCCTCTCTGCCTTGCAGAGGTGTCTGTGTATTAGCTAGAAGACCACATGTTGACTACAGTCTGTGCTGAATCAACAGGCAGAATCAAAAGGAAGCTGGTAATGTCCCTCTGTTTTGTTAGTGGGGTAATAAACACTGTTAGTAATTCCCTGCTGGACTACTCGGAGCATACTACTGGGGCCTGACCATGCCCCCCACCTCAGATGCTTTTCAAGGGAGGGGAGGGCTGCTCTAGTGCCCCTCAGCTTCTAGGCTGAACCAGTGCAGGCATGCACCTGCATTTCTCAGATATCTGGTTACAAAACTGATTTAGCCTAGCCAGGTAAGACTAACCTGCAAGGATTGAATTGGTTTAGGCTCAGGCTTCTTGAATGTCTGTCCCTAGCCCTGGAGTGCAGCTCCTACAGGTAAGTGCAGGTGGGGGGGATTGAGGCCCCCATAGGGAGGGAGGGAGTTAGGCAGGGCAGTGGCTGGGAATGCTGCCCAGCTGGGCAGTGCCTGAGACTTGGGGCCTGGGGCCACCGTGCATGGCCACAGGGCCCTGGTGGGGAGTGGGATGGAGCCATGGGTGGCTCCTCTGGAGGGTGGGAGGATCAGCTGGCTCCCCAGTGCTATGTCTACTCTTGGAGGCAGAGGGGACCCATGCCCCCCAGATCTGTGCATGGGGCGGGGCAGGCTGCTTACTGTGAGTTCAGATGGGGGGACTGATCCCCACTGCAGCACGCACTCCCAGGGGGCAGGGGGACCCATGTCTCCCAGATCTGTGCACGGGGTGGAGGCATGGGCTGCCCACTTCAGCCTTGGGCTCCCACCCTGGTGCCCTCCCCCAGGGTCTCCACAGCCCAGCATGTGTGACCTGGTGCTGCAAAGAACAGCAGGGCCATGCAGTAAAGCTGCTGGCCACTGCAAGCTCTGCACTGCCCTGGTGACACACCCCTGCACACAACTGTGCACCACTGTCCCCACTGCAGCTGCATATGCAGGAGATGTGTCAACAGGGAAGTGCAGAGCTCGCAGTGGCGAGCAGCTTTCCTGCATGGCCCCACTGCTCTTTGCAGTGCTGGGTCACACACATTGGGCTGCAAAGGCCCCAGGGGAGGGCAGCAGCATGGGATCCTGCAGCATAGTGTGCAGCCCCCTGCCCCATGCACAGACCTAAGGGGCATGGGTCCCCTTGCCCCCCTGGGAATGTGCACTGTGGTGTGGATCTGCCCCACCCCCAGCCCGCAGCAAGCAGGCAGCACTGGGGTGAACCAGGCTCTGCTCCACTGTGGCAGCTGCCACCTCCTGCCAGGAACAGGGGGCTGCAGTCCTATAGCCCTGGCAGCTGGGGGCCCACTCTGGCAGGGCTGAGGGAGCAGGAGTTGTGGGTGGGGGGTGAGGGGCACCAGCAGGGCTGGAGGGGTTTGGGTGGGGAATGAAGGGTAGGAGCAGGACTGGGGAGGGGGGGTTTGGAGAGAGTGAGGAGTACCAACAGGGCCAAGGGGCTGTGGGGGGGGAGTGAGAGACACCAGGAAGGCCAGTGGGGATGTAGGGGGACTTTCATTTTAACCACAGATTTGGGGGGTTTTATCAGAGAAGCTGCAATTTTTTTTTTCAGGGAAAACCACAATCCCTGGACATAAGGGTCTCCCAGCCCAAGCCCCGTGACCACGGAGCTCAGGCTGGGAGATAAGGATCTCCCAGCTCCAGCCCTATGGTCATGGAACTGGCAATGGGAACTTCCTGCTGGTGGGGGTTGGGGAGCCTGTTCCTCACCCAGGTTTGTCATCACAAAGCTGTGTGCGGAACAGGCTGGGGAGCCTGTTCCCTACCCAGCTCTGCATTCACTGAGCTGAGTATGGAACAAGCTCCCCAGCCTCTGCCCCACAATCATGGAGTGAGGGCTGGGAACTGTCTTGGTCAGGGGAAGGTCCCAGCCCCATGCCCTGATTGGGTGATCAGAGGCATGGGGCTTGGAAACACCTGCAGAGGTGGGGTAGGTCCCAGCCCCTTGCCCCAATCTGCCAGTGGGGCAGCTAGCAATGAGCTAGCTACTAGCTGTACCACGGATGGAGCAGGGCAGGGGGCAGGGGCCTGGGACCTGCCCCTCCCCTGCAGCTCTTTCCAAGTCTCCAGCCCCTGATTGGGGAGCTGGGGCCAGGATCTCCCTGCTGCTGGAGCAGGGGGATGTTATTCCTGCCCCAGCAGCAGGCAGCTCCTGGGGACAGGTGCAATGTCCCAGCCCCAGCAAGGAGACAGCATCCTGCCAGCCCGTGGGCTAGCACCCAGGGGAGCCTAGAGCTTCCCCTGGTGGTGGCAGGGGCACATTGCAGGGCCTCAGGAAGTGGGAGCAGTTTGTTGCCATTAGCAGCAAATCTGCTTCTGCTTCCCAGCATGTGTAGATGGCTACCTAGGAGCATTTACTTGCAAGTAGTTTACTCAAAAGTAAACTGGTCCCAGATCAAATGCACATGTAGATGACTCTGGGCTGGCCTCTGAGCTGGCCAAAGCCTAGGAAAGGACTAGAGCTAGGGTCCCAGGGAAAAGTGAGCTTTGATAGGGCCCAGGGCCTGGAAGTCTGATGGGAGTGTTTGATGGATGGGCCAGAGGACCCAGTGGAAAACTTAAGGTAACATCTGTGAGGCATGGGCATGGCTACAGCAGAGGAAGGAGGCCATGAGTAGTCCATAAGGCAAATGGTGCCCTGAGGCACTAATGGGGCCAGGAGGGCTGTAGCATAATCTCCCAGGTGCAAGGTGGCGCTAGACTGGGTTCACTCAGGCCCTGGGGGCAGCCTCCCAAATCCTTATAAATAACAGCAAAATGTGGCATGTGAGGTAGAAAGAGATGGTACCATCAGGGAACAGAAGTGAGGCAGGGGTAAGGTGGCCACCAGAAGGCATCATGGCCACCCCTGGGCCCTGATCTGGTCACATGCCTCTTAATGCTCTTTTGCATGGTGTCAGTAAACTCTGTCTCTACTCTGCTCTAAGCCAATGTAGCTGAATGGCATCACTTTGGCTCCAAGATAGTCTTTTGAACCCATAGGGGTTTGTTGCCAGATCAAGACATTTCAAGTGGGTCAATATTGCTTGGGGATGCAGTTTAGTAGGTTCCTCCTGAAAAAAACTATGCACTTAGATGGACACTGCCCTCCAGAACTTTGTGACAGAGACTGTTGTTTAGTGTAATTAAAGGAAAGCACAGCTGTTCTGAATTTGACTAAAAACTTTTTCCATCAAGTCACAAAAACTTTTGCAAAGAACTGGATTCCTCTCTTAATAAACAAGTTAAACAAAACCTTCCTAGAAACCCCACTCTGTCTTTATTCACAACCTCACTTGTCTCCAGATCTTCTTCCAAGTCACTCTCTGCCCTTTTATAAAAAACACTAACAAAGCTATATTCTTGTTTATTGAGATATGTCCATGAAGAGCTTGGAATTGAGTCTCTGCAAGTATATGTGATATCATTTTAAAGTTTGACATCTGAATAAACAAAGCTATTTATGTACCTATTTTTATTGAGATATGAAATCTATCACAATCGCTGCTATGGTAACAAGCCATTTCTTTTTTGACCAGTATAAAATAATATTTGCACAACACAGTGTCTAGCATTAGGATTCCCTTTATTTAAGGACAGTGAAGGCAACCTGCATTGCCCTATGGTTGAAAACTGTCTTGTGGAAGTTGTAGTGTAGTTGCCTGTGCCTCCACTCTTCCTTCTGCAATGTGTTCTCTGCCTGGCTTACATCTCCCATGATGCATTTTTCACAGTGAGACTTCCATAATGCTGTGTGTCATCAGTTCAACATCATAGCCCAGTCAAGGAGCCTGGCCAACAAAGGAAAAAACAGTGAGATTAGGCATCTGAACTATGAAGCAATATGCCACCAATTAATAATAGCAGTATTGTTGAATTCAGGGAGATCAGGATCTGTTAACTGACCTTTCATTTTGATTATTGTTAGTTCCTTCTTGTCAGTAAAATTAAAAGTATTGCCAGAGTGGTTTCTTTCCTTCTCTCTTTCTGTTTTTTTACAGTCTATACAATTTTCTGTTAATATCTTATATACATTTATTGGAAATTAATTCTTGAATGCATTTGTTAGCCAGCAATCCTTGGGTCTGACATCCTGCAATAATATTTTGTGACAATTTTGTCTTTCAGTGTATGGGAAGGTCGCAGACAATACATCTGGGAAATCTTATTTCTTCAATTTCAAAATGTCCATAAGCCTCTCAATTCACTTTAATATGCAAGTATAACACCTTCCTGTAGTCATTGCAGTTGCATATTATGTGGCACTTGAAGTTAATAAAGTAATGTACATTTCCAAGAGTTATAGTCAAAGCATTAATTTGTAACACTGCAGTTACCATTAGATTTATGAGATTTTGCCATGCACATTTATAATATGCTAACACACACAAACGTATTAGAGATTTAGAAACCACACAGATGCAGAGCACTTTACAACATGGGCATTTGAAGTAGTCTAGAATTATTACTAAAATGTTCCAGCGTAGGGGAAAAAGACAAATTGTCCAATCTTAAACAATGCTTATGAATAAAGTCATACAAAACTTAGTTATATGGGCAAGTGAGACTGAAGAAAATGTAAGCAACGTTTCCTAGTGGGGCAGTCAGAATAGAAATATTGTTCATTCTGACCAGCAGGGGCTTCTCAGTGATAGAATATTTAAGAATTAGACCATTAGGATCCCTCATACTGAAGATCTGAACTTTCTAAAAACAATTTCAAAATGCAGCTCCCCACTTTTTAAAAGATTGCCCTACACCTGACTTCTGCTGACTTTTTTTGAAATATGTAGTCTATGCTTCTCTGAGTCTTGGTCCCCAATCATCTGACAGAGTTGAGCTTCTTTAAAATGAATAAATCCTGGACTTGGCAAGTTAGTAGAGCCCCTTACATTACCTGTCCTGTGGCACACTCACAGTAACTCCTAAGTCTGGAAGATATACTAATATACGGACCCTGCAAACTGATCCCAACCCTGTTACTTTTTTTTCTCATTTGAATTGTTGCTGAGACTTTGACCACTTAAATGTCTAGATTTTTTTCCTCCCATTTCAAACCTTTACCGTTACAGGGATATTTTTGTTCTGAGATCAGAGTTCTCTCATCCATAAATACAGTGGGCTTGTTTTTGTTTCTTCCTGCATAGCTGGAATTATTTCATTTTCCTTATTTGAAATTCTCCATAATGATCATAAATAATAACACTAGGGACCTTCACATTAATAGCTTCTGTTGGCCAAGCTTACTGCAAGCCCATGGGGCTCCTGGCATTCTTCCCACAAACTCACGTGTGCATCTACATGTGCCCCTATGGCACCGTTGTTAATGTGCCTTCATTTAGTACTTTAATTTGGAAGTACTAAATGACGGTGCAGTAACAGCCTATACTGCATCGTGCCAGCTATAGCAAGAGAGTGCATTGCTACAGTGACGTAGCTTCAGCATCACAGTTTGTGCCCACCCCCCTGATGCTACGTGCTCTCTGTGTACCGCTTTCCCCATCTTGTTCTGTCTCGGGAACTTCCTGAAACTGCCCCTGTCTCTACCCTCTGGGATTTCTTTGGTTGTTTTTTTTCTCCTCCCCTATTCCAAGGCCCTATTGCCTTTACTAGGGCTGGAGCTCTGTGTGCACTGGTCCTTTTTTCACATGACTATTATTCTTCCTCTGCTATTATTCTTTTTGTCCAGGAGATAATGCATTCAGGGTGTCAGGGTGCCTTTTTGGGTAGAGCTCAGACCTGGGTATTGTTATGCTGGGAGATGCACATGGGAGCTATCAACTGGTTCTTTGTTGTACAGACAATTGAAGCTGTGGCTCTAATAAGCAGATGGTATAGGCTCAACATGTCTCCTGCTCCATCGCGTTTTTTGATATTTGAATTTCCCCCCAAATCAGCAGGGCCCTGCCCTTTGATGCCTGGATGATTCCCTGAAACTTTGGAATTGAGCTGATGTGGTTCTTGAAAGTCATTGTGTTACAGAGAATGATACTGAGAGTGGCACTGGTATTGAACCAATTAAATCACTAGTTTGTATACAGACCTTGCAAGATCAGACAAAATATTCAGGCTTCTTGATATTAAAACAAAAAAAATCAGGCACTTGAAAAAGGCCACCTATTCTATGTCACTCTTCAAGGAAAATGAAAATAACTTCTTCCTCTCTTTTTTGCAGAAGCAAAATATATGGTCTGCACCAATCTCTCCTGATATGTCCAGGATACAATAATTGCCACATTTTGTAGGTGAGCTGGTACACAGACTATTGGAAATGTGTTAAAATATATATGTTCTCCTTTAAACTAATGTTAATATAACAACCCCAATCCTGCAAAGGATTAATTAGAGGGCATCTGGTTGCAAAAGCCCCCAAAGGATTGTATACTAGCCAGGCTATTTTAAGCAACACTTGACCTCTGTCCTCTAGTTCTATTCAAACCTTTATTTTAAAAAGAAATGTATAATCAAGTCCCAAAAGTATAGTTCTTACTTGCTGGTGAATGCCATTAATGAGACAGCATTAGCTTCCTGATGGTCTTTATGATTACAAGTTTTTAAAAGTTGATTAGCAAATCTCGCTTTAAAATGAAAACCCTCCATCAGCTATGAAGTGGAATTAAAAAACAATATTATTATTAGCATAAAAAAAGCCAGAGTGATGACTTTTATATGGGAGCATACAGTAAGTCTGTTGTCACTTACTGGCTAAGCCTTTTCTTAGCATTGCCACCTTTGGGACTAACATTGTTACGTTATACACTTAAGCTTCTTTCATTGCACAAAAAGGCCTATTGAGCATTTTTAGTGCCAATGTTAAATATTCTGATTATTTGATAAATCTGACATTATTCTTCATGATAAAGGACTGTAGGTTATATTGCCACATAAAAAAATAAAATATTGATGAACATCTGGAAAAATTGTATGGTAAGCAAGCTGTAAGAACTAAACAAAACATTATCCAAGTGCTGAAATCTAAAGAGAAATTAAAAGACAAAGCTCAATTCAGCTGGTCAGCAGAGGAGGAAATGTTCATTCCTTTTGCTGGTTTAACAATCAACTGGAGTCTTTTACTTCATTTCTTTTTCTAATTTCTAAACCAGGATGTTAAAAATATCTACCATGCCACTGTCACAAATAGAAGTGGGTGGACTACTTGTAATGAACAATTTATTTAACAAATGGAAACCTTTCAAAGACTGTCTGGCTTCTTTATTAGGAAACCAGTCCTGTCATATATTAATTCCCTTTGGCTGAGACCCAAGACAAGGCACTTGGTATCTGTAAAGCTTCAGAACAAGGTCCAAAAAGAGACTTAAGGTACCTAAGCTCTGGTCTGCACTACAAAGTTTTACCCACCAAGCATCCACCTGGAGGGATGTGAAAAATCAAATCTTCAAGCTAACATACATAGTCTGGCAAAATCACCAGTATGGCTTCGGCTATGCCAACAGTATCTTCCAGTTTTACTAAACTCAAGGGCATGGTAAGGTATCTAGGCTGGCAGGAAAACAAACAAACAAACAACACCCCTTTCCCCTGTTGGCATATACTACCTCTTTGCTAGGGGCCTCTATGGACTTAAATATGCCAGCATACCTATGGGGACATCAGTTTCATAATTTAGTCAAGGTCAAAATCCAGAATGGCAAGCCAAAAACAGCTCCAAAAAAATCGGTGGTCTCTTAACCCTGAAGTTGCCCCACATTTACTAAGTGCCTTCTTACTGACCTGATGGTTCCCTTTTCCTGTAGTTCTGCTTCTGTGCCTGACCGGACTGAACTCCCACTTAAGTCTCATTTGTACCCAGAAACTGTAGAGCAGAGGCCAAAGTCTCTTGAGGGGATCACTTTATTAGGTGTACTCAGAGTACTGTGAATATGTACACAGAGCATGGACTTCAGGACAAAACACAGCAGGCGCAGCCACTTACATTAAGAAAACATAGCTGGACGTAGGGTAGAGCCTGCTTCTTATATAATAGCGTGAAAATTAAGGGAGACCTAGGTACTAAGACTTTCTCTGAATGAAGGTATTCAGACCCATATTGTCCATCTCTCAACCTATAAGCATGATTAAGAACGGACATTCTCTACCTTTCCTCAGGAATCTGTGCTACCTGTGTAGCAAAGAAGGCAAGATGTATGGGGCCAGAAGACTAGACTAAACCCTGACTGTAAGCTGGCTTGAAGTTCAGGAGCATTTTCAATCCCTTCTGTTGAAGCTATACTCCTGGGCAAAAAATAATAGTTTAGTTGCCATATGTTCAGAGGGAGCACAAAAGTGAATATGATGTGAAACCTGACAAGCAGGGCACTCAGCCAGGAGGGACTTAGCTTAACTGTGCAGTTACAGCATAGTATAAATATACCACTATATATGGCAATACATAGATGACATGAAATTACATAATTCACTAAATGTTTCTTACTTACTTTACCACTAAAAATACAGCATACATATAATTTTGTCTATAATTTGTGTCAACAATCTCTCTGGGGTCTAGTCCCTGTTGCCTGGGGTGTTTTTGCATTTTATCCAATGGCTGTTTAGTGTAAAGCACAGAAATATTCCTGGCAGCAAAAAGCAGAACCAAATATTTTTTCTTCCCAGATGAATACCCTAGGAAGCATGTGTATGATCCTTCATGTGCTCCCTCTAAAATTTTACTGGCTGTATGAATTCTTTTCTGTACTGGGGCTCAACTTCTAGAGGACAAGTGGAGATGGCGCTACCCTCACCCCTCTAAAGCCTTCCCTCTAGCCTGGATAATATATTTTTGAACCCTCTCAAGCTGAGGATGGCATTGAACCTCAGCACATACAAGGAAGATAGCTGATAAGTCAATGTTTCATAGATTTTATAGACATTAAGGCTGGAAGGGACCTCAGGAGATCATCGAGTCCAGCTCTCTGCCCCAAGGGCAGGAAGTCAGCTAGGGTCAAAGGATCCCAGCAAGTTAAGCATCCAAACGCTTCTTAAAGGAGTCCAGAGTAGGTGCTCGCACCACCTCTGGAGGGAGCCTATTCCAGGCCTTGGGGGCTCGGACAGTAATGAAGTTTTTCCTTATGTCCAGCCTAAAACAGTCGTGGAGGAGTTTGTGACTATTGGTCCTTGTCATCCCTTGGGGTGCTCTGGTGAATAGACGTTTCCCCCAGATCCTGATGCACACTCCTTATGTACTTATAGTTGTATATATTTACTAATTTATTTCCTTGTAATATCACAAAAATGCTGTATTAGTAACACTCATCTGAACAACTTAGGGCATAGGGCCTGACTTATTTGCATGAAGAATATATTGACAATTTCTATTAAACAATAAGACCTTAAGAGCTATAAGTTGAATGAGGATAAAAGAAGAAGTCCATTTTCAGGGATTTGGGGAATGATCAATGAGCTATTCACTTATTATGTAAATCACATTAAAATACAAAAATAATGTAGGAGGAAACTTCAGTGGAAAAATATGTGTATATAATATCAATAAATATGTGTTTGCATGCCCAAGGAAAGCTACACTTTCTATGAGCTGGACCTTCCTTCCTGGAGCAGGGGGAGTAGGTCCCCTAAGAGCACCTTCCCTCACCACTACTAGACACCCTGGGAAATGCAACTGATACCCCTCATACCCCAATCCCAGATCTCAATTCCCAATTTATTAAAACATGAGACCTTCTTTAATTTGCTTCCTTTTTATTTCTTTATTAATTCTTTTTCTTTTTACTTCTTTTTATTTGATCCTTCAGTGGCTGACTTTGTTCATTTCCCTCACTCCCATTTCCTTTCCACCCCCGATTTCATTACCCACCCCATCTCATTGACTCTCCACTGCCCAGCTTCATGTGTCAGTCTCCCTGCAACCCTCTTTCAGACACCCCCATCAAGAGCATGGATAGAAGCCTGATCTGGCTCACCAGCCCTGTAGTGGCATCTCACAGCTGTAGCTCCTAGTCAGGCCCCTGCTCTAGTGACAAGTCACAGCTGTGCTGGTGGGGGACAGAGAAGGTTTTTAGCCTTAAGGTGTGACTTCTGCAAACTCGAGCTAGCACTAACACCAAACAACATTTGAGTAGCAAAAAGAGCAATGTGTAACAAGGTGCTAAAATAGTTTAGATAGGGAACATCCTGCCTTGAGCAGGATGTTAGACTAGATGACCTATCCCAGCCCTACTTTTCTATGATTCTGCAATTTACTCTGTGACCACAATGCACATCACATGTGAAACCTCCTACTAGTTCACTGCCTCTCCTCCTTGAGTCAAACCTGTTTGTCATCTCAGCTCTTGCTTCATAGTTCCATGCTTGTGATAGCCTTTTTGCAGCATTTCTGCTTTCCCTAAGATCCTATAATCTTGGAAGTGATGTGGTCCTGGGAATTCTTGTGCTTTTGTCTTTTATCCTGTCATCCAAAATCCTTACATTTCTTTAGATAGGAAAGGCATTTTCTAGGCCATGGTACCTCAGAACCTTTTGGTCATGGGCCTCCTTACAATGTAAATGCAAGACACAGTGAACATGTATTTTCTGTGTAAGAACACTAATTCAGATGAATAACTGGCAGAGAAAGCATTTCTGAGTTGGAAAAAACAGACTTTTGCATGCTGCCAAAAACGCTGAATCCCTTTTGAGGGCAGACATTCTGGATGCTGCAGCTGGCAAAAATCATTGAAGGATATTTTCAAAAATAAAATATTGTTCCTTTGAAACAGATGAGTTTTTTAAAAGAATTCAGAGAGTGTTCATGGAAGACTGAATCCCAGCCATGTGACAGCACACAAAAGTGGAAACAGTACTTTCAGATCAAAATTGGGGTTTTGTTTTTTAATACTAATAAAACATACCAAAGGAAACACTTACAGAATAGAAGCCTATTTTTAGATAACTCAGGAGCCAAAAATAGAATTTCCTATATATAGTTACCACATTTACCTCTGTTGTGGGTGTGGATGTGTGTGTCTGTGTCTGTGTTTTCATTTTCATGCATGCTTGGATCAAAATACCACTGGCAGCTCCATTATCATTCTGTGCTGGTGGTAGCCATATGTGTATCCTTTTTCAGTTAAATGAAGAACTATTGGAATGCTCACCTCAGAGGCTGTTAGAAGCTCAGAGAAAATGAACTTCTATCTATCTTAAGGCCATTAGTCTCCTAGATATTTGCTGAATTGCATTTGAAATGTATTAGCCTTTACTAGCTGTTACATTTGCTATTTTTTTCTGAAATGCTGGTGAACTATCTGTATGAGGGTTAAGAATTTGCTGCCTTTGCTTGTAGTTTTACTTCTTCATTATAGGTGTCTGGTGTGAATGGCCTAGGAGAAATTTACTATTACATAGGTGGCCCAGATTATGTCCAGGCCTGGGAATGGAAGAGAGCACCTTCTTTTGCAATGCCAGAATCATAGAATCCAAAAAGGAGGTTAGGGAATGAAATGCTATTACATTATGGGCGCATCCACACATGCAAGCACATGCACTTGCAGCAGCTCAAATAGAAGTGGTGCAAATTTGAGCCATGGCTTTTTGCCTCAGTTCACGTGCTCAGACATGCACTTGGTTGTGGAGCAAGTTGTGCCACTTGGAGCAAAATAACCCTGCCTGGCTCCTCCTGGATCTGCAGCCAGGGGGAGATAGGGCCCAGGGCCAGCACCTGTGCTGTCCCCAGCAGTATAAAAGCTGCCCTGTCCTGGCCCCATCCATACAAAAAGCTACCCTGGCAAGCAGCTCAGGGCTACTTGCTCTCAGGAGCTTCTGGGGGAGGAGCCTCTGGGAAGAAGTTGTCCGTACCCGTTCCTGTCCCAGGCTGCTGCTGTTCTGGCTGGTTGCTGCAAGCTTGGTCTCAGGAGCTTCTGGGGAGAAGATGGCTAGGCCCTTTCCTGCCTCTGGCTGCTATTGGCTGCTGGCTTGGTCTCAGAGCTTTTGGAGTAAGTTGATGCCTTGGGTGGCTGCTGCTCCCCCCCGGGGGGGTCCTCTGCTGCATGCTGGTACCCCCCTCAGGCAGGGGCCCACTGCACCCAACCACTGCATCCCAGCTTCTACACCCCCATTTCCAGTCTGCTGTCAAGCTGCGGTTGGGGGACAGCCTGGAGAGGGAGCCTGCGCTGCCTGTGGGGCCCCTCCCTCATCACTGCCAGAGCCTAAAGGAACCTTGCCTGCCCCAGCTGCCTTGGCAGGCCACCCCCACCTTCACCTCCACTTTCACCAGAAGTGCACCCTGAGTGGCTGGACTGGCTGAACTGGATGGCTTCTACCATTGTTTCTGCTGCTGCCACCTCTCAGGAGAGAGGGAGATTCCCTGCTGCACCACCTGACACCACACCTGCACTGGATCACTTTCTAATTGACTGACTACTCCTACCCTCCCCCACAGCTACCTCACTGCATCTGATCCTGATTTGTCTTCCTGCCAACTGCTCTGATGCTGAGTGACTGTCTGGAGGCCTGAGGGGCTTCTGGAAAGATCTTCCACAAACAAATCCCCTCCACTGTTCCAGCCATCTTTTATACCTACCTCAACAGCCTTCCCTGTGTGTTTGGGGGTTTTTTTGCCCTTGTGTGGTAAGTCCTGTGGTCCACTCCCCCTGACCTGTTGTTTGTTGTGTGGCTGAGTAAGCCAGCTCGAGTTTCTCCAGCCCTTGTGTGTGTTTCCCCCTCTGTGACGTCGGTGGGCCTCATGTCCGGTAACACCCTTCGTCCGGTAGCCCCTTCCCCTTGTCCCGCCTGCCACGACTTGGATGTTATAAGTGATTCGAAGGAGGGGTTCAGTGGAGATCTTCTGCCAGAGGGGCTTGCCTGATGTGGGGGGAGTACTCACGGTTGGGTCCTCAGATGTTCCACGGGGCTCCGCCACCCCTACACCCCATCCACTCGCC
>NW_005841904.1:2186503-2196068 GCF_000455745.1 Alligator sinensis
CTGCGTGGGGGGAAGCCGCAGCGGCAGCGACATGCTGCACGCCTCCTCTCCCCTCCTCTGGCTTCCCCCTTCCCGCGGGGTTTGCTGGGGTTTCTAAACTCCCTGCAACAGCCATTGCAGCTGCCACGATTGGCTCAGCTCTTCCCCTTATCGGGAACAGCTGTTCAAACAGCCGGCGTAGCGCCGGCTCGCGTGGCTGTAATGGCCGCTATCCCAGCTCCGACGCTGACACCGCTCCCGAAGGTAAGTATCTCGGCCCTGGATTTTCTTGAAGGGGTGTTGCTGCTCCACAATCCTGTCTGTCCTCTGCCTGCGTCCTTGATGGCGATGGGCCGCCGTCACACCCTCCCACCCACATTCTCAAAGCATAAGCCTCCCGGTTCTTTTTTTCCTGTGGGGCTGTGGCTCGGTGAGCTTAATCCTTCTTCCTCCCTTCTTCTCTATCCCCTTTCTGCCCCACAACCCCAGCCTGCCCCTACTAGATTCATCAGCCCCGTGGAATATTTTGTTGTTCTTTATTGTCTTCCCTGCCCTCATGTGAAACAATGTCAGGGCAGGAACCTTCTGGGGGGGCAAATGCCCCAACAGAGCTTCCTGCAGCCCCCACTATGGGGGTGGATTCCAGCCAAGCCCCAAAGGGGATGCATGCCCTTGCAGCCTCCACCCCAGAGGCAAAGTCCAACCAACCTCCTCCAGGGGTGGAGAAGCCTGCAACCTCTGCTGCAGGGGCAGGGGGGACTCTGGTAGGGAGCCAACAGAGCCAGGGGGTGCCCCCTGGAGGGGTTCCCAAGCCCCCTCTCTGGCCAGGCCTCCCCGGAGGACTTCCCAAGCCCCCTCTCCCATCATTGGGGATCAAGGGCAAGGGCAGTGGGAAGGGCTCCTCTTCAGCCTTCTCCACAGCTGGGGGTGGGAAGGGCAGGGGCCCTGCCCTGAAGCCTACACCACCAGTGCCTGAGGGGACCAGGTGCACTATACCAGCCAGCACACCCACTCATCCTGTCCCTAGCTCAGGCCCCACCAACATGGCCCCACCAACATGGCCCCTGGGGGGGGGGGTGGTAACCTCAGCTATGCACAGGCAGCTGTGGGGAGATCCAAAGCTGCGGGGCCTGGACCCTCCACTGCTGGTCCTTCCAGCTTGGGTAGCGGGGTCCCCTTTCTGGCACTCACCCACAGGCATGGGGTGAAATGCCAACTGTGGAAGTGGGAGAACCTGCATTTTGACACCTGGATGCAGGCCCTGGCTTGGGTAGTGGGGGCCCACAAGATCGTGGTGGCCTCCCATTTTCATGGCAAGGGGGGTCTTTTTCCTTACCTTGGAGGCCACTGCACAAATGGCTGTGGAGGGGGGGGCTCATGGTGGAGAGTGAGTACATTTCCCCCTCGAGCCTCTATAAAAGCTGGGGACCAGGGTGGTCCTCAGCTCCATCCCTCTCTATATCCCCAATTGGGCCCTGTTTCCCCCAGCTTCAAACCCTGGGGAGAGTTATTTCCCTGGTGGTGGCCCTCTCACTGGGGTGCCGAGATCTTGGCCTCTGCCACGTGCGCTCTTTCTGTCGCCAGGTCGTGATCCAGCTGGTAGTGGGAGCATGACTGGAGGCTGAGGAGTGCCTGGTAATTCTTTCTCAGGAGGCCCTGGTGAAGATTTTCTTACACTGGGGGACCTGCGGTGCTTCTGGTGCTGTGCCCTGGGGCACTCGCATCATGAGTGCCCCATGGGCTAGGTGGGAAGGGCATCTGCGGGTCCCACTGGAAAACAGGATGCCCCTACTACCAGTACCCCACCCCTCTCAAGCCCCCCTGGCACCCCAGGCACAACTATGAGCCCACCCATGAGCTCAAGGGACCCCACCCCCAAACAAGTCTAGTGGAGTCCCAGGGAGGGCACCAGCAATCAGGGGGGAGAGGAAGGAGGGCCTCCCTGCCCCTAGTCATACCCTCGCCTTCTCTTGCTGGAGCCTGTCCACCTAAGGATCACCCAATGGCTGAGTGGGTGCAGGTCCCCTCAGGGTGTAAAGGCAAGAGGAAGGCCTGAACACATCTGGAGCCCTCTGACATGGAGGACTCCTCTCCCCCTCCCAAGATCACCACATAGGGGGAAGAAGTGGCCCAGCCTCCAGGGGCCTCCCCAGCTGTGCCTGACACCCCACCCCCAGGAAAGATCAAACGGGTAATCCCACAGAGGTTTCAGGGCTGCTAGATAGTCCTGAACAGGAGCCCATGGGGGAAGCCCTTCATTCTGCTGACCAAGGCCTAGCCCCTGAAACCACAGGTGCTGAGGATGAGGCCTGCCCAAAGGAAGGCCTGGTGGCAGAGCCTCCTCCCTCTGATCTAGGGGATACAGAGGCTCTGGGGCTCACCCCGGTGACTTCTGAGGGAGGAGGTCCCGTTTCCCAGGACGCCAAGGCAGATGTCAAAGCCACCTGGTGCCTGGTGGGTCTCTTCCCTCCCCCTCCTAGGAAAACCTCACCTGCAGCCTGCCCCATAGTCCCGCACCAGAGGGGGTCACAGTAGGGTCCCCTAATCAATGGTCTGATCTCATCAGAGACCCTGCACAGACCACCCAGGGCTCCAGCTTCACCCCACCATTTTGTGAAGGAGCCCCACACTTAGCCCCATCCCTGTCCCAGGAGGCTGCAAAGCTCTCCCAATCCTAACCAGAGTCCAGGGTCTTAGCAGACTGGGGGGTTCAGATGGTGCCAGAAGAGTCCTCTGAGCTCCTGGACCAGGAGGAGGACACCCGAGAACCAGCAGGCTCCATGGATCCTGCTGACTTCTCAGTCCCAGCAGTACCCAGGGATGAGCTACTTGCATTTCTTGACTGTGACCACACCCACCAGTCTGCCAGCAAGGTACAGCTAACCTTGAGCCACTGGGGAGATTTTGACAGCATCCTCACCACTGTAAGGATGCTGGCAGGGGAAGGCAAGGGGCCCAAAAGCTGCAATGCCTAGATCTATAGGCAGGCGCGCAGGTTCATAGATGTCCTCTATGTATATGGGAGGGTGCTACGTGAACTGGTGGGCCCCACACCGAGCATTGAGATGCATGAAGCTGAACCATCTACTCCACCCCCCTCAGCCATGAGGTCATTTAAGACTGTGACCCACAAAGCCCACAGCTGCAGGAAGTGTCTCCAGAGATGCCGGGTGCTCTCCTTCCCTTAGGAAGGGGGGTACCCCATTGTATTCTTGCAGGAGACCCTGATGGCTCCAGCCAATGAACCAAATTGGCAGCTGGAGTGGGGAGGCAGGGTCTTTTTTAGTCGCCTCTCAGCCACCTCATCTCGGGTGGCCACCCTGGTCTCCCCGGGCCTGCAGCTGGAGGTTCTCCAGGACATTGAGGTGGTGCCGGGCTGCCTGCTGCACCTCCGGGGCCAGGTGTGGGGGCTGGTCCTGAACCTTCTGAATGTGTACGTCCCTGCAAAGGACCTGGAGTTGGCAGATTTCTTCCACCAGCCAGCCACTCAACCCTCACGAGTGCCTGGTCCTTGGCAGGGGCTTTAACGTCACTCTAGATGCACAAGACCGGTCAAGAAAAAAGCAGAACCAGGCCACCATGGGTGTCAGCGGGGAGATCCTGATGGACTACACCCTGATGGATGTCTGGCATGCCTGTCACCCCACTGAACCCCATGCCGTCACTTATGTGAGGGTGGAGGAGGAGCAAGCATGCCACTCCTGGTTAGACTGGGTTTATATCTTTTTGCTGCACTTTGCCTGGGCCCACTCCTCTGGCATCTAGCTGACCCCTTTCAACAATCACCACCTTGTCTGGGCCCAGGCCACGCTGGAACCTGGGCATCCAAGGTCGGCCTACTGGCATGTTCATGCCAGCCTGCTGGAGGATGTGGGCTTCAGGGAATCTTTCCAGGAGTTCTGGCTGGCCTGGAAGGAGCAATGGGCAGCTTTCCCCTTGGCTTGGAGCTGGTGGGATGTGGGGAAGGTGCACATCCAGCTTTTTTTGCCGGGGCTACACTCGGGGTCACACCTGGCAAAGGGAGGCGGTCTGGGAGCAGCTTCAGTGGGAAGTGCTAGAGCTGGAGAGGCACCTGGCCACTGACCCAACCAACCCATTCCTCTATGGAGAGTGTTGGGAGAGGTGGGAAGAGCTTCATGCTTTGGACGACCACCACGCCCACAATGCATTTGTCCACTTGCGCATCCAGCTCCTTTGGGAGATGGACTGCAACTCCTGCTTCTTCTATGCCCTGGAGAGGAGGCAGGGAGCCAAAAAGTACATCACCTGCCTTCTGGCGGGTGACGGCATTCTGCACAGATCCAGGTGAGAAGTGCCAGCGCACGTGGGCCTTCTATGAAGTGCTCTTCTCCCTGGATCCGACTGATGCCAAGACCTATCAGACCCTGTGGGAGGGACTCCCTCAGGTCAGCATGGGTGACCAGGACCAGCTGGAAGCTCCTCTCACTCTGGCTGAGTTTTCAGCCACCCTCTGCCTGATGCCTGGCAACAAGGCTCCAGGCATTGACGGGTTGATCTCAGAGTTCTGCCGGGCTTTCTGGGATGTCCTCAGCCTGGACCTTGCTGTGGTCTGGGCTGAATCCAAGGGAAGTGGGGAGCTCCTCCTGTCATGCCGGAGGGCCATGCTGACCCTCCTGCCAAAGAAGGGAGATCCCCATGACTTAAGGAATTGGTGTCCCGTGTCCCTCCTCTGGATGGACTACAAGGTGGTAGTGAAGGCCATCTCACTGTGCCTGCAGTCTGTTCTGACAGACGTGATCCATCCTGACTAGACGTACATGGTGCCTGGACGTTCCATCTTCAACAACCTGTACCTGGTTCAGGACCTCCTGGAGCTAGCGCGCTGGGAGAGCCTGTCTTTTGCCCTCCTATCCCTGGCCCTGGAGAAGGTGTTTGATAAAGTGGATCATGGGTATCTTACAGGTATGATGCGGGCCTTTGGCTTTGGGTCCTGCTTTGTGCAGGCTCCCCAAGTGCTGTACGCCTCTGCAAAATATTTGGTCAAGCTCAACTGGACCCTGATGGAGCCCATCCTGTTCAGGAGAGGGGTGCGTCAAGGCTGCGGGCTGTCAGGCCAGCTGTATGCCTTGGCCCTGGAGCGCTTCCTCATTCTCTTGTGGAAGCGGGTGGTGGGGTTGATGCGCCGGGAGCCGGCAGTGCAGCTGGTCCTGTCAGTGAATGCTGACTACGTACTCCTCATGGCCCAGGGCTCAAGCAACCTGGCGTGGGTGGAGGCCTGCCAGGCATTGTACTCTGTGTCCTCCTCTGCCTGGGTCAACTGAGTCAAGAGCTTTGGCCTGGCGGTGGGTGATGGGTGGCAGGTGGGCTCACTCCCATGTGGGATGTGCTGAGGCGTGGGCTCGCTGCTCTACTTGGGGGTCTACCTGTCCCCCACAGACCCCTTCCCACCAGAGAACTGGCACCAGCTGGAGGCAAATGTGGTGGAGCAGCTCCAGGCATGGGCAGGACTCCTGAGATGTCTTTCCCTGCATGGGAGAGTGCTGGTGCTGAACCAGCTGGTCCTGTCCATGCTCTGGCACCCCTTACACACCCTTCCTGTGCCCCCTGAGGTCCTGGTGGGACTCTAGAGATGGGTGCTGGAATTTTTTTGACTGGGACGGTACTGGGTAGCTGCAGAGGTCCTAAGCCTCCCCTTGTGGGAGGGCAGCCAGGGCCTGGTTTGTCTGCACAGCCAGGGCCTGAAAGCATTCTGCTTTCAGGCCCTGAAGCAATTGCTATATGGTGTCAGCAGCTGCATGGCATGGGGCCACTTGGGGTGAGCTTTCCTCTGCCACTTTCAAGGGCTCCGATACAACTGGCAGCTCCTCAGCCTGCAGGGCTTCTCCCTGCAGGACCTGCAAGGGCTGCCAGAATTCTACCAGGACATCCTCTGGTCCTGGAGGCTGGTCTCCACCTCCAGGTCTCCCGCAACAGTCACCCAGGGTGCCAACTGGCTCATCAAACCCCTCCTCTGGGACCCCCAGCTGGAGGTGCTGATGGCAGAGGCACCCCGGTTGCAACAGAGGTTGATCCTGGCTGCTGTCACCTGTATTGGAGACCTCCTGGACTACGAGAAGCAAAGGTGGGTGGACCCCTCTGTGCTGGCCCAGTGCATGGGTCTACCAACAACACATGCAACCTGCCCTCTGGTCCAGGAGGTGAAATCTGCCCTACCTCCTGATACCCTTGCCTTTATTGACCAGGTCCTGTGCAGTGGCGGCCCCTGCCCCCTCCCCCCCCGCCCGTGTCCTCTGGCCCACTGGAATTTGTTGTGGGGTCAGTGCCTCGCCCAGCTTTATGGTGCACCCTTCCCACCCTTAGCTGGGTGTTCTCCAAACACAGCAAGGTATAGCCCCTACCATGAGGAGTATACAATCTAAAAAGAAAGAGCTGAATGATGGGAGAAGGGGCCAAATTTGCTAGGAGAGTGGTCATGAACTGAAAAGGGAATTGGGTGCACTGAATATATAGTATCAAAATCTCATGAGATTTGCTGAACCCGCAGATCAGTACGGTAGCATATGGTGGGAAATGAAAGTCTTCATCTCCTCTAAGGTATAACTCTGGATAAATATTAAGCCCTTTTTATTGGATTAGTGGATTCTATATCATTTCTGAAAGAACAGTGTTGAATAAATCCATCAGGCTCTGAATATGAGATGGATACAGATTAGGGATGAACCCTATCTAGTGTCCCATATCTTAGAAACACAATTCATGCTCTGGTCTGCTTCTGGGTAGTAAAGCTATGGAAAATCACAATCCTGCCTTGAGTGCATTGCCTGTTTCCACTCTTATTACTGGATTCTATAAAAAACATTGCTCATGTGAGTAGATCTGCCTTTTGGAGTTCCTTTTCTTGCAAAGGGAGTGGTCTAGCTATTATATCCATCAAGGGCTGCATTCTCTTTTGCTGCCAGATGTCTACATTTGTAAGTGTGTAGGGCTGGAACTAAGATGCTGCCTTTTTCCAGTACTGTTTGTTCTAGCTATTAGTACTAAGGGCCAATGGATTTTGAGAGTAAAAAATGCTAATATTTGCATGTGCAGAAGAGTTAAACTGTTTAACGGGATGTGCAAATATTTGCACTTCAAAACACAGGTGGAAGTTTGTATATAAGCAATTTTGCAAGAGGAGACTAGATAAAGGCAGTGCTGAAAATGTTTCTCTAAGAATGATGGGCATAGGAGGAGAAACTGAAGTGCTATTATTTAAAAGGAAGTTTTTTTAACATGAAAACATGTTCTTTACATGAAAATCTGAATGAGGTACAGTCTAAGGAAGAAGTCATGTGCTGATGCATCATCACTTGGAGGAGGTTGAAAGTTTTGTTAGTTTTACACAACAGTTTTATTTCACTTGCACTACAATATTTTTAGAAAAAAATATTGGTCACCTGAAAACTGATTTATTTTCTGGAAGAACTGAAAAGCATTTGGCTTCTGGATGTCTTTTCAATAAGAATATCATCAAAATATTGACAAAAAATCAGTTTTTGAAAACATTTAGAGAAAAATAAAATATATTTTGACTAAATTATAGGCATTTGCTAAAGACCCAAAAAAAAGAATAATAAGGACCATGTCACTTACATTTGTTGCACCAGAGAGTAAATTCCCACTAATAATTTGTAAGTTCCATGTACATAGTGACTTTTATCTCAAACCTCCCAGCAGTTAAGTTTCTCACTACTCCAGTCATACAGAGAACAATTTTCACATTTTAAAATGGATAGACTGAAGAATGAAGAAGCTAAGTTACAGGCTTAAAGTAAGAAACAAATTTATGGTAAAACCAAGGAAAGAAAACAGATGTCTTAATTTATAGTTCTTTATTCTAACAGTTAGAAAACACATTTTTCTTTCTCATTTCCTACCTTCATGATTTAGGGTGATGATACAGGTAACCATTAAACCATGATATAAGCACTTAAAAAGGGAGCATTCACCTCTTAAAGGGTATTAACCTGTGCTAAGTAACCTTTATACATTTTAAAGCTATGCCAATTCAAGCAAGGCTGGTCTTTGACCCATATTACCCAGGTCATTTCAGGATATTTGTAGTCTGCTCTGGGAAGAAGAAAAAAAGCTATATTTTTTTTATTCCTCCAACATCCCAAGATGCATCATTCCCAGCCCTTCCCACTCCTTTGTTCTGTGGGCAAACATTTTTAACTCTGCTGCCCAAGGGGGTGGTTCTCCCACGGAGCAGAATATACAAAATATTCTTTGTTTCTTTTCTTTTTTCTTCTCTTTTTTTTTTGTGTGTATTCTTTTTTCCCCCACTCCTTTCTCTTTACTTTTCCCTTGTAAGGAGGTGCAGGGCTCAGGGGCTGGAATGCAGCTGCAGTGTTAAGGGGATAATAGCGTACTGGCTTAAAGACACTGGCTCAGCTGACAGGGATGATGGGCTGGGTTTAGAGGAAGTTAAAAGCTCCTAAACTGAGATAGGAGAGGAGACTGGAACTTGGGGAGAAGCACAAGAAGTGTGTTGCTCCTTAGACCAGAGGTTTGATTTTTTTTTTTGGGGGGGGGGGGGGGAGGAGGGGAATGTATGTGTACTTATTGTGTTTTCTGTGAGAAGTTGTTTTTTTTTTCATATGGATAATAAAAGGACTGCAACTAAGACCTCGCTAGTTTTATAAGGGAACTGGCAGATGAGTCTGCCTAGCTGATTGTCAACCTGCTATATCCACCCTGCCCACTCAAGACTTTTTCCTTTCTGCCCACAGCACTTGCTGGCTCCTCCCGGCTGCAGAGTGAAGCTACAGCTCTGCCCCTGGAGGGAAGCCACAGTGTGCCAAGCTACATGCCCCCTCCCACCCCAGCAGAGGAATAGAGTCCTGTCTCCCTTCCATGCCTTGCTTGCCAGGCCCTCTAGTGGCAAGTCAGGGTTGTGCAGATCTGAGGTGGCATTAAGACTTAACCTGAAACTGCTCTGAAACTGATCTAAATTTATGACTGCATAACTTTCCACAGATTTAAAATGTTTCAATGGTAACCTGTAACCACCTTAAGTGAATAATGGTTGTGAGATACAAACATACATGAGATCCTTGCCCTAATGAAACGAGTGGGATTTTCAAAAATAACTTTAATAATGCCGTGTAGATTTCAAGGGTTTAGGTTGTAGCCGTGTTGGTCTAAGGACATAGGCAGACAAGGTTCCTTGGGTGAATTTGATATCTTTTATTAGACCAACCTGAATAGTTGGAGAATAGTTATTAAACAAGCTTTCGGGTTCAAAAACCCTTCGTCAGGCTAAGGAGGTTTCAGCAGTTGGTGTGTGCTCTTCCTGGATGGAATGAAAAGTAAAGAAGCCAGGGGCTGGGCGGGGCTGGGCTGGGCTGGGCTGGGGAGTCAGTTGCCAGGCAGATTGTAATGTATCAAAAATCCAATGTCTATGTTTAGTCCATGATCTCTAGTATCCAGGAGGTTGATGAAATGGAGCTCATAGGCTCATCTCTGGGAAGTGTTGTGTAAGTTTCCCTTGAGGATCAGGACTGAGATATTGGAGAGAGAGTGGCCCTCCTGTGAGAAATGTGCCCCCACCGGTAATTGGGTATTTCTGTCTTTGATAGATTTC